>NC_139220.1:263327509-263927509 GCF_055691185.1 Crinia signifera | reverse complement strand
ATTAAATAAATTAAAAAAAAAACGGCGTGGGGTCCCCCCCACAGCCGAAACCAGCACCAGGCTGACAGAGCCTGGAGCCGGTAATTAAAAATCAGGGAACCCGACAAATAGGGGTTCCCTGATTTTTAACAACCAGCCCCAGGCTCCTGCTCTGGGGCTGGTTCCCAAAATACGGGGGACAAAATGAGTAGGGGTCCCCCGTATTTTAAGAACCAGCCCCAGGCAAAACCAGCCAGCAGGGTAATGCCACAGCCGGGGGGAGACTTTTTATGCAAGTCCCCCCGGCCAAAGCATTAACCCTACCGACCAGTCAGCCTGGCCAGGGGCCCTGGGGGAGTGGGGACCCCCCCAATAAAGGGGTCCCCCCCCCCTCCAGGACTTACCTGACCAGGCTGAAGCCTGGTGCTGTCTTCGATGCCCCTGGGCGGTGGGCATCGAGCTGATAGAGGTGTAAAAAAAGAACAAACTATTGTTTTTGACTGTGGCACTACAAGTGCCAGCAAGCCTAAAAGTTTAATACACACATCACAAACATACTGATACTTACCTATCTTGTTCCCGTAGGTAGGTCGCTGGCTCTGGTGTCGGCGGCTCCGGGGTCGGCGGCTCCGTGTCGGCGGCTCCTGTGTCGGCGTCCTGTCCGAGGATAATCCATGTTGGACCTGTGGAAGGAAATCCTACTCACCAGGTCCACCATGGATGGTCTTCCTTCTTCATCTGTCGACATCCTGGAAGTCGTCAGCAGCTGCCGGCATCTTCCGCGACGCTCCCCGGCTTTCAGAGCCGGAGAGATCCTCTCTCTTCGCCGTCTGGGCTCAGAATGAATTCTGGCCAATCAGGAGGCGCCTAGCCGCCTAGCGGCCAATCAGGAGAGACTTCTCCTGATTGGCCGCTAGGCGGCTAGGCGCCTCCTGATTGGCCAGAATTCATTCTGAGCCCAGACGGCGAAGAGAGAGGATCTCTCCGGCTCTGAAAGCCGGGGAGCGTCGCGGAAGATGCCGGCAGCTGCTGACGACTTCCAGGATGTCGACAGATGAAGAAGGAAGACCATCCATGGTGGACCTGGTGAGTAGGATTTCCTTCCACAGGTCCAACATGGATTATCCTCGGACAGGACGCCGACCCTGGAGCCGCCGACACAGGAGCCGCCGACACGGAGCCGCCGACCCCGGAGCCGCCGACACCAGAGCCAGCGACCTACCTACGGGAACAAGATAGGTAAGTATCAGTATGTTTGTGATGTGTGTATTAAACTTTTATTTTAAATGGGTGTCAGTGTGTTTTATTTCACTATTTTTTTTACTGTGGCACTACAAGTGCCAGCGGGCCCTTTAATGCCCAGCAGGCTGGGACTTGTGGTTCTCCAAGTCCCAGCTTGCTGGGGAGGCTTGCTGGCACTTGTAGTGCCACAGTCAAAAACAATAGTTTGTTCTTTTTTTACACCTCTATCAGCTCGATGCCCACCGCCCAGGGGTATCGAGGACAGCACCAGGCTTCAGCCTGGTCAGGTAAGTCCTGGAGGGGGGGGACCCCTTTATTGGGGGGGTCCCCACTCCCCAAGGGCCCCTGGCCAGGCTGACTGGTCGGTAGGGTTAATGCTTTGGCCGGGGGGACTTGCATAAAAAGTCTCCCCCCGGCTGTGGCATTACCCTGCTGGCTGGTTTTGCCTGGGGCTGGTTCTTAAAATACGGGGGACCCCTACTCATTTTGTCCCCCGTATTTTGGGAACCAGCCCCAGAGCAGGAGCCTGGGGCTGGTTGTTAAAAATCAGGGAACCCCTATTTGTCGGGTTCCCTGATTTTTAATTACCGGCTCCAGGCTCTGTCAGCCTGGTGCTGGTTTCGGCTGTGGGGGGGACCCCACGCCGGTTTTTTTTTAATTTATTTATTTATTTAATTTTTTTTTTTACACCATGCAGCCTGCACGGATCTGACTGATCCGTGCAGACTGCTACAAATAATTCGTATTAGCGGCCGTATATACGGCTGCTAATACAAATTCCTACGACATCGGAGGGTTACAAAGCAGTCGTATATGACTGCTTTGTAAATCCCCCTCCGGAACACGACTTTGCATACGACTGAAACAGTCGTATGCAGTCGTAGGGAAAATACTAATACGAAAAACTAGGTTTTTCATATTAGTAAATTTCCCCCTTTATCACTTCACCTAGCTTAATAAATCTACACCAGGTCTATTTCAAATTATATTTACTAATTGGTGGGTTTCCAAAGCCATTAAATGTTGGTTGAATTGCTTGGAGCATATTAAATAGCAATAATATTAGTATTTACACATTAAATGGTGTAGCGGTAATTTCATCCAATCAGCATTTACCACACATTACATTACACTATAGCTACTTCAGTTTTGCGATCTATACATTCTAATCATTATCCTGTAATTAACTGATTCTTTATTGTAAATTAGGAGTTTCTTTAGCTGTCTTTGTAATTTATTTGGTAACACAAAGCACAGATAAAATACAGTTTTCACTTAAGAGTCACGCCTCAATTACAGTACAATTAGCAATTGTATTAGAGCTAAAATAGGCCGAGGAGCACTACTATCGCATTGAAAAGCAAAAAGAGTGTGCTGGAAATTCTAAGTAGGCTTCGGCCTTCGCCGCGTTTTGAAGGCCTAATCTGCCATATGGCTCCCAGAGCTGATGATTTATTAGGTGTAGAAAGCAGGCTGATAAATTTCACTGCTGGTCCCTGCATAGACTGGGGGTGTCAACAGACAGGCCTAATGGAAAGTGCCTGCACCAAAGAGGAGAGAATTATTTATGACTGTCTGTAACAGGGGGAATTTATCATCTTTTCTGGTAGATGTATTTGGATCTGAGAAATGAAGGTGGGGGTTTAGGCTCTGGACAAAGTCCCCTTGTCTCTGACACCCTGCCAAGGTGAAGGGGAAATTGTGGTGGGCAGCGAAGCTGGAGACATTTCCCTCCTCCTGGCAGCTTAGGACCCACAGAGGAAAGCACAAATCGGATAAAGGTCATAGTTGTACCCAGTGCTGCCTAAAAGATGATACTTAGCAGCATATGTACCAGAGACGTTTGCGTCAAATGACTCATTAACCATTTGAGTGCCAAGTGAATTTGTCAAAATAGGTGTGGAAATTGGCAAGCAAACATTTTTATTCATCACGATGACCTGTAATGTTTACCTTATATAGGAAATATAATCTTTTTTCACGCAACATTTTTATTTGAATTTATATAACAAGTGTGAGAGACTCTGGCATATTTAACGGATATTTTGGAAAAAAATTCATAGAGATGTTGTCACTCAAAGGGTTAAATAGAAAAAAGTTCTCGATTGCATGAAAAGAACAAATGAAGTAGAGGAAAATGGGCTCGTAGCAAAAACAGCCGTAGCCTGTCATCTTACCCTTATAATCTATTAAAGTGCAGTATATTCAATTTAGAACAGATATTGATTAGAAAAACCAGACATTAAAGAGCTTAAAGTTTCATAACTACAAATGTGCGCTGTCTCTCTTGCTTGCATTGTTGGAAAAACACTATGTATGGAGGTGAACGGTTTTATCAGCTCACTTTCTGTATGCGTTGAAGGAAACTGATATACACCATATATATCACTTACCACAGGCAGTAAATATGTCATTTATAAAATATATCAAGATCAGTTTCCACTGTGCTGTAAATATATCACATATGCTGCGTCTCAGCTTCCATCTGAACTTTAAAAGGCAAAGACAGAATAGCGGAAGCCTGTTTATAAGATCATAAAATGTTACAGAAAATATTTAAACGTAAAATAGTGCAAATCCCTTGTCATTCGGGGTCCTAGTGTAAAATGTATGTACGACATCATCATAAATATTAACCTCAAGGGTGAAATGTAATAGGATGAGAGATTCAGAAAGTGAGAGATTTGGTAAGAAATCAGGGTGTTTTTTTTTAAAGCGGCAATCATTTACCCTGATTTTGCAGTGTAAATGATTGCCGCTTTAAAAAAACAACTATAGATTTCTTACCAAATCTCTCACTTTCTGATTCTCTCACCCTATTACACTTCACCCCAACTGTCTACAGAAAATAAAATTAGAGCTTTTTAATTGCTAACATTTTTTTTTTTGTTTTATATTTTTCTTTTCAAAGAGTTCATGTTGCGCTACAGCATATTTCTCATTAAGCCAGATGGTGGCGCTGTTGTGGTTATCAGAATTCATAGGTTTATTGGCCTCCATACTGTATCTTGGAAATGGCCATAATAATAATAATAATTATTATTATTATTATTATTATTATTATAAATAATAATTACATTTTTTCATTGTACTTTACAAATGGGAATTGAGAAAGCAATTAATATTTACTGATAATTAATATTTACTGATTCACTAGAACTATACAAATCTACACATATAGCATGCAGGAAATACTTACAGTCATGCCTCTGCGCATTTGTCCAAAATGCACTTGGATTGCATCCCAGTGGTTACCAAGGGGGGAAAACAGACCAAATTTTCATAGAGCACCATGCACCTCCGCTGACATCGGCATCTACGATCCCTGGGACATTCTTTGTCTGCCATCCGATGGTGCAAAGTCTGATGGTGCAGCGGATGGTCCACCAATAATGCATTCTTGTTTACCCATGAGTGGATTCGCTCTGCAAGCTGGTGGACATCTCAAAAGGATGCCACTTTGTCCACGGTTGCTTCAAAACATAACATCTACTACTGGAATCCTAGAAGTTAGGAGATACATATGGATGACCAGCAGATGGGATGCCAGTGGTCAGAATACCAACACTGGTATCCAGATAAGGGGAGTCCCAACAGGGGTCAAGTAAATATAATTGCCTTCACCCTGCCCACCACCCCAACCCTCCTTCCCTGCATCCTAACCATAACCCCCCCGCCACGCAGCCTAACCTTAAGTCCCCCAATAGTTCCTAAACCTTACCTTCCCTCCCTCTGACATAACGCTAACCCACCCTGCATACCTACAGTTGGGATGTGGTCAGTCTGAATTCCAATGTTGGCATCTTCCTCGCTGTTGGCATTGTGGCACCGGTCTTGGGGCTGCTGATTAGGATGCTGGTGTCTGTGATTTTCCTGCTAGTATCACAACAGGAATGCTAACCACATCCAATAGTTACAAACATGACATGTGTCAGTATATTTTCAAGCAAAGGAATACAAAGTTAGTTACAGTACATGTTTTAGCCCTTCCCCAACTCCGCAATGCTGAGATTGGTGGTACTGGGCAGCGGGCAAGGCCACTATGATTCAACTTGTAAATGGCACTGAGGTGTACTTAAGTCCATGTCCATGTCAGGGATTGGTAAATTGTATTCCAATGTCCCAGAATTTGGGTGCCACAGGCTGACGCGTTTCTCTGGGGTATGCCCAGCTTTTTCAACTTACCAATCCCTTACATGGACACCTGAATCAGGACCAAAATTGGCACAAACAGAGGAATATCTCCAGAGGTCATTTATCCAGCTGGCACCACTCCACAGGGTAACATTCCAGCACCACGTATGCAGGACTCCCACCAAATGTGAGTGGTACACCAAGTCTGTCCTTATTTAAGTACTCCTCAGTGCCATTTATATTTACAAAGGATTCCATGCAAATGAATGGGTGACCACTTCCCAAAAAAGCCACATCATTGGTTCTTATTGTTAATTTTAACTTTTCATTATCAATTCATTTTAACCATTCGTATACTATGTATTACTAAATGCAATTAATTTTATTTACACACTGTGGTATTTTTTGTTATTATTTGGTATATTTCCTCAAAGAGCGCAGTATATTCCCTCACAGTATTTTCTTTTCTCCTGCTTTGCCTATCAGGGTCTGACTAACCCTTTAATCTAAGCTGCTGCTAATTGGATAGATAACCCTTTGTAGCGCCTGTTAAAAAATACCCGCAAGGGTATTTATTATATTTCTCTTGAACTCTGCAAACCGCCCACTGTGCTATAGACTGTGGGGGTTATTCTGGTTAATTGGCAAAACCAACAAACTCCGCCCTGCGAATGTCCGGCAGCCCATCCCCCCCCTAGCAGCGCGGTTTTAGCATAAACATCCATTCATATGCCGCAGGTAACCTCCCACATATTTCGATGGTCGCCGACCATCGAAAGATGTGGAAGGTACACTTCCATATACGTGTACGCTGGGACGGATATGGGCAGGCAGCTGGCATCCAGTGATGTCAGTTGCCAGCACCCCGCACCCGGCATCACTGCCTCATTACCATGAGAAATCCCAGCATTCTCATGGGAACACCCATGAAACACTAGGCGTTCCCATATGGTAATGGGGCTGCCCGGCGCCCCCGCCCTTTTCCACCCCCCCATGGGTGCACGCACCCTTTGTCTGCACATGCACAGAAACGCGCATGTGCAGATGCGCAACATCGGTCCCCCGTGCGAATGCACGGAGGACCGAATGAATAAGAATAACCCCCTGTATTTCTTGACCACATTCCTGAAGATGTTCTGTATTCCTCAACATTTACGAAGTATCTTTCCAACAGCAAGTCCTAAGTGAGTTGCTTGTTTTAATAAGAAAGTCAAAGGCTGTAGTAATGCTGTCATCATTAACATTTCAGTCTTTGAATCTTGGATGCAGGAGATTTGCAGCAGCATGAATTGGTTGGCAAAAAAAATTTCTTCCCATCTGTTAATAAAGTCTTTAACTCTTCCTTCTGTACTCTGTAAGCAGAGATGCACTTAGAGGCTCTACAACAGCTGATCTTATCTGGGCCATATGATCAGTAATGTCTGACAGAAGCGCTCTGTTTGGTTCAGATGCAGTGATTGCTGATCACATTGGATTTAGAACCTTCAGGGATTTCTGTATCTGAATCCAGAAGATAGCCATCCTTTGTGCCTATTTAAAGGGAATGCTTGCCGTTGCTGCTATTTGCACTTTTGGGTAATTAAAGAGCAGACTATTATAGTTTCTTGAAGATTGTGTATATTTGATCGCTAATTTGCTCTTCTGTAGATGTGTAGGTAATGGTTGCTCTATAAATGTATTTTGTACACTATGCAACATTAAATGAGCCTGGCCTGCATAGCGTAATGCTACTGTATATTAAGTACCCTTATACCGCTTTTCCACGAATATCCCAGGTCATGCACAGGATTTTTTACCCTGGATTTTGGCCGGTCGAACTAGGAATGTCCCCGTTTCCACTGCCCTGTACATCCTACATACTGGCGATTGCCCAGTTTGTACGCACCTGTAACATGCAGCTGTTAGCACATTTATTGGCCATTAGAAACTTTATTTGACAATGCATGTAGCCATAGGGATTATTGTGCCTTCTAATTAACAGATGGAAATGGCTCTGATGACCCCTTCTGAATATATATAGCTTTGAATTTGCTATTTCAGGGAGTCTCCCTGACAATCCGGAAGATTTGGAACATGTGGTTGGAATATGGGGCATATTAATTTAGAAAGAGGGCGTGTGCAGTCTGGTTCTGGGGTCCCCTCCTCCCCAGAAAGCAGTGCAGTCGTTTTTGGGAACTAGGGTCACTAGGAAACCCTAGTGAAGTCTGATAAACATACATAACACACACAATAGGTGATTCTGGTCTTTGTTAATCGCATGTACTATAATATGACATAGAAGGGCCACAATCAGAGTGAATGAGGGTGTGCTGACACTGCGAGATCAGCTCCCAGTGCCCTGCGGATGTAGACATGTTTCTCTACGATGCCATGAGATGAAATCCTGGGAGTTCAATTTGCATAGGAATAGGGTCCCTCACCCTTTATAGATGACATTTCCGATGCTTTATGGGGCCATTCTTAAAAATGCATGTCCCCTTTTCGTAAAGATATTCCGGATAGAGCGATCCGCATTCTCGCTGCAATAGGGCCATGAATCTGGCGTTCAGTGACAGATTTATAGGACAATCTTCTAACTAGTGCACTAAATGCATATTCTAGCAGTGCACAGAGATTCATGCCTCCCCACTCCCTTTAAAACTGAAAACCGTGTTTATATTTGTCCATGGTAGGAATAGTATGTTTCAAATTTCTTTTAACCGTTTTAAATCAAATGTTGTTTTCAATTTTTTTTGTGATCCAATATCACACTTTTTTATTTAGCTTTACTCTTAAGGCTTATGCAGTATTAATCAGGACAGGAATGCTGTCATAATGTAGATGTTTAGTGTGTATTCGGCTTTGCATTACATTACTTGGACTATGCACCTCTGAACCCAAAGTTACTGACTTTCTGCCAGATTGGCATGGCAGAGAGCATGGTGCAGCAAAAGAGGGCAGCGTGGTGGCATTGTGGTGCAGCCCGAGCTATACAATGTCAGTTGCAATAAAGGGGGCGTGGCTAGGAACATGCGGCTCAGCATGAACTGCATTATTGTCTGGGCTGACTGTGTGCCGTCGTGGGATACTTGCATGTTCATCGCTGGGAGCACTACCTGAGATTTGGGAGTCTCCTGGTGGTTCCGGGAGAGTAGGCAAGTAGGTCTTTGCCCCTTTATCTAAATTTAGTATTTGTTTTCATATACAGAAATCTTGTTCCTGCGTCATGTCCTTCCTGTAAAGCTGGGTACACACCTGAAATGATGGTGTAACACAATCACAAAACAGTATATTGCAGAACATCCAATTGAAAGATGCGATCACAGAATTAACCAATGATCTGGGTGGACTTGATTGTGCACACTATATGACAGTCCTCGCAATCCACCGTGAATCGCAACAGTGTCCGATATATTGTATAATGAGGCTAATTCATGTCGGTTTGTATCTATCCAGTTTGTTAAATCACTGTGGTCTCCAATTCTTATATGCTGCACTATATAAGAAACTGTAGATAAATAAATAAATACAATTCAGGTTGGATCATACAGTATAAGCACTGGAAACCTCATTATGCCCGATGGTGGGGTTCTCCCTGCCTTTGGCACACTATTATATTCTCACTCTATGCCCACTTGGATAGTAAAGTATGAAAAACCCCCTTTTAAAAAAAAAACCTTGAAAAAGTCATGTTTATTTATTCATGTCGCCATTCTGTCAATGTCGGACTAGGGTATGTTTGGCATTTACCGCCAGGGTCACATGGTAATATGGCGGTAGCGATGCTGCGATGCTGCCCAATGTTGATAAATCGGGCAGCTTCGCATCCCCCATAGTAACCTATGGGGGATGCGGCCACGAGCGGTGCAGGAGGAATCGCAGCAGGAATCAGAGATTCCTGCGGCTGTCCCTCCTACATACATTCAGGGGATCCTTAATATTTGCCGCTAACCCCCGGAAATGTGTATTTTCGGGAAAAAACAAATATATGATAAATGGACCCCTATATATGTTATATCGAGAATGTATTAAACATCCTAGCATCTGATGTGTGTGACCTCTAGCATGTACAGTATATACATCACATTTCAAGACTTACAAACTAAACCTGAAATAAAGACTCTGAGACTTAGGTTTGGCAGAATTTGTTAGCTGATTTATTTTAGCAATTTTAAGCTAGATTAATTTATTAATAATTAATTAATGGTGGCCCAGAAAGAACGGCTAATTAACTAAGCTCCACCCACACAATCTGCATACGTAATCAAGCCTACCCTAACAAGCGGTATCCGCTCGACCTACTGCATTGACTACCCACCCATCCGGGTGGGGTCGCTGCCCCCCGAGCGGGTGATCGAGCGAAGGCCTAAGCCAATGAGAGGCGAGCGCACCGAAAAACAAACATATACGTAGCATCATCATCATTTGAATAAAAAGTAATTCTATTAACCTGCCGTTCTTTCCCGCCTATCAGCCAACGCAATGAACACCCACCCCACCATATTAACATAAGGGAGGGAGGGCGGGAAAACCTTCAGGAAAGAGAGGAAGAGCCCTCCCTTTCCTGACCTGATATCCCAGCTAACACTGCCTTTTCCTGAGTCCTTATTGGTCCTTCGAGTCACATGCCTTCCTAGGTCACACAGCAGCCATGGATGTTTAACCCACTCCACGCCTATTGCAGGCATTACGTTATTCTAAACATCCTAGCATCTGATGTGTGTGACCTCTAGCATGTACAGTATATACATCACATTTCAAGACTTACAAACTAAACCTGAAATAAAGACTCGGAGACTTAGGTTTGGCAGAATTTGTTAGCTGATTTATTTTAGCAATTTTAAGCTAGATTAATTTATTAATAATTAATTAATGGTGGCCCAGAAAGAACGGCTAATTAACTAAGCTCCACCCACACAATCTGCATACGTAATCAAGCCTACCCTAACAAGCGGTATCCGCTCGACCTACTGCATTGACTACCCACCCATCCGGGTGGGGTCGCTGCCCCCCGAGCGGGTGATCGAGCGAAGGCCTAAGCCAATGAGAGGCGAGCGCACCGAAAAACAAACATATACGTAGCATCATCATCATTTGAATAAAAAGTAATTCTATTAACCTGCCGTTCTTTCCCGCCAAAGCGGGGACTCTGCTCACAGAAGCCCCGCCCCGCCACCAACCTAACGCGACTGAGCTACAACCAGAAACAGATCCTCCAAAAACAGCACAACCATTAGGCCGGAAGAGACAATGGCACCACCACCTAAACCTCCCATGTGGGCCACGGCACCTCTGGCTGCTATAACCCACCGTGCCACAGCTCAGTTAAGCTGCTTCCGAGCCTCCTCAATCACCTTGCTATTCCTAGCATTAATCAAATGGAGCCGGGGAACAACAAACGACCAACCAGGGTGCAGACCACCCAGCTGTAATAATGGCTGCAAGATCACTGAAGATCAAGGCCCACAGCTCCAAATGGGACATTTTCCCAAGAATGTTGCCTCCCAGATGAATTACCAGGACCTTAGGCAACCCTTACTGGCGGGCATTCACCTCAAGGAATGCCTCACAGTCACGCCAGTACAGCCCCCGAACTCCAAGCCACCAGACCAACATTGAGAATTTGCAAGCTGGTCCGCCCCCAGCTGAGGCCCAGCCAGCTGCCTAATACACAAAGGAAATGCCCAACTATTCATACCCCGATCCTATCGTTGCCCACCTACAAAGGAGAAATTGTAATGGGGGGGGATCAGTGGTATTAAATTAAAGGGAGGGAGGGGCATGACCATAAATAGGAGGATCTGCCAAAAAAGAAAATAAACATTTCTGATGCAGCACGATTTTAGGTGCTTAAAGACATGCTCCAATACCAATTGAAGCCATACCAGGAAACAAAGAGGGAAAGAGACAGACAGGGGGAGGTCAAGGTAATGGAAGGGGATAAGGAAAACGGGGTGTACTCGGCCGGAGAAAAAACGACTGGACCTGCTGAGGAACTCTTAATTGAGACTATAGCCGAATCAGAGTGGTCAAATTCAGTCCGTCAGTTCAGGTAAAAAGCGAGAAAACTCCGGACGCTGGCCCAACAGCAGAGCGTAGCTAATCCCCGAGTAGGATAGACAAGGATGGGGGAATAAACAAATGACATCAATCAAACACAGGCACACAAAGCGCAAGGACCTAGAAGGCAGCAGGTGAGGCCTAACGTACTTCCTATAACTCGCGACGCGCGTATGCCTAAGGATTTAAATGACCGCACGGGCCAATGAGCAGCCGCGGCCGACGTGGCAGCCCAAATGCAGACCGAGCAAAGTCCCAAATTAAAAAAGGCCTAAACCCGCTAAGTAGCGCCCCAGTAATCAAGCAAACTGGAATCAGGACACAGGAGAGCCCATGTCATGCTGCAGCTCCAAGCCTTCAGGGTAAGGTTTGACGAGTGTATCACTGTACGCCAAGGTCACTGGGCAGACGGCCTCATGCACCGCAGGGCCAAAGGACACCCATCTGCCCTTGGCCACCTGATCCGCCTTGGATCGCCTAATCCTGAACCACAGCACCCTGGAGCCGAATGTCTGAACTTAAAAATAAAGCTGCGCGTGTCTTAGAAGGCGCAACTAGTTCTTATACTCTAAGGGCCCCACGGAAGGCCATGGAAAAAACAAGGCAGCACAAGAGCGGCATATAGGCAGAGTCAGGGCAAAGGTCTACCTGTCCTAGCAGAGAAACAAGAAAAGGGGCTTTTGCCAATGAAAGGCTAGACCCGCCCAGCCCTTCCTAGTTCCAACAACTACGCTCGCTTTCGTTAAGTAGGGATATCCCACAATCCCGCAAAAGAAAATTACCGGCTAGGTACGTGCCACCACTGTTCCGGATTAACTGGCACTAAACAGCCCCTATGGAAAAGACAGCTACAGATTGGGTGTTGAAAGCAAACAATGCAGAGCGAGCTGCCCTAGCCCACGCAAGCCCCATGGAACTCGGCCCTCTAGTTATTGCTCGCCCGCATTGCGCAAAGGCATCGCACCAAAAGGCAAATTCCCGTTAGCCAGGAGGGGACCCAAAATCTCGATCGCTATGGATGGGTATCAGCTTTAGGAGCAACAGATCCCTGTCAAGGCCATCCCTTGCCCAGGTGTCAGGCCAAGAGGCCGCACACCACCAGCCAGCCCAGAAAAACCTCAGAAACCTGAGGAGCCAGCCGCATCTGAAAACCGCTGCAGCCTTGCTTAGACAACTACAGGAGCCAGCCAGACCACCACCCGGTGAATGTCCACCAGAAAGGAGGATCTTACCGCTAAAATTCCGCCAAATCTCGGCAGACCAGTGAACCAGGTGATGTAATCTGGCCACGCCCGCAGTGGCCCCTTCTAGTTTGCGGCAAACAAGAGGCCCATGTGTATTACCCTACATGCAAATAAGCTGTCCAAGGACAGACTGTGCCTGTTGGAGATCCACCTCCCGCACTACCTGGCACGACTCCAACGCTTCTCCCAGCCAGGATCCTATATGCAGGAGGAGGGAGAAGAGGCCTTGCACAGCGCCAACCTGGATCCCCAGAAAGGACAGGCAAAGAACCGACCCTCCGTTCTAACATCAGCACGCGAAACGTCTGAAGAGAGAACGACAGTAACCCAGGAGCCTAGCGCAGTGTTTAGAATCAGCAGGGTCGAGGAGGTAGTGGGCGATGCTACCCTCACAGGAACTTCTCCCGCACCAGTGTAAACAGGTGTTGAGCCCTCTAAATATGTGCAGGAAATGAGAAATATATATGTGCCAGCGCTTGCTGTTTCAGTAATTACACGGTTCTCATAAAAATATATATTTAATTAACGTATAAAATACATACATACATTTAAAAGAAAAATAAATATAGAAATAAAATTGAATGCTGGTGAATCATTTATCGCTTGAGGTTATTCTCATATATGATATCACATTTGCTCCTGATCCACACAGAGGAGGAGAAGTCTTCTAAAAAGGGAACCGTGAGCCTTTGAAAATATAAGGCATTTCAGAACCATTGTTGTCACAGATTCTGGACTCAAAACCATACCAGATGGATTGATGGTAATATAAGTCAGCTTACAATCCCCCCTATTACGGGACTTTATCATATATGAGAATAACCTCAAGCGATAAATGATTCACCAGCATTCAATTTTATTTCTATATTTATTTTTATTTTTCTATTAAATGTATGTATGTATTTTATACGTTAATTAAATATATATTTTTATGAGAACCGTGTAATTACTGAAACAGCAAGCGCTGGCACATATATATTTCTTTTTTCTTGGTTACCAATTAGGGCCTGACAAGCCCTGTGCCAGCAGCTAATTGATTGCGCAACACACAATTACTTAATTTTTTCTCCATGTGCAGGAAATGGAATGCCCCATCGGCAAGCCTTGTCGATGAAGCACCTAGTCCCCACCTAGACTGAAACCCATGAGCCGGAATGCATCCGGAAAGCCAGGAGCAGCCTAAAGGCAGATTCCACACTGATCCCAGCCATGAGGGCCCCCGAGCTAAACGACAGCATCACGCCAAATAACTGATAAGCCACGGGCCATCCCCCATGGGAATAGAGACGCTGACCGGGGGCCCCACCGGATAAGACAAATGTTGGGTTAAAAGGCACTTCCTGTGCACAACCCCCACCGGCGAGACGACCAGATTCGCCAATGCGGCCTGTGAAAAAGGACCAGCCATGCATCCCACCGTACCTCCTTCTTCACACAATACAGCGGGGGGCGGTCCTGGCGGACTGTAGGGTTGCGAAAGGAACCCTTCCGCACTACACCTTGCAGCACGTCTGCGTGTGAGTGCCCATGTGGTAGGAAACGCAGACTGCAAGCCCCCCCCCCCCTCGGGGCAGGGACCGACGCGGACGCCTGAAGACTCCGTCTGCAAAGCACTGCGGAATATACAGGTGCCACACAAGAAACTGTTAGTAAATAAACAAAATGCCCCATTATACTTAAACTGCATTATGCGGTCCATGTGCATATACCAGATGACATTCTTGTTTTTTTTTTTTTTTTTTTTTTTGGGCATAAGCCTCAGAGGTCTATCCACTAAGTAGCATGCAGCAAAACGCAAATTTCAAGGGTCCCTGAAAACTCACCTCTTCAGGCTAGCTTATCATATACAGGACCCCCACACAACCTCCAGTAGTAGTCATATCTAATAGCATACCATCAGGACTGGCTAGTAATCTGATGGGGCTGCCATGCTATGGAATTCTATCCTTATGTATCCCACCTATTATCCCTATAAGCTTGCTATTAGGGCCCTCCTAACTCCATGATGGCTGTATCAACCTAGTTTGTCTAATCACTGTTGTTTCCCATTGTTGTTTCACCTATTATCCCTGTAAGCTTGCTAGCAGGGCCCTCCTAACTCCATGACGGTTGTATCAACCCAGTTTGTTTAATCATTGTTGTTTTCCATTGTAAAGCGCAATGGAATATGCTGCGCTATATAAGAAACTGTAAACAACAAGAATAATAATAACTTGCCGCAGCCATCTATCGCAGGACCGAAAAAGCACTGGCACCAATGCCTCCGTTTACCTTCGCAGCCTAAAAGGCCTCACTGAACTCATAAGTCACGTCGAACAAGTCGACGTAGACAACCTTCACCCTGCAGCCTGCTCTAAACCCAGTACAACTAGTGTGCAGTCGCAGTGCACTACGGCCAGCAATTACCTCTTCCTCTCCTTGTGTGAAAGCGCTGATACCTTCCTCCGCTTTTAGCGGCGCACCTGGCTCCCCCTAATACCAAGCCTATTTGGCCTCGCGCTGTTGGGCCTCAACTACAGTACCAATAACTGACCCCCCAGTGGAGTGGGACGAGGAAGAGGACGAGTGGCCGGTGAGGGAGCCCACAGAGAAAAGCCCTGACACGGACCCAAGTATCCACACTGAAAGAACCTTCGCCGGATAACTCCGCAGGGTGGCCCATGCGACATCGTCGGCACCGTCCACTTCTAGGTCATCCCCAGCGGTCAAATCTTCCACTGTAAACAGGCAGAGCCTCGTCACCTGTGGGAACATTGAAAAAGGAGGGGCCGGGGGACCTGCGTGCCCTGCCTGATGCCCTGGAGACCCCACGGGCAGTGCCAGTTGCCCAAGCCCCATGGAAGGGGGGGGGTGATGGTTTCCCTCCCCATCCTGGACATGGCTGACCCCCTGTTCCGAAAACACAAGAGTGAAATGTTAGCAGCCGGGAACCGGCTCCCTACTGGCGGCTACGGCCCACCCCCACCTAGCGTGACCCCCTCGTCGCCCCAGGCAGAGTGCCCGCCAGCGGCGCCAGAGCAACGGCCATAGAGGAACAACACCACTGACAACATGGAGGGGTCTAAGGAGGGGGCAGAGACCCCGGCCACCGAAGGACCCAGAGGTCCGGACACGGATCAGGAGTGCCCCCAGCAAGCCACAGGCAAGTTACATAATCCCTTGTCCCTCCTCACTGCTGAACCTGCAGACGCCATTGCAGCCTGTGGCATGGCCTCCATACGCACATAGCTGGGCCTATATACACCCATCCCAGGAACTACCGCTCACCCCTCGAACGCTGGTGCCCCCTAGCCACAGAGCGACCCACCCTCTCCACAACACCCCGTCCCGCTGACCGCCCCCGCTCCCGAGATATCACCCTCCCGGCACCGGCGCCAGAAGCAAACACCACGGCAGGGACCTCCAAGGCCTCCCCTGCCGCAGCCTGCCCCCGATCAGTCCGCACGCGGGAGGAGACCGGGGGTGGGGATGGCAACACAGCACCGCTGTCAGCGCGCCCCGCTGTTCGGCGGCCGCCGCGTGACGTCACCCGCCCCCGCATCGCAGCAGTCAGGGCAGAACTGCGAATGACCGCCGCAGCCCTGGGACCGGGACTAGCCTCCGCAGCCGCCCTGGCCACAGACCGGAGCCAGTAAGTCTGGGAGCCACCTGGGGGATACCATGACAGCATCATCAGATGCATAGCCCGTGCCCACCCCGACCGCAAAAACGTGGGGGGGGGGGCGTCAGGTCGTGCGGCCGGGTGAAACGCCTGGGGTGGGTGAATAGTGTGCCCGCAGCATACTGAATGGGGCAATAGGGTATGGGCAAAATGCTGAAAAATCCCTACCCAAGCAACAAATTCCTACCTAAAGTCAGAACGCAGGGGACAGGTCCACTCAGATAAAAAACCTTCAGGAAAGAGAGGAAGAGCCCTCCCTTTCCTGACCTGATATCCCAGCTAACACTGCCTTTTCCTGAGTCCTTATTGGTCCTTCGAGTCACATGCCTTCCTAGGTCACACAGCAGCCTTGGATGTTTAACCCACTCCACGCCTATTGCAGGCATTACGTTATTCTACATTTTACAGTACATCAATTTTATAATTATTTCAGAAATAAATATATGTACAGTTCATTTTTTTCTTGTGTCACTTTTTCAAATCTTGACTTATAGTATATTTATTGCTTTAATATAAAGTTGTGCCTAAATATTTTACCTAATAACAATTATAATACAAATAAAGTACTTTGCAAATGTCAGGGTACAAATAACACAAATGGGAACCCAGGTGGAAAATGAGAACCACTGATCTCCATTATTTCATTTACACACTGGCAGGAATACTATGTATGTATAAGATGACAGCGCCAGAAATTGTGACAGTATAGACCTGGGTCTATGTGGCCTTCGCACAAATCTGAGCCTGATTATATTCAAATATTTTAAATGGTTTATGTATTTTATTTATTACATTTCTGTTTCGTATAATTATAGATTCTGACAACTGAAATCTGGTGAATTGCATTGCTGCGCATAATACAAAATATAGGAAAGGCATTATTTTGTGGCACCAAATTCTTACAGCAACACAAGATCAATTTTGTAAACCGCAATGATTTACTGGCGTAAAGTCTATTGTAGCTCAATTGATTTTCTGGCACAATTTTTAATTTAGGGCATAAAGATTTGGCGTCAGTTTTGTTACAAAATGAATGACTAACAGATATTTATTTTGTGGCAAAACAACTGTTTGCAGGTGTAAATGTGATTATCTGTGGACAAAATGACTGATTGACAAAGGCGTCCCAGAGTGCAGTTTGTTTTTAATTTGACCAGGAGCTCACTCATATTGTCATGTGAAAAGGGCAAGATACATGGGACCAATATCAAAGATTTTGGAAGAGACAAGAAGACCTGATTGCGCGGATACATTTATATACATGAGCGTGCTTAAATAGCTTGTTAGCAACAGTGTCACATTAACAAACAGAGCCGGGAAATCAGTTAGAAGTGACCTTTTAGACTTGGCAGGGGGGAAAGACACTAGGCCGGACCATGTCACAGGGCTCTGAGGGTTTGGAAACAAACAGTTCATCATGCCAGGAGAGGAAGGGAAACAAATCAGGCAGCATAGCTAAGTACATTTAGATGTACACTATGATACTGCATATAATGAAGTCTTATTATCTCCCATAAATACTAATAACACAAACCATACTTGTCTACCCTCCTGGAATGGCTGGGAGTCTCCCAAAAATTGGCCCCCTCCCGGGCCCCCCGGGAAGGTGGTCAAGGCTCCTGCATTCCCCCCAGAGCCCCCGATCTGGGGAAAGAAGCGCTGTAAATCACTGGTCCGGGGGAGGGGGCGGGACTAAAATGCCGCGAATCGCCTCATTTTGCATAATTTTAGCCCCACCCCCTACGTGCGGACCCGTGAATCGCTGCGTTTGCGTGGATTGGGGACAGGGCTTTGATAAGGCAGCCTTGTCCCCGCCCCCCAACCTGCACATTTTGTTGTCTTCTCCGGGCTTCTCCCGGAGAGGGACATTGAAAAGTCGGCAAGTATGACACACACAGGGCCTGATTTATTAGTAATCGGTCCCCAGCGTATTCACCCTGGGGGCCGATGGTTTGGCTCTGCGCATGCACGTGAAGTCATTAGCTAAGCAGCGAGCGGTCCTGAATCAGGCCCACAGTCTTAACATGAAATGAGACGACATAGCAGATTATTCTATGTCACTCGCAAAGTCACAATCACTATCTAATGAACAAAACCATATGCACTGCAGGTGGGGCTGATGTAACATGCGCAGAGAGAGTTAGATTTGGGTGGGGTTTTAAAGTGAGATCTATATTGCAGTGTAAAAATAAAGCAGCCAGTATTTACCCTGCACAGAAACAATAAAACACCTAAATCTAATTCTCTCTGCACCTCTCTGCCCCACCTGCAGTGCACATGGTTCATGTTAGGTTACCCTTAAGATGTGTGCGCTTCGCTCTATAGCAAAGTGTTTGTATCTTTGCAATCACATTGCAGGGAGGGACCCAGCATGTGGGGGGCAACCTTGTCCTGTGGGGGACGGCCCCCTGCATGCTGGTGTAGTGAGTTGTAGTTTTGCAAAACTACAACTCATGCTGAATAAGGCCCATAATGCATTGCTGAAGTCCAGATTTTGACACAAGACACTGGACATTCCCATGGCCATCCCAACAGTGAGTCCTCTCAAGAGGAACTTTTCTCACTTGCTCCTTTCTTCATCAAAAGATCAAGATCTGATATAGCTTCCATGTCTAATCCCACAACCTGTCACTTGGCTCCGCCTATCCATGTTGCAAGCATTCTGTTTTTATGTTTACATTCACAATCTGTTACACTGTTCTGCAACCAAATATCTATTGCATTCTCTGTTGTAAATGACATATATGCAGGTGTTAATATTGCAGTTTTATATAGACACAAACCAGAGATGACTCACACTATGAACAGCCCAGTAATTTAATCAGTGTTGTTTGTTTATAGAAGGTACAGCTGTACTCACTGTTACATGTAGACTGGATCAGAGCTTGCGTGGAGTGGGTTTTCCTACAGATCATCAGCCCATCAGTATATACTGCAAACAGGTAGCAGTGCAGGGATGCTGGTGAACGTTGTAGATTGCAAGTATTGTAGATCTCTCTGGAGCTAAGTAAATTACGGGGGGGGGGGTTGGAATGGGGGGGGGGGAGGCGACGCTTACCTGGATCCAAGTGGGGGGAGCTGCTCCCGATTGCCGCCCTCCAGTGGCCGGCGCCCTAGGCAAATGCCTAAAGCTGCCTAGTGGTGGCGCCGGCCCTGGTGCTAAGCGATCTTGCTTTAATAAACACAAATAAATACTAGTAATATCTGTTTTGTTATGTTTTTGCGCTGTTACTTATATAATAAGCCTTTAATGATTATACTCTGAGAGAGAGGCGCAGCAGAAGCCTGACTTGTGGAGTGAAATAAAATGATGTTTTCACCAGCACATCACCTAATTTCCTCTCCCTGTCAGCATCCACTGCATTGTGACTCCCTTGTCTATGGAAGTTTAAACGAGGGCTGAATAAGCCCAAGTGCAGTTAAGAGCCTGTGAATTGGGCTGTGTAAATAAAGTTGAGTGAGAGAGACAGGGCATAGAAGGAGGGGTTAATCCAGGGCGGGAAGCCCCCACCAATGGGGGGCAAAGGGGGTTGCACCCCAGGTCAGGGGTATATAGGTTAGGGTAGCAAGGGTATGCGCCCTCTTTGATTCTTTGATCTGCAGGGATCAGCGTCACGGAGAAAAGATAAGTAAAGCTTGCAGCGTCTTACCTCAAGTGGAATTATGTCTAGCAGACCCAGAAGGAATGCCCCACCGCCGCGCTGGCTGGCGGACGCCGCGCGCCCGCTCAGCCATGTCCCTGGGCGTGGGGATGTGGGTGGCCGCCCGGTAGTGCTGGTAGCCGGAGGCGGTGGTTCGCGGCCTGTGTCACCCGCCGCTCACGGTAGTGGCGGGTCGGGCGCAAGGACTCCCCCTCCTGCTCCCTCCGCAGGTGAATTGCATCCCCAGGGACCTGGGGGCGTAATGGCGGCGAGTGGCGGGGATGCCGGCGCGTCCGAGATGGCGGCCGCGATCTGCAGAGAAGGAGAGCCGGGAGGCGCGTCAGCTGTCTCCTCGCGCTCACCCGGCTCTCTCATGCGCGCCGGAGACGGCGGCAGTCAGGCTTCCCCCTCGCGTCAAGCAGCAGGGAGGGAGGGGAGTGTCAGTGAGGACGGAGACCGCGCAGCTCACTGCGCGGTCTCGGTGCCTCAGCCAGGAGACAGTGGGACAGCAGCTCCCCCTGCTGACTCCCCTGGAAATAACGGCAGCATAAGGGCAGAAGCTCCACCTGCTGGCCAGGCCGCAGAGGCGCAGGCACAAGAATGTGAACAGGCAGGAAGGGAGGCCAGGGATGCTGGGTCACAGGGTGCCAGCAACCAAGCTGGCTTGGTGGAAGTGGGGGAGGGTCGCCCGGGCAGGGGACCTAGCCCCATGATGGTCATCACAGGTGGCCCCACACCGGGGCAATACAACGAACCAAGGCCCAGGCTATGGCGTATGCAAGCCCCATTGGCGGGAGGACATTACGGGCAGGGTGCAACACAACCCCCGGCCGGGGAGATGTTTTATGAGGACCAGGGTAGGGGAACAGGCTTTCAGCCTCCCCAGGGAAATCTGGCTCCAGGTCTAAGGGGTTATGGGGCCCAAAATCAACACAACTATGCGTCAGGCCCACAATTTAACAGGGCCCAGGGAGGTCCAACCCATTTATTACCTCAGCAATTCATGGGGCAACAGGGGCAGGGGCAATGGCCCATGCAGTACCAAACATTTGGGAGTTACGGCGGGCCTCAGTTCCCCTACTGGGGTTCTGGGCCCGGCCACTCTTTCAATGTAGGAATGCCAGCATACAACCCTTACATCCAACAAGGGGGATATGGGTTCCCGGGATATCAAATGCAGCCGTACGGGGGCTGGGCGCCGCCGCCAAGGGGCCATTTCGCGGGGAACCTTGACAGTCACCTTAGGCAAGGGGAGGTTGTGGCAGATATGCATAGGTCTAGCGCTCGCGGGCCGGCATTGCAGGTAGACTTAGGGGCAGCGGAAGTTGTAGATCTGGCTGCGCCTTCACCCAGTCGCACAGTCATTGACGCCCCTTCTATTTCAGCCTCTGAAACACGTCCAACTTCACCGGTGCCGTCCTTGGGGTCGAGGTCTCGTGAGGGGTCAACACGCACAGTAACTCCGCGGTCGACTCTGGGGGAGAAAACATCAGCTGTCAAGACACCCAAGAAAGCGGGAGAATCCTCGGCCGCAAAAGAAACACCGGCGAGCGAATCAGTGGTTGAAGTTGATGAGAACACGTCGCAAGAGGGAGATGGTGAAGAAGAAGGGTCGTCTTCGGGTGAGTCAGGGTCTTCAGCATCGTCAGGGGGTAGTGATGACTCAGGCGCTACTAAACGCCCGCGCAAGCTAGCAAAGCTAGTTGCTAAGCAGGTGGCAAAGGAGGTGCAGGGAAAGAAGCGTAAGAGGAAACGCAGCACACCAGCAGCGCCAGCGGATACTGGGGCATCGCACTGCTCTAATACGGCGGTAGCTCGAGGGCTCAGGAAGGGAGTTAGGGAAAAAATCCGCAAAGGGAAGTTTATCGATTTCTTCACCATAACAACAGAAATGAAGAAGGAATTCGATAAAGCAAAGAAGGCCACGCCCAACGGCGAAGCGGCCTTTAAGGGTTTCCATAACTGGTTAAGGGGATTCCTGGCTTTCTCATCGTGTTACTTAACGCTCAGGCCCACCGAATACTTGAATGTGATTAGATACTTGCATCTCATAAATGAGACTTTTATGAGTTATAAGGGCCCGGCGTGGAGGGAATATGATGAGAAGTTCAGGTTATGTCACGAGGGCACCCCCATCATGCCCATGGGCTCTAAGCATGTTGAGATCTGGTGGGAGGTTATAGGGAAAAGCCAGCCCATGACAGAACCCGCCGGGAAAAAGTCCTTTCAAGGGGGAAAAGCATCGGGGAAATCCGGGGGGAAAGGGCGTTGTTTCGCTTACAACGACGGTAAATGTGACAGAGGGGCCAAGTGCCGTTTTAAGCACGAATGTAAGATCTGTGGAGCAGGCCACCCTGCCAAATCCTGCAAAGGGGGTGGTAAGTCGGGGGACACCGGAGAGGGAGCGGCTAGCTCTAAATAAGGCAGAATCCCCTATAATTATAAAACAGTTGGCCCTTTACTTAAAAGAGTACCCCAAGAAGCTCAATGCAGAGTTTTTGTTGGAGGGTTTTGTTCATGGTTTTTCATTACCCATCCCAAAAAGTTTTTACACATCCACTAATAAGAATTTAAAGTCAGCCAGGGAATTGCCGGAGGTGGTTAGGGACAAGGTGCTAAATGAGGTCAAGCTGGGCAGGATGGAGGGACCATTTGAGGTACTCCCTATACCTGACCTGTGCATATCACCGCTGGGTGTGGTGCCCAAAAAGACGCCAGGCAAATTTCGCCTGATACAGCACCTGTCCCACCCACCCGGCAATTCTGTCAACGATGCCATTCCAGAGGAATTGGCAAGCGTTCGCTACCAGTTATTCGAGGAAGTTCTTAGTTTGGTTAAAAGTTTCGGCCCAGGGGCCCTTATGGCCAAGTTGGACATAGAATCGGCTTTTAGGCTGCTTCCACTACACCCAGAATCGTTCAGATTTATGGGTTTTAAGATGCAAGGGGCCTATTACATAGATAAATGTCTCCCCATGGGCTGCTCGATATCTTGCTCATATTTTGAAAAATTTAGTACTTTTCTTCAATGGTGCATCCAGAGGGAGGCTGGCTCCAGAGGGGTGGCCCACTATCTGGACGATTTCCTCATAGCAGGACCAGCAGATCGAGCGGAATGTGGGGAGACATTGCAAGTAGCTTTAAGAGTTTTCAGTTCTTTAGGAGTTCCCATAGCCCACGACAAAACAGAGGGACCGGTAACTGTCCTGGCGTACCTTGGTATTGAAATAGACACCGGGGAGGGTTGCTGTAGGCTACCAGCGGACAAGGTCCACAAGCTGCGGGAGCTGATAGTCGACTGCGGGGCTAGAAAGAGGGTCCAGCTACGAACCGTCCAGTCCCTACTGGGTTCTTTAAATTTTGCCTGTAGGGTGATACCCATGGGCAGGGTTTTCTGCAGGAAATTGGAAAGGGCCACGGCGGGGGTCAGGGACCCACACCACACAATCCGCTTGGGAAAGGAAATCAAGGATGATTTGAGGACATGGTCCGAATTCTTGGTTGACTTTAACAGGCGCCTAATGTGGCAGTCTGAGGCGGCCTCAAACTGGGACCTACAGCTCTTTACGGATGCTGCGGGATCTTCTGGTTTTGGTGCCTTCTTGCAAGGGGAGTGGTGCTGCGAAAAGTGGCCTCAATCCTGGATTGACAGAGGGTTTACAGTAAACATGTTATTACTGGAACTCTTCCCCATTATAGTCGCAGTGGAGCTATGGGCTGGCCAGCTAGCAAACAGAAACATAATCTTCTGGTGCGATAATTTAGGGGTTGTTCACGCAGTAAACAATCAAAGGGCAACATCGCCGGAAGCATTGAGATTGCTGAGGCACCTTGTCCTTGTTTGTTTAAAGAACAATATCAATTTCAGGGCTGAGCACGTACCAGGGGTGGACAATGAAGTGGCAGACGCTTTATCAAGATTTCAGTTCACCAGATTCCGCGCCCTAGCTCCAACAGCAGCCGAGACCGGCCTAAGTTGTCCAAATTCTGTCTGGCAGGTGATAGAGCCGGCATGACAGAATTGGCATTTCGGTCATTGGCGCCAGCGACTCGTAGGGCATACGAAAAAGCCTGGGAGGATTGGTGTAGATACCAGCAGCGGCCGGAGGCCAGGGGTAAGTCTGTTGACGACTGCCTCCTGGCTTTCGTTTGGGGCAACTACAATAGTGGCAGGTCCAAGTCGGCTATGGCGGCGACATTGGCGGGAATAGCTTTTCATTGCCGTTTATTCAACATGCCAGACCCAACGAAGTCTTTTATTCTAAGTAAAGCGATGAAGGGTTGGTCTAGGGTACAGCCAGTTCAACCAGATAATAGACGCCCATTGGACGAGGCGAAGTTGGTAGAGCTATTACAGGGCTTGGCATCGGTGGCAGAAAATGCCTCGGAGCTGGCACTTTTTAGGGTGGCTTACGCCTGGGCTTTCCATGGCGCATTTAGGGTTAGTGAGCTAACTGCGCGCAATAAGAAAGTACACTCAGGCATACTTTGGGAGGATGTGGTGGTTGGCAAGGAACAGGTGCTATGCAAGCTGAAAAGGTCTAAGACAGACCAGCAAGGCAGGGGCACCTGGATCACGCTAAGACCACACCTAGTGAAAAGTATTTGCCCAGTTGCTCTAGCTGGGGAGTATGTGGCATTGAGACAGGGTGCAGCCGCACAATTCTTAGCGCATGCAGACGGATCGCCGCTAACGAAGTTTCAGTTCACTGCAGTAATGAAAAAGGGCCTAGCGGCGATAGGGCTAAGACCTGAGGATTTCGGAACGCATTCGTTCAGGATTGGCGCAGCCACGTCAGCAGCAGTGGCGGGTTTGCCACAAAGCGCAATCAAGGCCGTGGGCAGGTGGAAATCCAATAGCTTTAAGAAATACGTTAGAGTTGAAATGCTTTAGTTATAAAATATATATGTAAGTTAATTGTAAGTTAAGTATAGCAGTATAAGTTAATTACAAGTTAAGTATAGCATGCGCCTGTTGCGCGGGTCCAAAAACGTCTCGTTTACAAACGGTTGGGGAACGGCTAGCGTTCCGCAATCGTCGGTGTGGAGTGAATTTTTTATTTTTCCTCTAAGAGGTGCTTAATTCAATCTGGCCCCAAACTAAGAAGCCCTCTAGAGGTTTTTGAGTTTTTCACCTCCACTTGGACCTCAGTCTAAACCCGTTAATTGTTACTATAGAGCATAAGTATGGATACTAATCGTTAGGTTCTGCTTTCTTTTCAGCCCTTCCCCTTCCCCTTGGCCCCACGGGGGTGATTTGGTTTGTAGGTCACTCATACGTCTTTTGGGCAGAAAGAAATAGCCTAGCCAGAACAGCGCCAGTGTTAGCAAAGGCAAAATCAGTGAGATGGCTGGGTGTTAGAGGCATGTTGTGGAAGGACTTGTTGGGGTTTTTGGAAAAGAAGAGTAGCGGTTTTGTCAAGCCCGATACCTTAATTATACATCTGGGAGGCAACGACTTGGCTAAAACTACAGGCATTGCTCTAAGGATAAAAATGGAGAAAGATCTGTTGGTTTTGTTGCGTAAGTGGAGCGGCTTGAAGCTGGTGTGGTCAGACATTGTACCACGTTTTTCATGGAGAGGCGCCAAAAACCCTGTGGCAATTGAGAAGGCTAGGAAAAAGCTGAATCACGCTTTGACCAGGTTTGTCTTAAGGCAAGGGGGAAGGGCAGTTAGGCACCCGAACATTGTGACGGAGAAACCAGGCATGTACAGGCCAGACGGAGTGCACCTCTCAGAGGAGGGCATGGCGGTTTTTCTGGAAGATATTTTTAAACAGTTAATTTAGTGGGTGTCATTACTGTAGGGTATGGCGGGGCATTGGTACTAGGTGCACAGGGCAGTAGAGAAGTACCATTGCTGTGGCGGGACAGCACCCTCGACCAGGATTCTAGAAGGGCGTCAGGTGGTCCCTGCGTGGTATTACCCCTCTCCTTGCCAGGAGGGCGGACGGGCCTCGACTCAGCGCGGTGGGGCGACGAACATTTAGGCGGATATGTTCGCGTCAGGCCTTAGAGGCGGGGGGATGTCCACGCAGGGCGGGCTGTGCCTTTGGTAAGGGGTGTGTAGGAATTTGGGAACGACCTGGTCGTTGCCCGGGGCAACACCCCTGAACGGTCTCTGGTCTCAGGTGCCTGGTCTTTGCCATCCCCTTTATCGGGGGTCATACCAGTTCTTAAATAAATAAGTATGACAGTTTAATCTAAGCTATTGGTGTCGCGTCTTTATTTTAGATAAGTGTCTACGTGTGAAGTTATTTCTAGGCCGTTATGTGGTTATAAGAGTACAAGCAACATATTCACTAGGCTACTTAGTTTAAACGAGGGCTGAATAAGCCCAAGTGCAGTTAAGAGCCTGTGAATTGGGCTGTGTAAATAAAGTTGAGTGAGAGAGACAGGGCATAGAAGGAGGGGTTAATCCAGGGCGGGAAGCCCCCACCAATGGGGGGCAAAGGGGGTTGCACCCCAGGTCAGGGGTATATAGGTTAGGGTAGCAAGGGTATGCGCCCTCTTTGATTCTTTGATCCCCACCCTCCCTTCCCTTCTTCTAAAGGCTTCGCCTCACAAAAATTTGATTCAATTGGCTATTATAATTTTTTAAAATTGGCGGGACAGCACCCTCGACCAGGATTCTAGAAGGGCGTCAGGTGGTCCCTGCGTGGTATTACCCCTCTCCTTGCCAGGAGGGCGGACGGGCCTCGACTCAGCGCGGTGGGGCGACGAACATTTAGGCGGATATGTTCGCGTCAGGCCTTAGAGGCGGGGGGATGTCCACGCAGGGCGGGCTGTGCCTTTGGTAAGGGGTGTGTAGGAATTTGGGAACGACCTGGTCGTTGCCCGGGGCAACACCCCTGAACGGTCTCTGGTCTCAGGTGCCTGGTCTTTGCCATCCCCTTTATCGGGGGTCATACCAGTTCTTAAATAAATAAGTATGACAGTTTAATCTAAGCTATTGGTGTCGCGTCTTTATTTTAGATAAGTGTCTACGTGTGAAGTTATTTCTAGGCCGTTATGTGGTTATAAGAGTACAAGCAACATATTCACTAGGCTACTTAACAAATCAAGACACCAGTTCCACTTTACTCTCCAGTAAACCAGTTGAACAGAGCCAGTTAAGCAGCAAACAGGATTATCAATGTAATTGCCTGGCTGATGGTCTGCCCTGACTGTCCCTTTGTGATTGCTAATGGTTCATTAGGCCCTCGCTTACCCTAACCATAGGCTTAAATGTACATAACAGGAGATATAAAACAATATGAAACGTACTGTACACTGCAACATGTATAAAAACAATAAAGAAAAGTATTATTATTACAGTTGCATACCTCCCGACTTTTCAATATCGAGAGTAGGGACACTCGGTGCGCAAGCGCCTGAAAAGGGGGTGTGGCTTATGCAGATTAGGGACTCTGAATAGACATGAGCACAGCGTCTATTCTGTCAGGTTGGGGGGGAATCCCAACTGCCCCCCAGAACTGCCAGAAGCGAGAGGGACGCGGGAACGTCCCCAAAAACTGGGACGTTCCCGCATTTAGCGGGACAGTTGGGGGGTATGATGTTATTATAGAAAGCATTGACAAATGTTTATCTAAAATAAAGACTCAATATACTGTACAACATACCTCCCAACTTTGCAGCAGTGAGAATCTGGGTTGTGAAGGTGCACATCCAATAGTGGGGCATTACCAGTGCTCTGTGAGCTGCTGGCCATGCCCTCTATTCCTCTATCTCTCTGAATATATTCTGTGTGCATGCAATGACATGGACAGTGGCGTAACAGTGGCGGGGAGGCGCTGAGGGTATGTGGGAGCCGAGGGGGGGGGGCTGCGGGACTATTATTACTCACTAGCTGCCTTCTGCCGCCGGCGCTTTTATGTGCACCGAGTCCCAGCTCTCCCGGCTAGTACTGCTGCAGCCGCAGCGCTTCTAATACAAAAAGTGACACTTGGAAAATGGCTGCCCCCATACCGCAAACAGTTTTTCGTCTGCGGTATGGGGGCAGCCATTTTCCAAGTGTCACTTTCATTAGCAGCAGTAAACGGGGCGGGAGAGCCGGGACCCGGCGCAGACGGATGTGGCCCGAGGTAACACAAACACATACACACACACAAACACACACACCCCGCCCGCACCCTGGCTCCCCTCCGCTTGTGTTTTTTTTTACCCGGGGGAGGGGGCGCCCCCCTGCATTTTCGGCAGGGGGGGCGCAGAATTACTAGTTACACCACTGGACATGGGAACTCCCAACTGAAAAAGTGTTTTAAAAGCTATTTTAATAAATGCTTTATGTATTTGTGTGCATAGGTGTGCGCACGGGGGGTGCCGGTGGGCACACAGGCACCTCCTAATGACAGGCACCCCCGCACGATTGCAGCAAGGTCCGACGTCACAAAATACCTTTTTTTTTCGGGAGCAGGCTGCAGTGACAGATGTGTGAGGACCCTGGCTGCCTGTAGGGGGAGCTGAAGTGCACAGAGCAGACAGCTCCTCTCAGGCATTACTGAGCAGCGCTGGCCGAGTGGCCGGGTGAGGAGTGAGGAGGACTTGCTGGTGTTTGAAATGTGTTTGAAATGTGCTGCAGGTGAGCTGGAACAGGGGGGTTTGTATGTTATACAGTATGAGCAGGCTATGACTTTGTTTTAGAGGGGGAGGGGGATGGTACCAAACGTTGTAATTATATTGGCCTAATAAGGATGGCTTTTTTTTTGTTATGTCATAAAGGTGTGTGTTTATCAGCTTTTTGTAAGTATACTGTGTATGTGCATAGGGGGGCTGTGTATATGTAGCAGGGGCGTAACTATAGCACCGCGGGGGGGCGCTGTGCATGTGGGGGCGCCGGGGGCTGCGGTGCTATAGTTACCCCCCCCCCAATCCCCCGCAGACTTACGTATCTTGCTGGTCCCGGCGGCTCCGTTCTTCTGATGAGGACCACAACAAAATGGCCGCCCCCATATAGCAAACAGTTCTCTGAAACTGTCTGCTGTACGGGGGCGGCCATTTTGTGGTGGTCCCCAGCAGATGAACGGACGGAGCCGCCGGGACCAGCGCGATAGGTAAGACTGCGGGGGAAGGGGAGGGGGTTAGCATAGGCGGCGATGCGGCGGGGGTGGGTATGGGCGCCCCCCCCCCCCCCCTAATGGCGGGGGGCGCCCAAAACGTAGCAACGCCACTGATATGTATACTATGTGTGTGGGAGGGGGCTCTGTGTATACTACAATACATTGTGTGTGTGTGCATGCTGTGCTTGTATGTATACTATGTCTGTATATATGTGTGAGCTGTGTAAATCTGTATATGTATAGTGTGTGTGTGTGTGTGTGTGTGTGTGTGTGTGTGTGTGTGTGTGTGTGTGTGTGTGTGTGTGTGTGTGTGTGTGTATGTATGTATATATGTTCTGTGGAACAGAACAGGCTGCTAGATATAAGGTAAGAAAACACATAGCTCCTGTTCTTTTTCACAGCACTACACGCACTTTTCATGCTACACAAGCCCTGATGATAAAGCCGCACCGGCTTTGAAACGTTGGCAGACATGCTTGTATTCTTTTGAAAACTTTGCACATAAAATTTGGATTCTACCCATCCAGCTGATCGAGTGCCGCCTGTTTTCTTTGGGGGTCCCCCCAGGTCCCTCAATCTAACTCTACTGTTTGTATACCCATTCGAGGAAGGCACCGTGGCATATACCTCAGTGAAGAGAGTGCCAGTCAACCCTATAGATTATATATATATATATATATATATATATATATATATATATATATATATATATATATATATATATAGTATATATTTTGTGTGCATACTGTAGGGGGGCTATATATATATTTATATATATACTATGTGTGGGGGGCTCTGTACGTGTATACTACATCTGTATGTGTGCAGGCTGTGTGTGTATGTGGGTGCGCAAAAGGGGGCTATACTATGTGGGGGGGGGGCTTTATGTGTGTGTGTGCGCGCGCATGCATAGAGGGCTGTGTATATGTATACTATGTGTGAGGGGGCTCTGCATGTATGTGTGCATGCATAGTGGACTGTGTATATGTATACTATGTGTGCGGGCGGGCATTTGCCCCTGGGTACTTGCCGCCACTGAAAAGTAAAGTAGCTTCAGTGTGCGGTGTGCAGCATCCGGCCAGCGGCTCAAAAGGGAAGGAGACTGCGGCTCCGGTGGGCATCTTATAAGAAGAGCACCCAGCGCTACCCGGAAGTGCGGATTCCCAGGAGCACTGGCGTGCAGTGTGCACCCCCAGCAATGAGCATGAAACTCCCCTTGTCAATGAGCATTTAACCACTCCCTTCCCAGGGAGCATGAAACCCATGGTAAGGAACATGTGACTCCTGGCAAAGAACATTTCACACCCCTTCCCCCATGGCAAAATCTGTAATGGCCATCACAGTCTGAGGCATAACATGTAAGGGGCATCATGGTGTGAGGCGTAACGTGTAATGGGCATCACGGTGTGAGGCCTAACGTGTAATGGGAATTACACGTACAACGTGTAATGGGCATTATGGAATGTGGTATACTATGTAATGGCTGTGTGATGTGTAATATGCATTATGGTGTAAATTTTTGGTGCGTGTACTAAATTTTTTTTAAGCCCTGACATAATGTGGAATGGGCATTACTGTGTGTGGCATGTGTAATGGGCATTATTGTATGTGGCATTATGTCTAATGGGCATTAGTGTGTTACATTATGTGTAATAATAGGCGATGATGGACACGCCCAGTAGGTAGTGATGGACACGCCCCTCCAATGGTGCACCCCCTAAGAAAACAGGCTGCGCACGCCAGGGGCGGATTGGGAACTAAAAGCAGCCTGGGAAATATGTCAAAGCAGTCCGGGGGGGGGGGGGGGCTTGTTGCGCGCCGCAGACGCGCCCAATTTTTTGGGGTAGGGCGCTGTGGGGGCATGGCTAGTCCCCAGCCCCTCAGGCTGCAGAATAGGCGCATGGAGGGGGGACGCAGCGTGGCATAGGATGTGGGGTGGCGGAGGATTCAGGTAGGGAGGGGGGAAGCAGGGTGGCTTATATATATATATATATTACCAAGGGTCCGGCATTCCCAATAACCACACAATTGCCTGTGTGCCCACCGAGAGAAAGACATATACTGTAGCAGCAGTGATGCGGCACTCCAGGAGTTAATGAAGACAGTAGTCAGTCAGGTAACCACAACGTTTCAGTTCTATTGAACTTTTTTCAAGTGTCAGTGAAAAAAGTTCAATAGAACTGAAATGTTGTGGTTACCTGACTGACTACTGTCTTCATTAACTCCTGGAGTGCCGCATCTCTGCTGCCATATATATTTATATTTTGACAAACTGCACGGAGGCAGAAACAGCAGAAATAAGAAGTCTAACACAAGGCTTGTGTGTCAACGTTTCGGGCGTCAGCCCTTTATCAAGACATGGCAAGCTTAAAACAAGTACTTACATTTATAGGAGAGTGAGGGGGTCAGGGACACCTCGTGCAGCAATCACCAGCACGGCCCCGGCAGGTGGGGATGATGTCATTCAGGGCATACTGCCTGGAAATCGGGGTCAATAAAGTATCAGTGTGACATATGGGAGTAAAATAGAGACAGATGCTGGACAGCAGGAGAATATAAGTAAAATACCAAGCTGTTAGAGCAGGGGTGGCCAAACCGGTCCTCGAGATCTACCAATGGTCCACGTTTTCCAGGTTACCTAGCTGGTGCACAGCTGTAGTCATTACTAACTGTCACATTTTAAAACATGCTGCATTCATTCCTACTATAGATCCACAGGTTGCCTGGAAAACATGCACCGTTGGTAGATCTTGAGGACCGGTTTGGCCACTCCTGTGTTAGAGGATGTGAGAGGATGTGTAGCTGGCCTGAGTGCTGAAAGCTAGACCCCAGTGTGAAGTGGCGAAAAGGAAAGGAAGATGAACCCGTATATAGAACCCGATGTAGGGTGAAATATGGTAGGGTGCATGAAGCAACCCGCTACAAAGTCACACAAAAATAGCCCGGAATTAAATAGATGGTGCAGTGTTGTGGAAAAAGGATGTGAAGAGAGCATGTGGAGGGAAAAATAGATGCCGTGAGTGGGACGGAACGTCAGAGGATGTGTTAAGGGCCGTGAAAAAAAAAGAGTAGGAGCAAGTGGAAGTGAGAGGCAAGAATGTGCAAAGGACATGCTCTCTTCACATCCTTTTTCCACAACACTGCACCATCTATTTAATTTCGGGCTATTTTTGTGTGACTTTGTAGCGGGTTCGGGGGGAGGAGGGGGTGCTGGCGGTGGCAGGAATTTACTGCCTCTGTCATTTGGCCGCAAGTTGAGAGTGGGATGATAACCACATCCCCTGGCCAAGTTAGCACCTGCCACAGGTTTGCTGGGGGGGTGTGCTGGCGGTGGTGGGAATGCCTGCGGGGGGGGGGTTGATATGGGCAAAGTGCTGCGGCCGCAGCCCCCCATAAAGCACAGCCCTTCATACAGAGATAGCATAGCCCCATAGACATCACAGCTCCCCATAAAGCACAGCCCTTCATATATACAAAGCACAACTCCATAGACATCACAGCTCCCCCATAACATCAGCACAGCCCCCAATGACATCACAGCCCATTGTAGAGAGACAGCTCAGCCTGCATAGACATCTTAGCCCCCTATAATATCAGCACAGCCCCCCCACATAACCCCCATAGATACTCAGCACAGCCTGCAATACTCATAACATAACACCCCCCGTACATATCCAGAAACCCCCCTGCACATAACCCCCCCATAGATATTCAGCACAGCCCACCTACAGAACCTGCCTTCAGGAGACCTGTTCAGGCTCCCAGCTGCAGATCTCTGTCACTCTGTGTCCTGCCATGACAGCAGTTAAAGGGCGGCAGGCGGCAAGGCATCAGAAAGTACAGACTTGCTTTGCATATCTGCACATGGCCCTCCCCCCACCACACGCACATGATCGACTGCCCACTAGCTGTGCGGCGGCGGGAATGCCCGTGCGGGGGGGCGGCCGGGTGGCTGACCTGCTGCTGCTCTAAAAGCAGCCGGGTGGAGGGGGAACGGGCGCTGGGAGGTGCTGCGCGCACATGCGCAGCAGCCCTCCCGCGGCCATTTTTAATATGGGCAAAGTGCTGCGACCGCTGCCCGCAGCCCGGCCAGCCCAGGGGGGAGCACTGCCGGCCCCTTTTAACGAGTTTGGGGCCGGCCCACCGGAAAATGGCCCGGTTTCCCGGTGGGCCGATCCGCCCCTGGCGCACGCCTATGTTTGTGTGTATACTATAAAGTAAAGAGGGACAGGAATTACCATCCCGATACTGTAAGGGCGCCGAGGAACACTATTGTGGGTGTATCTGGATTGTGGGGCCCCACTAGTAGGTGGCTGAGTGTTACTGGCGACCATTTCTAGTCATTGTAATTAGCACGGCATAGGAGATTTTGTTTGTTTTTTATATATATATATATATATATATATAAATATACAAAGGTGGTTTAGAGTGCGCTAAAGAAAACTCAACGGTTTAAAATTGAACATTTAATACATAGTCTTCACAAAGACTTCAAGCTTTAAAAGTACAGCAGGTCTGTTACTGGTACAGATGATGTAGTAGGTCCAACGCGTTTCGTCAACGAATTGCCTTCATCAGGGGCTTAGTGGACAATAAGTCAGCAAGACGTATAAACACTTTTGTAGGTTATAAGATTGCATACAGTATCCAACACTTAAGGGAGTATATCTGAATAATGGACCAAAAGTGGTAGTGGACGTATATAGTCGCCAAATGTGGCAGCTAGTACAACAGTGAGCTCTAAGACCAATATCGGCTGTTCACACAGTGGTCTGGTCTATCTCAATAATGAGCCATAATTGGCAGTGGACGTCTAAGGTCGCCAAATGTGGGCAGCCGATATTGGTCTCAGACCGCACTATTGTACTATTTGCCCACATTTGGCGACCTTAGACGTCCACTGCCAATTATGGCTCATTATTGAGATAGACCAGACCACTGTGTGAACAGCCGATATTGGTCTCAGACCTCACTGTTGTACTAGCTGCCGCATTTGGCGACTATATACGTCCACTACCACTTTTGGTCCATTATTGAGATATACTCCCTTAAGTGTTGGATACTGTATACAATCTTATAACCTACAAAAGTGTTTATACGTCTTGCTGACTTATTGTCCGCTAAGCCCCTGATGAAGTCAATTCGTTGATGAAACGCGTTGGGCCTACTACATCATCTGTACCAGTAACAGACCTGCTGTACTTTTAAAGCTTGAAGTCTTTGTGAAGACTATGTATTAAATGTGCAATTTTAAACCGTTGAGTTTTCTTTAGCGCACTCTAAACCACCTTTGTATCTCTATTTGCCTATCTGGACTCGACTAACAGGGGTCCATTAGAGTTGCTGCTCCTATATCATTGTTGGGCGCGGTTGGGGTACTTTTCCTGTGATATATATATATATATATATATATATATATATATATATATATATATATATATATATATATATATATATACATAGGACCTGCACTCTCACCCTCAAATTAGGTAGCCGCTGGGGTGCCGTATAAATAGTATTGCAAAGACAGTACTATATGGATACAGACTACTCCCCTAGGGGAAAACAGCACTCACCAGAATTGTGACATTGATGTCATCACGGTCAATGTCCAGTTTTGATGGTGCACAAAAAGGCCTGCCGAATATATATATGTTTATAGGGAATGTTAGGCGCCAATTGTAATACTGTATATTATTTTTTCTAAATCACCCTAAAGTACCACTTCTAAAATTATGTATGGGGGAAGATAAAATATATAAATATATTTTTTATGTAAAAACACTCCCTGTATTTAAAATGGTGTCAGCTTCCCCCTAAGTAAAAAAAAAAGTGATGGTAAGTCACTTTAAAAGACGTGATTGAATAGGGGATCAGTGCCCAAATGTGTAAAAACTTGCCAGTGATAGAGCTATAAACAGGTAGAATTTGAACAGTCAAAATGATTTAAAAAAAATAGTACTTTACATTTAATTAGAAAATATGGGTAAAATGATAATAGCATAATTAAAAAACGTAAAATACATATAATTGGATAAAAGAGAGTTAGAAAAAGCGGTACTTGTTTCCTAGCACGGCCACAAAGATCTATATCGTGGGCATCGTGAGGAAAAATCGGGGGCATCGCGGCCATCGCATGCACTAAAAAATCGGGTGCGATGGTACCGACGCGATTCCCGCGATTTTCCCATAGGGAACAATGTTAAATGCCTCAATTTACCCGCGACGCCCCCGATTTCCCATAGGAATCAATGTTAAATGGCTCAATTTACCCAAATCATCATAGGGAACAATGGGAAATGGGCCAGAAAAGCCAAAAAACACCGCTGAACACTGAAATGTCCCCCCAAAAGTAGTTGACGCCACCCCACGATCAACGCAAACCCAAAGCGTGGCGAGCGCAGCGAGCCCGCGAGGGGCGGCGGTACGCGTCCTCCGACCTTTTCATATCCCCACTATCCACGTCAGCGTGGAGTTGAGAATAGAATAGTGTGGCGAGCCACCGAGCCCGAAGCGTGGCGAGCGGACGCGGATACCTGTGAAGCCCGCAAAGGGACGCGTTTACCTGTGAAGGTATCCGCGTGTGCTCACCATGCTTCGGGCTCGGTGGCTCGCTGCGCTCGCCACACTATTCTATTCTCAACTCCACGCCGACGTGGATAGTGGGGGTATGAAAAGGTCGGAGGACGCGTACCGCCGCCCCTCGCGGGCTCGCTGCGCTCACCATGCTTCGGGTTCGCGTTGATCGTGGGGTGGCGTCAACTACTTTTGGGGGGACATTTCAGTGTTCAGCTGTGTTTTTGGGGTTTTCTGGCCCATTTACCATTGTTCCCTATGATGATTTGGGTAAATTGAGCCATTTAACATTGATTCCTATGGGAAATCAGGGGCATCGCGGCTAAATTGAGGCATTTAACATTGTTCCCTATGGGGAAATCGGGGGCATCGCGTCTGGACCATTTAAGCTTTTTTTAGCCGCATACGACGCGACCGACGCGATATTGACTTTTTTTCAATGCATTTCAATGGGAAAATCGGGGGCATCGCGTCGGTCGCGTCGTATACCACTAAAAATTACACCCGATGCCCGCGATTGTGGCCGTGCTAGGAAACAAGTACCGAAAAAGCTTAACTTAATTGCAAGAGGTAGGTAGGAGGTTCACCCAACGCATTTCATCTACTGACTTCTCCAAGGGGTCGTACACAATAGTCTCTTCATAAATGTCAGCTCCAGGCCCATGTTGACCTTCATCTGGTACTGCAAGAACCGAAAGATCCTCTTGATGTACATCCTGCCCGCAGAGGAAGCACCTGAGGCACCCATCTGGGTGCACTGCACAGGTTGCTGCTGCCAGGGTGTGAAATCAGTGAAGGTCCATACTACAGGAATAGCACATGGTACAGCTGAAGTACATATGGGAAGGAAACCAATGGAACGAAGAAAACTGGGATAACATCTCCACTCTAAATAATGCAGATTTTTTTATTACTTGTATTGTATTTGTCTTTAGTATTTAATGACATTCAGTATATGTGCTGTGAGGTCATTGTTGCAAGTTCTTTCTTAATTTTAGCAAAATTGAGCCACCGGCTAGAACCTCTCATTACTTCAGAGGAAGCAATAAGCTGACGGCTTAAAAAGAAATGCAAAAAAATTTGAACTATGTGTCAGACTGATGGATGATGTATTATGCTGCATGCAGACATTTTCCCTAGGGCTCCAGCTCATGGCACATTTTGCCATGATAGTAGTACAAGTAAATCTTGTGTCCTTAACATCAAGGGTCCTTATATTTTGTAAGTCCATACTGTAGAGGGTGAGGATAGGAAAGGGTGAGCGATGGCACAACCAATGCTGACTATAAAGCGCAACGGAATCTGCTGCACTATATATGAAACTGTAAATAAATAATGGGGCACACACAATTAAAAAACGACCCCTCTATTTGTGACCAATCCCATCTGTTCTTCCCGTAATTCAGTGATCAGTGTGACCGCTCCCTCACTTCCTGCACAGGCAAATCTATGGGGGGGGGGGGGGATCACTGTGGTTTCCTCTGAAAATCAACAATTAAGCTGGTAGGTATATATACTGGTGAACTCTAGAATGTTTGTGTGTGTATATATGTGTGTGTGTGTGTGTGTGTGTACACATGTGTGTACACATGTTTTGGAACCTGCTAATTCTTAGCCATGTGATCGGGTCTAAATAACCCCCTTAGTTAAGAATGGAATATGTGGACCTTTTGGGGTCCTTGGTTGAACTATGCCCCCTTATCTTAAGATGTAGGGCCAGATGCACTAAGCTTCAAAAGTGATAATATGGAGAGTTATAAACAACCAACCAATCAGCTCCTGCCTCACATTTTTCAAACCCAGCCTGTGACATGGCAGGTAGGAGCTGATTTGACTTTTGAAGCTTAGTGCATCTGGCCCCTAGGCTGTGGCCACATTTGCATACCCTCCAACTGTACCGAATTTGCCGGTACAGTACCGTTTTTTAACAGTCTGTACCGGCAAATTGAAGTTGTACCGAATGCACTGCATTTTCAAACATTTCAACGGTCACACTCACATTCAATGTGCGCCACATATGTAACTTCCTCCTGGCTCCCGGCTCCGTGTGCTGTCTGGACCGACTGCGCCGGCTGAGCTCTCCTTTCTCCTCCCCTTCACCCGTTCCCAAGAGTGCAAAGCGCGGGCCGGTGCCGTGCGGCATGACGTCACGCGCCGACACTGCGCACCCTGCGCAGTGCACACTCATGGGAAAGCCAAGGACTAGTTAGCACTCAGTCTCTCACCACATGCACAGAGACTGAGAAGGCAACGCATCTTGGCGCGAATCTGCCTGAGTGTGGGGTGCAGTGGCCAGCCCCGGCGCGCAACACTGTGGGGGATCATCTCGCACCGATGCCATCGGAGGAGCCTGCTGCCACAAGTTCAGCACACACTGTAAGTGCAGCAAGTGGCTCAGGCTGTACTACTTTAAAATCTCCACACTTGACGAGTCTTCTTAAATCCTGTCCATCGTGTGACGCAGCTGCTGCAGTAGGCTGCAGCTCATGTCACATGGTGGCTTGGTGGGCTGCTGGTATATTAAAATAAGTATATTGAATATACTTATTTATTAAATAAGTATATTAAATATACTTATTTATTTTAATATGCCAGCAGCCCAACAAGCCACCATGTGACATGAGCTGCATCAGGTGCTGGGTGGGGGGGGGGGGGGGGGGGGGGGGGGGCAGGGTGCCATATGTCTCACAGGGCCACTCTTTACATACACAGGGTCACAATATACTGGGGGTATTATATACAGAGGTTCCTTGTACTGGGGGTATTATATACAGGTGTACTGGGGATATTATATACATGAGTAACCTATAAATGTGGGGGGAAAAAACTGCCCAGTACACATTCGGAAAGGGGGCATGACCACGCCCACTTTACCCGTGGCCACGCCCCTTCCTAAATGTGTACCGATTTATGTCCCTCAAATGTTGGAGGGTATGCTGTTGCCCTCCACGGCTTTGTGTTGTGACATTTATTGTGAGTTGTCATTATTATAATAGATTCATTGACAGGAGGGACGGATAGCTTCCCTGTATAAGGCCATGTCAGCGTTGCAATTGCTGTTTATAGCGATATTTAGCCTATGGCTAGAATTTGGCAATGCATAGCAGAGGAAACAGTGAGATCTTAACACTACAATAAATAATTACAGAAAAAGCATTTGAAATATGCGTCTAAGTGATGGATGATAAATCACAGTGATACTAGTTGCTGTGTTTATATCAGTGGGAATCACTCTACAACATTTTTCCCAAACCATTGGTACAACCCCATAAAGGCAATGCAGCCAATTATCCTAGTTAGACACTTCCTCTGCTGACATAAGTAGAATGGTATTCTGCGTTACATTACAGATTACAGGGCCTGATTCAGCTGTGCCAATGTTTTTGCTATTGTGCCATTATCTGTAAATTGCAGCAGAGTACACACACAGTGAGTATTCACTAGCAAGTGATTGACAGGGAGCAGCCATTTTATGGGTGCTAACATGGAGAGGTGGCAAAAATGCGGGCGTGTTTGGACTGTTCTTGGGTTGTATTTCAGCCGCCAACTGCAGTCTTCTACGTGGGAATCACATGTCTGGCGGCCATTGTGCTGGCCATTCTGACTGATCGTAGATTTGTCAATGTTTCTCTAATCTAGTCAATGACATGAATGTGTATATAGCTGTAAGCAGCTGTGAGGTATAATGTCGATATAATGCATGTGTTGACCTAATGACCATATCGACATAATCACTGTCGACCTAGTGCTTGTAGACCTAGTGACCACATCCCTACAAAAGCATCCAAATTTCCAAATCTGCTTTGGGCCCTTGTTTGGCTCACCTCCCACAGTGTAACCTTCATCATTCGCCCAACATGGCTGCCTCATCTGGTACACTTGTGGATGGGAAACACATGGACCTAACTGTCTTGTTGGGACCATACTCTACCCTGTACTCACCCCATTTTGTGTCATTTCCTCTAGGGGTAACCTACTACACCCAGGGTAATCTTACACAGAGCGCTCAAGATGATGGCTGTGTCACCCGGTACCTTGTTAGGGTGGAATGCACAACCCATGGAAGTTATTATCGGAAATACCTACACCAATTCTGCAATAGGTTATTCTGGTTGACCCGCAAAGCTACGAAATTCACAGCTTTCTGGGTCATCTAAACACTGCCTGCAACCACCACCACCCCCCACCCCCGCATGCCAATTTCCCTGCACGCATGGAAATGTATGTTTTGCGGTGGCTAAATCATTAGATAGTTGCCAACCATCTAATGATTTTGCAAGCGCTCTCAGATCTAAGACACCTCTCTAGTGTCTTAGACCTGCGGATTGCTGTAGGGGAAGCCGGCGGGCATCTGACATCCTGCCCCCCGCAATCGTGTCGCAGGCAATTGTCCATGGGAAAGCAAATGAAATGCATTATTATCTACAATAATAAGAATGGAGAATTGCCGTCATACAACAACACTTCCACTCCATGCTATAAATGTAGGAAAAATCTAAAATGAAACATATTAGCTAGATCAGTGGTTGCCACCCTTAATTAGGGTGAGAGCTACTTGAGGAAAATTAAACATCTTGAAGAGCTGCTAAAAATGTTTTTAGAAAAATCTGGTAATTTCTTATGTGGTCCACGTACCTTTTTGGCCAACTTCCAGCTCTGGGGCCATCACCTGCAGCATGGAGGCTCTCCTGTGGTTCCCCTCTCCTACTTGCAGTGACTCCCATCTACCTTCCCACTTACCTCTGCTGTGGGAGTGTCAGCTGTGCTGTTGTCTCCTGCCAGTGGATCCCCTCTGCAGCCTCCTGTCTGACACTGGATCCCTCTGCAGCTGCCGTCGGCTTCTGGGTTCCCGGAGTCAGATCTCAATTAGAGCCACTTCATCAGAGGTCACTTCACTTCAATAGACTTAGCAGTATTGCAGCTAGATGAGCTACCAAAATGATGACCGTGAGATACTGGTAGCTTGCGAGATACAGGTTGGAGACCACTGAGCGAGATATTGTTACACTTTTCTTCAGTGTCACTAAACTATCTGCTTTTCCAACATCAGAAACGGAACACATGTGGCGAGATGGACTCTGAGCGTTTGGATGTTTCCAACAGAATAGTCTGCTTGGGTTCCATACATTTACCACATCTGTTCAGATTGATCCACCATGTCTGGGCTAATCTGATTTCCCATCATGTTGCTTCCAATTTAATTTGAATATAATACTGAATTTAATTGTTTGGGATTGAGTCATACAGTGCAATGGTCAGTCAATTCAGATACACCAGATTGTCTGACTAAATACTCATATGAATGGCCAGCATCATGATGTACATACATTGTTAGATCTGGATGATTGGCCCTCATAGCAATGTAACAAGATACAGTATGTGGCACATTTGGTGACTCACACTGTGGTCAAACCAGACTCTTACTTGGTCGCTCATAGGGTGAGCAGAATAGCCATAGCTCATAGTTTTCCAAAGAACTTCCTTGTTCCCTTCGTGCTCATTTTGCGAGGACAGGATGTTGACCTCTTTGGAACATACTCTTAGATGGATGCAGCCATAATGGGTTGAAATAGGCCATTTAGTCCCACATCATCTATGTCTGGCCAACTTTAAGTAGGGATGTGCCGGTCCGGATTTACCCGGATCTCAAAACAGGATCTTATTGGCTATCAGCTGTCACATGTTTTGACTCCAACCATGTGACAGTGGAATAGCCAATAAGATCCCGTTTTAAGTTCCAGGTAAATTTGGGTGAGTCCTTGACATCCTTACTTTTTAGGGGATTGGATGGGAGCCTGCCACCTGCGAGGTGAATGAATTTCTTTAGAAGCATGAGAGCAATTCATCCCTTGCTTACCCTGGGCATGCTTTTGCCCTTCATAAGACCTAGTGCATAAAAAGCAGGGCTTAAAGTGTTCCTGGGGAGGCAGTGGAACTCATTTCCCTCTGCCACCTAAATTACTCCAATAGGCAGAGCCAGGGTCAGTGGTAGGGTTTTGGCAACCCCCTGCAAACTATAATGCTTTTCTGTTAGAATAACTATGCAGGGCCAAGATGGTGGTTGAGCTAGTTCTACGTCACCATTACAGGCGGTGGAACTCAGTTCCACTCTGTTCCCTCCTACTTTACCACTAATGAAAAGTCTATGAAAAGGAATGAGCGTGTGAGAAATGAGTGTTGGCTCACTCTGTGTACCCTCTGCCAGTATTTATATTCTATGTAGCCTCTTTCCTCCCTGTTATTGTGTTGCTGTGTTTCGCATTCCTACACTTGTGTCTAATAAAGCTGCGGTTAAACTGTACGCCTGTCTCCGGAGTCCTGACTCGACCCCTGCCCAACAAGTTTTAATGACAGTGACATTATGAAAATCTGAATCTCCGACATCAAAGCCCAGCTTCGTTACTACTGATTCAGTCCAATATTATGTCATCTCTCAGTAATCTAGATCTCACTTGAAGCACATTCTTGCCATCAGCTTCAATCCCAGGAACTTATCTGTCAAATTCAATCTGTGCTGACAAGCTCGGCCTCCCTCCTGCGGCCTTGAGATACAACCAAAACCTTGGGGTAGGGTTTCACCGGGAGTGAGTAAATCTGTTTGTCCAGAGTCTTCAGATTACAGCACTGCAACTAGAAGTTTACATGATAGCACTGAAATCCGCACCAATACATGCTTGATTTAAGTGACAACTGCCCGATTATTTATATGGGCCCTCTCTGACTGTGGTCCAGTAAAGCTGAACAAATTTCCCCTACATACCAATACATAACTAGACCTGGGGCATTTCACTCTAGCTACCAGGTAAGGACTTGGGTAAATCCAAATAATTTCTGCAGACATGTCTGCTGCATACTTGGAGCCTTGGACCTATGTTAAGACATGCCTAGGGTTGCTAGGTGTGATATTTTCCTTTGGATATACACATTACGAACACACATGATGCATTGATAGCAGAACAGACACATGTTGCACCAAGGTTGCGGAATTGATGTATTTGAAAGAGCGATAGGGTTATGTATTGCACTCGACATCTTATGATCTATACGATTGAACATTCCTCCAGATTTTTAAATGTGTCTATTATTTTTATTAAAACAAAAATACATACCATATAAAAATTTGGTTTCTTAAAAAAATATACTATGTAGAACTGTAGTTGTATGTTTATTAGCAAAGAATTGCAGCCACCTTTGGCAGCCACAGGATGCAGTTAGAATCCCAGCGGTCGGAATCCAAGCGGTCAAAATCCAGACGCCGGAATCCTGACCGCAGAAATCCCCACACTTTGTCCCTCTCTGGGTGTCCACGACACCCAGAGAGGGAGAATAAATTAGAGTGTCGAGCGTAGCGAGCCACCGGCCCGCCACGTGGCGAGCGCAGCGAGCCCGCAAGGGGGGGCGATCCACGCCCCCCACTTGTCGGGATTCTGCCATCGGTATTTTGACCACCGGGATTCCGACTGCCAGGATTTCGTACCAATCCCATAAATACAGCAGCTCTATATTAGCATTTATTTTAAACTGTTGATCTCCTTGTATTTTCATGCACAACAGTCTCTCAAGATTATGAGCAGAAGCTCGGGTAAAATCCACAACCCAGCTCAGTGCAATTGCTTCAGTATGACTGGCAGTGACTTCCTAATGGAAGTCCTACCTGTCAGTTATAACCATAAAAGGCATGCTATTGGTTACCTCCCTCTTGGACTACCAGTCCTGCCTATAGGAAGCCACTTCCTGACTTATCGCATAGCCCAATCCGGCTTCTATGAGCTGCAGTCAGTGCAGTCCATAGAGGCCGGGGGTTTCATAGTCGCACCACAACAACTGCGCATGCTCTGGTCCTGGCACCTGCTGGATCCATTGCATAGGTGCCGGGACACAGGGCTGGCAGCTGTCTCCTTTCCAGGCACCAGGGTAGCAGCGGCGCCCCTGCCAAATGTAAGTACGGGCCATGTCTGCTTACGAGTGTCGGTTTTCTGAGTGAAAATGAAAATCTGCAGCATCTGAGGGATGTCACCATGGACCAGAATCTTTAAAGAATATTTCTGGCTCCTTGCTGAATTTATGCCATGACTGTTCTGGTGGCAAACAATGGGCCAGATGCACTAAGCTTCAAAAGTGATAAAATGGAGAGTGATAAACAACCAGCCAATCAGCTACTGCCTGACATTTTTCAAACACAGTCTGTAAAATGGAAATTGGAAGCTGATTGGTTGGTTGTTTATCACTCTCCATTTTAATACTTTTGAAGCTTAGTGCATCTGTCCCAGAGGCTGAAGAGGAGGGGGAGTCACTCACAACCATTACTGCATTAACATAACCACACAAGTGGGATCAGCACACTAATCTGCTAAAATGCTCTGTGCTTCTGTCAACACTCCGATGATCTGACTGGCTACAGGTCGGTCTTTTCTCACCCACTTCAAAACACATGAACATGTGTAATATTTGCTGCCTAGGAACACTTCTTATGGGCTGCCTGCCCAAATACCACCGCCATGCTCAATGGTCCACCTGCTACCATATCCCATATGTACAAAATGATTACATTTAAATAATTAAATATTTATAATACATTATTTATATACACTGTAGGTCTAGATGCCTAGGCATAGGCTTAATATTTTTAATGTGTAAATAATAATGATTGAGTTGTGTGCTGCTGCCTGCTGGCCTGAGACCCTCACATCAGGTGGGTGAGCAGGTAACAGAAAGGTGCTATGACTTCACTCAAACACACTTTATTATTATGCAAATAACCTTGCACAGGTGAGATGATCTGTTTAGCTGGGTTCGTAATTATCCTACATGCTTCCACATGCAGAAATCTTTAAAACAAAATCTATTGGGGTGCTTTAGGGCTGGGGTTGAGAACCACTGATCTATATAATAATTATAGAAGTTCTGTCTCATTTCTGACATGCACAGTGGGAGCCAGGACCCCATCCCACTTCTGCGAAGGAGGTGGGACAAGTTCACAGTCAGGGCTGAGCAGGGTAAAACTAATACAGGGTAAGTACAACAGGCACCCGGGGAAATAAGTGGGGTCACCCAGCATACAGTGAGTCCAAAATTGCTGTTTCAATAAAAAGAGTGGGCTTTGGACAACTATACTAGTATACAAAAAGATTTAGATTACAGTTATCTAATTATACCCCTCTTACACTGCAGTTCTGCCTTGGTCAATGAACACGGGTTTATTGCTGTGTTACAATGGCTTGAGTTGAAGCCATGTTTACACCGCAGATAGGACCCAGTTTATAGCAGGTGCTTGAAAGTGACATCATATCTGCGTGTCAGAGAGCTGTCTCTCCATACAGTGTAAATGGGAATTTTTAAAATGTCCCATTACAAGGTTCCCACCCAGCTCACTATCCTGGTTGGATTGCCAGGTCAGCCGATACCCAGTATTCCTCAGAAATCAGTTTGTAAACTGAAGGCATACTTGCCTACTTTTGAAAACTAGTTTCAGGGAGATTACCGTTGGTAATAGAATTTTCAAAGAGCCCCACTGAGGGGGCGTGTCATGCTCCACCCAAAAGGCAGATCTAGTTCCATATATGGAGAGATTGTGAACATGAACATGGCACCTAGAAGTGTGGGTGTGTACTGCTACATCTGAGAGGGATCTTTTAAAATTACTTGAGCCCCAAAGCAGTTAGTAAGAGCTACTATACTTGGTAATGTGCTGGGAAATGGTGTTGATGATTCAATGTAAATGTATTTGCCTCTCATTACTTTTTTCCCAAAATATGTAACAATGTAATGTGGACTAGGTGAAATGAGGGAGATTGCTAGACTAATGAGGGAGAGAGGGAGATTGCTGTTATTTCAGGGAGTCTCCTGCAGAATGCAGGAGGGTAGGCAACTATGGCTGAAGGGTGACACAGGTTAACCCCTTGAGTGGTGGGTTTGCTGGGGCAGGACAAACCTACCAGGGCAGGTTTGTCCTGCCCCAGCAAAACCCACCACAGGATGCAGGAAGATGACGCCCCCACCCTCACCTCCGCTCCAGCATTAGTATGTCGAAGCTCCCCTGCCGCCGCTTTCCCCTGCCTCCTGTTAGTCATCACGCAGACGGCAGACTCAGGGATGTTTCGCAGCCGCTCCGGAGGACTTGGGCGCCTGAACACTCCGAGTGATTCCGAGCCACGCCGACCATCCCCGAGCCTGGCGCCTACGTCACTGATTCAAATAGTGATTGGCGGCTGGAGGCAATCGCCAAAGCGGAGGGGGTGGGGGGGCGACAGGAGCAGGGCTGGGAGTGACGGGGGGACCCCTAAAAGGTAGTGCGCCAGTGGTGCTCCACTGGAGGCACCACTGCCAGGCATCTAATGCAAGGTGGTATGCCCGGGAATTTTGCAGAACAGCCCGCTGCGGCAGCGCAGCTGAGCCCCGTAAAATTTCCGGGCATACCCCCCAAGAGGTTAAAAAGGCAATAATACAGACTGTTTGGGCAGTGTAAATGGGAAGTAGACAGCTATTCCTTCTATTTGAAAATTTGCTGTAACTAAAAAGTCTGAATGTGACTTAATCAGATTCCCGACTGGATATTCCTGCTGCACTTGTTCCCCTGTGAAGGGAGTGGTGTGTACAACAGACTGACATGTTTGAAATGCAAATGGCTCTTGGATTTCTAAAAAGAACAGAATCTGATAAAAGCAGGTTTCTCACCTTTGTGAAAAGACACCCAACCGTTTCACGTAAGATGACAACACAGCCCTTGTGTGCGGTTCTGCTAGGATGCACAGATCAAAATCTCTTTAATCTGCTATTGAAAATCACATTCCTAATGAAAGCACAGCAGATAGTAATCAGAACATGCTTTTCCGTTTACAGTTATTGTATGAGCAGCTTGCAATGCGTATGCCAATATGTGAATGCAATTTGTACAGCATCATATAGAGATCACAGTACATAACACAGGAATTCAGGTGGGGTGGTCAGTTCTAGTGAATAAGGGCACAGGCCCAGTTGTGTAATACTTGTAGAATTACATTTTGTTAACTGTGCTACTGTCTAAAAATGTCCCATAGTGATTTTAAGTATAGTCGCGCACATACATATTGCACATGCTGCACCCAAAGAGACAGGGTTCATCCACGTTAAACGGCTAAAGTCCTGATTTGGGCATCCAAACTACTGTTTGCACACATTCTGTCCCTCACCTCAGGAGGTGTGACATCCGTGATTTCTGGACGCCTGAACAGCAGAACAATTGAATAGCTGCTGTCAGATGCCCTCTAGTGGCGGCCTAGTAAATAACAATTGAATTCGGTTCCGTATTTGAGCGAAGTTAATGAAGCACAGAGCAATCACTGTTCCATCCTACATTATGCTTCATGTTGTCTCCATCAACATTGTGAGGCTTGTTGTGCAGCACATCAAATCTGACGACATCGCAAGCGACCGTACACACTGCCCAATATGTGCCAATTGAACAATATTTCTGTCTGTATGGCCCTACCAGGCAACATATTGTTCAGTGTTAACCACATAAGTGTCTTATAGGTTGGTACCTTTAAGACACTTATGCAGTTAACGCATGCGTAAGATCAAGAGGTCTATTTACTAAGCCTTGGAGACAAATAAAGTGATTGAAGATAAAGTGCCAGACAATCAGCTCCTATCTACCATGTTACAGGCGGTGTTTGAAAAATTACAGTTAGGAGCTGATTGGTTAGTAGTTTATCTATTTCCACTTTATCACTCTTCAAGCTTACTTAGTACATCTGTTCCTATTTGTTCTGCAGTATAGTACAGCCCCTATCTGCCCTATTCCTCTACACCATATAAAAAAAAATCATTAATCTGATAAATTAATTAGTACAAAAAAATCAATGCATCGCTGTTTATTGAAATTAGTAATCTTCTTGGCTCTACTTACTGGAGAGCATGGCCACGATTACAAATCCTCGTGATGGGAAATAAAATGCTTGGCTGCTTTTAGATATTCCAGATGTAATGCAAAAGTGTGTTCTTGTCAGGAGCGATTAAACATGTTTTAGGGAAATAAAAATGGACAAGGAATTCTGAAACCAAATCTATTTTTGAAACAAAAAAGCAAAACATTTATATTGTTATTTTTTTTTTTCTGTGGCTGCAAAGCCTTGATATCTGGTGCCGGTGATACTCATTAAAAAAAAAAAAAAGTGAACTTTTATGACGTCAACGCGGAAAGAGTTAATTGAAATCCAGATTTATCCTTCAAAAGGAAAAAAAAGGTCAAAGCTAAGGCGTAAGTACAAAGAGGCCTCATTGTGATTACTGTACTCATTTATAAATACCCAGTATGATTTAATTGATTTAATTAGGAAAGCGCGGTGAAATATTAGCTTTCCTCCAAAAGCATGGGGGCCTTTCACACAGCAAATGTAACACACTCGTCCGCATGGTTTCCCCGTCAAAGTTTTCATAATTAAGGTGACACCTTGTCTGCAGCTGTAGAGAACTTTTTGACGGATAGTTTAACATGAAAGACGGTTTTACAACTTCAAAAAGCTTTTTCCCAACCGCGATGAACAAAACTGTCAGCTGGGTTTCAACAGCAAGTACATACATAGATTATGTGAGCTCAGAGATGTTATCTGCCCTGACGATTGTTATACTCTGCTGGGAGGCGGGCTGCACCCTTCAAAACCTCCCGCAGCCAGAGGCCAAAGCCAAGTCATGTGTTTGTAGGCCTTGCTAGCAGAAATGTATTACACAGGCTGTAACGCAATGTTACTCAACTCCATCCCTCACACGCACACAAGAGCACGTGTTTGTAGGTTTCTTTAGCCATACACAGTGGGCTTGGGTTCCTGTTTATCCAATAGGCTTGAAAATATCAATATTCTATCAACTCTGTTTCCTACTTATCTGAATATATATATTTATTTTGTTTTGTGCCACAATCCTGGGATGGTAATAGTAATAAGAGGACAGTGTGTGCTGCTCCTGTAATCTTAAATTGCTATTAAATGAATTCAGGGGACAGTATAGCAGCAGAAAAGTGCAGCTGGTAAAACTTGGCAATGTACATACCTCCCAACTAGGGCAGCCAATCCCGGGGCATTTTTCAATCCTGGGATTCCCGGGATCCCGGGATTGGCTTCCCTAGTAAAAAGAAAAACCTGCCTGGCCGGGAGCTAGGTGGTGCGGTAGGGAGCCAGTGGGCGGGTGATGTTGCCAGGAGCCGGGTGGGTGCCTTGGCTGTTTGTCCGGGAGTCAGGCAGGAGTCAGGACACGGCAGGAAGGGTGGGCGGGCAGCGCACAAGGATCGGAGCGGGATGTGCAGGTGCAGCATGACCTCTGACCTTGTGACGCTGCGCAGAGCCGCACTGCCCTGGACTGGAGAAGCCAGGCAGCGTCTGAGCGCAGTATAATCCCGGGATTGGAAACTCCAATCCTGGGATTGAAATCCCGGCATTTGGGGGCCAAATCCCGGTGTTCCCAAGGATTGGCCACCCTACTCCCAACTGTCCTGATTTTCGTGGGACAGTCACTTTTTGCGACTGTCGCACCCATGGGCAGCAGTTTCTTGTGGTGGGGAGTGGCAGTTAGGAGTCCCCCTGTTACTTGCTGCTCTGCTTAGCAGAGCAGCAGTGAATAGACACTATGCACATGAGCACAGCATCTATTCACTGAAGACTGAGGGACAGGGGACTGCCAGCAGCTCTCAGGACACTGGCCATGCCCTCAACAGTGGGAGGTGTGGCCTGTGACCGCTTCATCCCCACAAAGCCACACCCCTTTGACAAGATCATGCCCCCTTTCAGAGCCAGGGTCCCAATTTCAGCTGGTTGAATGCTGGGATGTATGAATGTCCTATAGATTGTAAGCTTGCAGCAGGGCCCTCTAACCCCCAAGTCTGTCTGTTACCCAGTTTGTTTTATCACTGTCTACTATTGTAAATCTCAACGGAATCTGCTGCGCTATATAAGAAACTGTAAATAAATAAAATGTATTTCATGCAGCTGTAGCCTATCAAATATAAGTAGAAAAAAATTCTAGTAAAAACGTTTTCTGTTACATTTCATAGATAATGTAACAGGATATGTTTTTATATAATATATATAATATAAGCTGAGTATAATATATAATATAAGCTGAGGTAACCAGGAAAGAGAACGAGCATGCTTAATGGCAGACCAAGGCATACTATACTATATAATAGCCTGTGAGGCAAAGTCAGTTTGGAATTTCTTCCCAAATGGTTTAAAGCGGCAATTGTCCAAAGACATACTGGTAACATAATTGGCTTCGGAATAAATTAGAGTGTTTGTGTATTTGTGGTTCAAAACGTTTTTGAAAGCTCCAACTGAGCCAGAGAAGGACGCGCCTGAATACATCTATAATTGTAAAGCACTGAAGAATATGTTGATGCTAAATAAACAAAGATAATAATAATGAATTGAGCTATATCACCAGACTGTGACAAAAAGCATAGGGTCTTTGTTTTGTGCAAAGAATGTAGAATGACTGTTGTTGCAGAACATGTGAGTATAAAAGAGATCAAGAACCATAACTATACCACTAACTGAGGTTTCGTTAAACGTTTATAGTGATACAACATAGTGCAGTCTATTCATGTGATAGTCCCAAGTTCTTCATTTCAACAGCAGTTTGAAACAAACAATGGAACACTCCTAAAATGGCTCGTACATTTAAGCCCCATACACACTAAGCGATATTTTAAACAATTGCTCTTTTTGCCCCTTTTGTATGATAACATGTATAATATCGCTTAGTGTCCCATGTGTCGTCCTGCATGTACAGAGTCAGACGATGGAGCACATAGTTAACGAGGGCGGGCCATGCTGCAGGGGTGCCGGATGACTGCCCGACAGGGGGGATCCTGACGGTCAGTATCCCGACTGCTGGTGCTCCGTCTCACGGGGATCCTGACTCACAGGGGCTATTATCCCTTGTGGGGGTCCACGATCCCCATAGAGGTAGAATAGAACCTGTGGCAACTGAAGCGAGCCACCGAGCCCGCAGCGTGGCTTCCTTGCGCTCACCCCCCTGTCGGAGTACAGGCAGTCGGGTTTCCGACGTCGGGATATTGCCCGTCGGGATCCTCCCTGTTGGACCGCCATACAACACCCATGCTAGAGTGTATGCACCTGCCGATGCCTCATCCCGCCGGATCCCCACTGCCTCTGATATCATTGGCTACACATGTCGTGTAGTGTGTACCCAGCTTTACTAAGCTGTAAGGGGTAAATTTACTAAGACGGAAGTTCTAATGATTCTACTTTTCTACTCTATTTATTTAGTACCTTCTAGACCAGGCATGTCCAACGTTGGCCCTCCAGATGTGAAACTACACATCCCAGCATGCTTTGCAATAGTTTTAGCATTCTCTAATAGCAAAACTGTGGCAAAGCATGCTGGGATGTGTAGTTTCACAACATCTGGAGGGCCAACGTTGGACATGCCTGTTCTAGACGATAATAGATAGAAACTGATTGGTTGCTATGGGCAACCTCCCATCGTCAATAGAACTCCCATCTTAGTAAATATACCCCCTCAATGTCACATGAGTCATACTAGTTAGAGGAAATGGCTTGATCAGGGCAGGAGAATAAAGGAGAGGAGTGAGTCTAACATGCCAGGATAAGTACCATAGGAGAGGGGTTGGGTGCAAGCAAGGTTTGGAAGAGGGACAGCTGAGGAATTTGGAGTCCTGTGAGTTTGATGAGAATGAACAAGAAGAGTGTGAAGGCATTGTGTGTGATAATGGGAGACAAAGGTCTGAGGGGATATGGTCATTGGGTCACCAGCAAGTTGTTAGACAGTCATTAGGTTGACACCATTAGGTCAACATGCATTTAGGTCGACATGTGTCTAGGTTGACATGCAGGCAGGTGGACATAAGTTTAGGTCGACGGGGTCATTAGGTCGACAGGGTCATTATCTGGACATGGGTTAGGTCGACAGTCAAAAGGTCGACATGGGGTTTTTCTGAGCCGACGTGCTTGCAGGCGGTATTTCATGCCCTATCATCCACTAGGGCATGGTGGGAGAAAAAATTGTATGCTGAGTGCAGCGAGTCATGCAAGGGGACGCTGTGCACTTTAACCTGTATTCATGTTGACTGTGTCGACATTTGGGTCAAAAACAGTGAAAAACCCCATGTCGACCTTTTGACTGTCGACTTAACCCATGTCGACCTAATGACCCTGTCGACCTTATGACCCTTTTGACCTAACCTATGTCCATCTAGACTCATGTCGACATTTCTGCATGTCGACCTAATGGTGTCGACTTTATGGCTGTCTAACAACTTGCTGGTGACCAACTGATCCACACCCGGTCTGAGGTTGGATAGGAGAAGGGAGGAGAACGTGGATGTTTGACCCCCAGTCTGTGGAGAGAAGATTTCATAAGGGATTTTTGCATTTGCAGTACAGTAGGAAGACTAGTCAAGGGCACTGAGAGAAGAAGCATGTTGCACGGTGTCAGCGCAAATGCTCAGATGCATGCTTTTGCAGTAGCCCATAAGCAATACTACCAGTGGTGCAAGTAGAATTTTTTTTCTTGGTGGTACTGATAGCCTCCACCAAAAATGGGCGTGGCCATGTGTCATGAGGGGGCGTGGTCACACAAAGCTAGAGGAGTGACTAAATGACAATAGTGCTGTGGCATCAGGAGACAGGGAATGAGAAACAGGGAATGGCTGGGGGTGGGTCGGCTCTTGCTTGGGGGAGAGCCGGGCAGCTTGTGCTTACAATTGTGGAGCCTGCTCTTCATGCTGTCGGCGCCACTGATGCCTGTCAGTGTGACAGGCTAAATCAGCAGTAGCCGGTAGCTGCATACAGCACCTATCATAACGCTGGGTGGGCGGGCGGGCTGTGGATGCATTATATTTAGACTTAGTCAGGAGGTAAGTGGTACTGTGTACCTGCAACATATTTCGGTACTTATGAAGTATCTGGGCGTAGAAATTGGGTCGGATCGGTAGCATCGCATCGCATGCGACCAAATCGTATGCGATGCGATGGTCCCGATTTTTCCATAGGATTCAATGTTAAAATGGTCTGAGTCCATTTAAACATAGAATTCAATGGGAAAAAGGGGTCCTTTCCCTTTCCCCACTATCCAAGTGGGCATGGAGTTGGATATCGCATGCGATATCGGATGCGATTCGATGCGATTCGATGCGATTTTGCCTTAAGGTAAGGCATACAATCAGAAAATCGGCAGCCCAGATACTACATAAGTACCCATATTTCTTACAGGTACTCTGTACCACACCCAGCAGCGTAACTATAGCACCGCAGCCCCCGCCACCGCGGGGGGGCGCTGTGCATGTGGGGGCGCCGGGGGCTGCGGTGCTATAGTTAAACCCCCCCTCAACCCCCCCGCAGACTTACCTATCGCGCTGGTCCCGGCGGCTCCGTTCTTCTGCTGAGGACCACCACAAAATGGCCGCCCCCATATAGCACACTGTTCTCTGAAACTGTCTGCTGTATGGGGGCGGCCATTTTCTGGTGGTCCTCAGCAGAAGAACGGAGCCGCCGGGACCAGCGCGATAGGTAAGGCTGTGGGGGATTGAGGGGGGGTTTGCATGGGCGGCGGGGCGGCGGGGTAGGGGTGCTTGGCGGGGCGGCGACGGGGGGGGGGGCGCTCCCCCCCCTAACGGCGGGGGGCACCCAAAACGTAGCTACGCCACTGACCACACCGTACCCCCTTACTTTCAACACTGAATACTATTTCTTATACTACTACTACCAAGCCTTTAGTAACATAAGGGCAAGGCTAGCATATGCCACAGTGTCCAATAAGAGACATGTATTCAGGCATCCTGATTATTGGTGATAAAAATGGTAGGCTTACTATAAAAGTTCCATTATTGCCATTACATCATATAGAATATTTATTTAAAATTGCTCCCCCCTCATGTGAATGGGGCCTACATCACGAACTATGCCTAGTACTGTTCATAGACACCAGAGCCCGCATGTTTATATAATATCTTTCTGATTCTGTAATGTAAGTCAGATTCATGCATATCCTGACAATAACACCCCCCTTTTTATAATCCCCCTCATTTCCACGTCAGTGACTTCCTTTCATTTTTCAAACCATTTTCTTTCCCTCAGAATGATAAATGGATCTTCACTCACCCTCAATATGACTAATTAACTTTGAAATATTACAGCCAGATGTGAAAGCTGAGGAGTTGTCTGAAATTGGGCCAAGATTTTTTTTCTCTCGTTCTCTCTGTTTATTGTTTCATAAATCCCTCTTTTTTGGGAGGATGTTGCATGTTTAACCTCATATGAGTCGCAGGTCACAATGAGAGCTTTGAATTAAACAAAAGCACTTAGCTATGTAACACCTCTGTTTTACTATAGAATATTGGCTGGCCCTGTTAAAGAAAGCGTACTCATCTTAAAAGTTAAAACTAAGGTTTACCAGTACTCAAAAGCAAGTACAGCCAGTAGGTGAACATATTAGGATGGCGGTGTTTCTCTAACAGATACAGAGGTGGTTATTTAGAGACGGACCAGCGGCAGATCCTACCTAATTGTAGTAAGGGGCTGTTGCTAATTTTGTGCCCAGAGAGAAGACATTCAGCCTTGGGTCCCAGCACCTGTGTAATTTATTTTATTTATTTACAGTTTCTTGTATAGCATATTCTGTTGCACTTTAAAATTGGAAGAGTGAGAAAACAAACTGCGCAGTAAAAGACCGATTTAGAGGTAGGAGGGCCCTGTTACAAGCTTACAATCTATAGGAGGAACTGACAGGCACAGGGATTGGCGCATGTTCAAAACCCTGGCTTCTATACTGTAAAACCCTGACTGCATAGGCTGCAGCCCATAGAACCCAACTAGTGATGACTATCGGGCAGGTAGGGGGAAACCAACTGACTCCTACAGGAAGCCAACTCGCTGCTTAGTGCTGCCTGATCTGGCAGTCCTAGAGAGAGGAAACACTTCCCAATGGGACTGCCTGTAGTGTAATGGGACTGCAACTGGCTCACTGACACTGAGCTGGAGTTTTTTAACCGAACTTCAATGGAATGTCAGGCTAATGCTGAACATTTCTAATTCCCTTAATGGCTCATATCTAAAGTTTTGTGGCACCACTCTGGATAGATTAGCATCGGTGGATCATAAAAACATGGGCATGAGTTCCCTGGCATGGGCTATGTGCATTGTACACAGTGTTGTAGGGATGGAAGGTGGCATATCATGCTACATTGTGACAAATATTTGGTGACATTAGGTGCTGATCCTGTGGGGTAACTATAACACCGCAGACTTAGCAGTGGCGGGGGAGACAGTGGCCCGGGAATCTCTGCGGATGCCACGTAGTGTGGCCATCCCCATGGAATCTGCTAAAACTGCAGTACGTACAGTCCTACCCGAAGTGCCTGATTCCATGTTTGATGTCGCGCTGTGAACATGTAACCACATGGCAACGAGCATTTTAACCACTGGCAACAAGCATGAAACACCTGACAATGTGCATGTAACTCCTGGCAACGATCATGAGACCCCTGGGAACGAGCATGTAGCACCTCTCAATGACCATGTAATCCCTGGCAACGATCATGAGACCCCTGGCAATGAGCATGTAATGCCTCGCAATGAGCATGTAACCCCTGGCAATGAGCATTATAATTAATGTATGGGGGGGTGGCAGGAATTTTTTGGGCTGACGGGCGAAAAATTTCTAGTTACGCCACTGGACTGATCATTTACACCACTGCATGGGAAGCTACCATATTATTGGTAGTCTTCCTGGACACATATTGGGGCGCAGAGAATGTGGCCTGAAGGTCACTCATCAGCTTTGAACATGAATTAATAGGGGTTTGTTTTACTTTATTATATGCCTTGTCCCGTCCAAATGTGCGATGTTATCCATTCTTCCCAAAATAAGGTATACAGTAGAAAGTAGGTACCTACAGAGCTTAAAGTGGTGCTGGAGAGGTGGTGGAACTCCTTTCACCTGCCACATAAAAATTAGGCAGAGCCAGAGAAATTGCTAGAGTTTGGGACACCCCCACAAACTATAAATTTGTGCTCTACTTCCCATTCTTTATAAGGGAACAGTGGTCTCACAAGAAAGGAGCTTGGTCAAATAGTACCCCCAAATTACACCACACAGTAGCACAATTTTTTCATGTTACACCACATATAATGCCCCTGATTCACATTACACTCATAGTAGTGCCTATTGTTCACATTACGACACACAGTAGTGCCACTTATTCATTTTCATCACTAAGTAGTGCCCCTTATTCACATTATGCTATAGTAATGCCCCTTATACATAATGCCAACCATAATGTCCCTTACACAAAATGTATTGTACTCTACACAAGATGTTCACAAATGTGTCTCTTTTCTGTTGGATTTACTACACATGGCTGTGGTGAAGGTGGAACTAGTTCAACCTATGATTACTGGTGGGGGAACTCAATTCCACCCAGTCTCCCCCTCACTTTAACCCCTGGATACACCATAGAATAACACTCACCTTTCTTCATTACATCTTTTTACTGAACCAAAAACGCATATTCTCTCTACCATAGCTTGTGCTGTATTTTCCCTTCCGCTCTGTAATAAATCAGTCTTTTATTTTTTGCCTTATCATGTTATGCGCCTATTTGATCACCGTGCCATACCCCTGTGCAGAAACAAACGCTCAGCCTCGCCTCTCAGCTGCTATCAGCATGCTAATTTAAGTCTTGTTTGGCGCGCAAATATTTTAATGCATTCACCGTGCAGCACAATTTGCATGCGGCACTTAGTCATGTGAATCACGCCATGACAAAAAATGTCTAACACCGGGGTATTCGGTCGCTCGTCTTGCATTTTACTGCTTACGCTGCAACAGCATAGGGGAAAAAGAAGAAGAAAAAAAAAAAGAATATGTGTGTTTGTAAAGAGTGTAGGTAACACATAGGAATGGTGTTACCACCGCTGTGTATTCACATGGCACAGCTCCTGCCCGACACCTTATAATTAAGGCTGAGATGAAGCAGTTGACATTGCAGGACTGAGCACAGGGGGAGGAAAGTAAAAAAAAAAAAAAAAAAGCCCTGATATTTCTTCAGGCTGCATTCTGCTTCTTTAAAGAGAGAGACGGCCTGCCTGGAGTAGCTTTTAATGCGAGATCTCCTCTGGCTGACGTTTTGACAGCTTTCCTGCGACGTGACGTGTGATTTTTGTACAAATTTCAAAACTAATAAATCCAGCTGTCAGGGCGGAAACTTTAAAAGGAGCCGGGCCCAGCGGGTAAGGCTTAACAGAACTCAACTTGATGAGGCTGTAGGATGGAGAATTATGTCTGTCACAATCCTCCCACATTATTTTCACAGAAATGTTTGGCAACTGAGACATAGATGTCTCTAGCATAGAATAAGGAAAGAAACCCACAAAGCAGAGACTGTTAATAATTCCAGAGTAACAACAAATATCTATTCTGTTTGTCACAATTCTTGGCACTGGGGGATCCTGGGAATATGAGATCTTTGTTATATAGGTATAGAGGATGCCTATTTTTGTGTGTGTGAGTGTGTGTATATATATATATATATATATATATATATATATATATATATATATATACACACACACACAACACATTTATTTATACATACGTATATGAATTATACTTACCTCCTCTCCCCAAATTGCCAGGAGGCTCCCGAAGGTCAGATGACCCTCCCTGCTCTCTTCAGGGATTGGATATACTGAAGCAGAAATGATGTGAAAACTATTTTTTCAGGGTTTTTGCCACATTTCCATATTTTATAAATCCTTGATGCCGGGCCCCTGTTATGGGGTTATGCCAGTTATACATACCTCCCAATTTTCACAAGACCATTTGCTTTTTTGGGGACAGCCCCATGTCTTGCCTGGGGCTGGCAGTGTCTCGGGTGGAGGGGGACAGTTGGGAGTCCTGCGATAATAGGCCATGCTCCTTGACCGTGAGGTCATGTCCCCAAACTTCAGGTGCGTGCCAAAGGAGAGCACAGGACTCCTGATTTCCATATCCCCAAGGTTGGGAAGTATGCCTTAATCCCATACATACTAGAGGATATAGTGAAAGATATCGCACAGAAAGACCTTTCTGAGCTATATTGTTCACTATATAGTCTAGTAGTGTGTACACTCAATATCGTTAACGATGTGCACTCCCACGCGTCAATAATGATGATTGATGTCTACTGAACTTGAAGGTCAATTTGGCCAAAGGACTTGCATATTCAGATGGACCTGGGGACTTCACTGAATGATATCGGCAGCCAATATCGTTCAGTGCGAGCACACAACATCGGCTGCTCGATATTGTTAACTACAGTATATCGGCCACAGCCAAGTCGGCTTAGGGTCGGCTAGTGTTTATGAGGTATTAGGCACGATACCAGTTTGGGTCCCCCCCATCCCTCAATCAGTGCTGATTGCAGGAGGCATTGATAGAGTACTTTGGCACATGCAGAGTCACACATCAGCAATGTGTACAAATCTGATTCAGGCTCTAGGTCTTTGGAAGGGTATGGATCATTAGGTCACCACAATGTTGGACAAAAGTCATTAGGTCAACACCATTAGGTCGACATGAGTCTAGGTTGACATGCAGGAATGTCGACATGAGTCTAGGTCGACAGGGTCATTAGGTTGGCAGGGTCATTAAGTTGACATGGGTTAGGTCGACAGCCAAAAGGTTGACATGGGGTTTTTCTAAAAAAAAATGTCCCGAATGTCGACACAGTCGACATGGACACTGAAACGTTGCACCACGTCCCCTCGCATGGCTCGCTGCGCTCACCATGCTTCGAGCACAGTGCCTCGCTACGCTCAGCACACTATTTTATTCTCCCACCGCGCCCTAGTGGGCATGAAGCACAGCCTGTTGGCACATGTCAGCTCAACAAAATGTGAAAAACCCCATGTCGACCTTTTGACTGTCGACCTAACCCATGTCAACCTAGACTCATGTCGACCTAGACTCATGACGACCTAAATGCATGTCGACCTAATAAATGTTGACCCACATGCTGGTGACCCAATGACCGTATCCCCTTTGGAAGAAGGATTAATACCTGTCTCACATTTAAAGTAAACGGACTGCAATGTCCAAATATTATTTACAGTATCCTATCAAAGAACATCTAAGAGGCTGTGGGAGTGCGGGCAGGTACATGTGATGTCATGACATCACGCGGTAGTCATGCAATGCTCTTTTGAGAATGTTTTGGGTACACTAGAATATCTTTATGGTGCCCCTTGGGACCTGCTGGACCCTAGGCAGGTGGCTGGTTTGCCTTGTGGAATATCTACCTCTGGTTACTGTGATGCTCTGCATTATATAGTGGTCACTGATGCGCTCTGTATTATATGGCATTATTATATGATTGCAGCCAGTGATATTTTTCAGCTGAAACAAGCACAAAGTAGAGACACTACAGGTTTAATGCTTTAGGCAGCAGTTTTCTCTATGTACATTAATCTTTATAGCGTATTTAAGAAGAAGTCATCTTTTTAGGTATTAAAGTATATACAAGTCAATTGTAGACGCAAAACATTAACATGCAAACTAGTTAAATCTAATTGTTATAAACAATCCAAGGATAATGCTTTGTGCTTACTGTACATCACAAGTGACAATCCCACATTAACATTACACCAAGGCTTTGTCACCATGTAACTCCACACACCTTTATCCTACTCTCACAAGTACACTAGGGGACACTGGGAGGGGTAGAAGTAATTACTAGAAGGTGCTACATTTTAATTAAAATGGTTTAAAATGAATTACTGTAAACATATTTGTTATGTGTCACACTTTCCATATGTAATACTTGGAAAACGTTTCCATTTCATCTAACTTTCTTTTACCATTTATCCAGGGTTGCCGACTCTCCCGGAATGGCCGGGAGTCTCCCGAAAATGCCGCAATTCTCGGGTCTCAGAGGAGGGGGTGGGGCTAAAAGGACACAATCGCGTCATTTTAGCCCCGCCCCCTCCACGGAAATCCCTTAATTCGGCAGTTTGTCATCATGGAAGCGGGGCTTAGTGACGTCACACTTAAGCCCCGCCCCCTGAGCGGCTGCTGGAAATCATCTCTCCGGGCTTCTCCCGGAGAGGAGGATTATAAAGTCGGCAACCGTGCATTTATCTTGTGTCCAAGCATAGTAACTTTAGATCAGATTCCTTGTATCCATGGGTAGGGGCAGATCTACTATGAAACTAATGAAACTTAAGCCATAGCTTCTAACTGTCCTGATTTTTAGGGGATGGTCCTGTTTTTTGGGGGATGGTCCCATGCAATGTTCCCTCTAATTTTACGAAGGCTGTGTGCGGCTAAAGATTTTGGCTGTGCAACTTTGGAATTAAATTAAAAATTTTGTGCGTCACATATATACCTGGAAAATGACATTCAGCATTTGTTAACTTTACTTCAAAATTATATTAAACATTTAAACATTCAAAATACAGTACACAATGTAGTTAATGGGTAAAACACACATTAATTGAGTCCACAACTGCAAAAAGGGACCACTTCTGCTTTGTGCGCTCAGTTGTAATGTCTGTGCGCACGCTCCTCAAGGTGTGTGCGCGCGCACGTGCGCACAGCTTAGAGGGAACACTGGTCCCATGTCTCGCTCGGGCCTGCAGTGTCCCATGGCAGGTGGTCAGTTGGAAGTCCCCCTTGTCACCCTCTGCTCAGCATCTATACTTGCAGAGAGAGAGGGGCTGGGGGCATGGCCAGCAGCTCATAGAGCCACTGGCCATGCCCCCACAGCGGCAAAATGGGGGTGTGGCCTTGCAGGAGTGATGTGATTTGCAAGCCCATTTCCAGCTTAGGTCAACCCCTGAAAAAGGTCGACATGGCTCTAGGTCAACAGGGTCATAAGGTTTACACAAGCAATAGGTACACTATGGGAAGTTGACAGTGAAAAGGTCGAAATGGGTTTTTCACATCTTTTAACCCGAATGTCGACAGAGTCGACATGGGCACAGAAAAGTGCACTGCGTACGATCGCAAAGCTTCCATGGGGTTGCGTAAGCCAGCCACAGCAAGACCACTAAAAAGGCCAGGGAAATCCATCTCTGACAGATCCTGGCAACATCCATCCCCAGAAATGGTGGCAACGCATCTCTGTGTGGGGAACTGGCGGACCAAACTGCATCATACTGTGAATCACTGACAGTTTGATGCCATAGTGCCACCAAGGTCATAGACCTATAATGCACATGCGCAAAGTACCAAGGATTGATACTTTGCGGTATGTGACGCACTACCGATCAGCCCTGAATTAGGCCCATGGTTTTAAGATGTGCAAATGTGTTTTTGTCATAAAATGTGATAGGACCATTCAGTGGAGTTAATACTACAGAAGGGTGACAGAGCAGCAGATGAATTGATGCCGGGTGCATTTACGCAGTGTGAGTAGAGTTTCTGGGGGCAGTCCAGCAGCTTCGGGACTCCTAGGGCACACCCCCATAGTAATAAAGACAGGAATGTGATATAATGTGAATCCGTGCCATTTAAATTTGCACCAGCTTATCAATTTCAGTATCAGATACGGTCAATTTTAACTGTATGTGCCAATCTTTTGATCTATATTCTTTTTAACAATTTGTATATGTAATCTTTGCATGCATGCAAGTAATTTTATTATTATTATTTCTCATTTATTAATTAAAGTGTTGTTATTTGTGTACATTGGCGCTCTATGGTTTTTTCTTTTCTCTTGGTAACTATTTGAGGGCGGCATCCCTCTACCAAAAGGCAGTCTGCGTACACAGCACATAGGCCCTTATTCTGATTGACGCGGACTTTACCGCATACTTTCGGATCGCGTCTTTACGGCGTCTGCGCATGCGTGGAGAACGCAACGCGCATGTGCCACGCCTTGACTCGGTACCAGTTCGGCCAGATCCCGTCCAGAACTGTTCACCGCTATCATTCGGGAAATAGGGGCGTATTATGGGCGTCATGCGGAATGACACATGGGCGTAGTTTCAAAGTGGGCAAAACGGGGTGGAAACATGGGCGGACACGGGGGAGTACACTTATGTTGGGGGGCGTACATTCGGAAACCACTCCGAATGCACGCGATCAAAAAGGGCAGAAATGTGCGGTGTCCACAAGTGTACTATTGCTTTGCGGACACCACTCGTTCATGCGGTAGGCGAACGTACGCCTAATGACTACAACCATTAACACCTGAACCCAATAGAATCTACTCCTTTACTCATTACTCACTAATAGGACGCTTGTCAGTGCTTTAATTGAAACCATTGCACTTCAATTGCTGTAAGGGTTAATGTGTGCAATGCATGTGTTAGGCATGCTTGTAAGGATATATTGGCATCTAATTGATTCCAATTCAAAATAAGAAGTTTTTTATGAGGATAGGTAATTGAATAAGTGGGTCATGTGATGTATTGCAGAAGATACATAATAGTGGGTTGTTTGGCGTAAATACTCCGCTTACGGGCGGTAGCACCGCTTGGCTCCCGTTCGGATGCGGTATTTCCGAGCATACTCTGTAATACTCAGTAATACCGTGCCGAATCGGAGTGTTTCTCCCGCACACGCATGGTTTGTATGTCGTCCGTAAACACGCCCTGTTCTTAAAGAGTGAGTCCGTCCGAATGCGGAGGACACGTGGGCGTTTCTACGGACGATGGCCGCACGCGGCAAAACACCGTGGCGTGCGGACCGCACCGTAAGAATGCGGGAATATCCGCACCGATCAGAATAAGGGCCATAGTCACTATCCCAAAGCGCTCTAGATCTTGGCCCTTATTCTGATTGACGCGGACTTTACCGCATACTTTCGGATCGCGTCTTTACGGCGTCTGCGCATGCGTGGAGAACGCAACGCGCATGTGCCACGCCTTGACTCGGTACCAGTTCGGCCAGATCCCGTCCAGAACTGTTCACCGCTATCATTCGGGAAATAGGGGCGTATTATGGGCGTCATGCGGAATGACACATGGGCGTAGTTTCAAAGTGGGCAAAACGGGGTGGAAACATGGGCGGACACGGGGGAGTACACTTATGTTGGGGGGCGTACATTCGGAAACCACTCCGAATGCACGCGATCAAAAAGGGCAGAAATGTGCGGTGTCCACAAGTGTACTATTGCTTTGCGGACACCACTCGTTCATGCGGTAGGCGAACGTACGCCTAATGACTACAACCATTAACACCTGAACCCAATAGAATCTACTCCTTTACTCATTACTCACTAATAGGACGCTTGTCAGTGCTTTAATTGAAACCATTGCACTTCAATTGCTGTAAGGGTTAATGTGTGCAATGCATGTGTTAGGCATGCTTGTAAGGATATATTGGCATCTAATTGATTCCAATTCAAAATAAGAAGTTTTTTATGAGGATAGGTAATTGAATAAGTGGGTCATGTGATGTATTGCAGAAGATACATAATAGTGGGTTGTTTGGCGTAAATACTCCGCTTACGGGCGGTAGCACCGCTTGGCTCCCGTTCGGATGCGGTATTTCCGAGCATACTCTGTAATACTCAGTAATACCGTGCCGAATCGGAGTGTTTCTCCCGCACACGCATGGTTTGTATGTCGTCCGTAAACACGCCCTGTTCTTAAAGAGTGAGTCCGTCCGAATGCGGAGGACACGTGGGCGTTTCTACGGACGATGGCCGCACGCGGCAAAACACCGTGGCGTGCGGACCGCACCGTAAGAATGCGGGAATATCCGCACCGATCAGAATAAGGGCCCTTGTGTTTTGTAGGAATGTGATGTAAGGCCATGGCTCGTTCCTTTAAAGCCATGCTGTTCCTAAATAGCCTTGGGTGACATCGAGCCAAGAGACTGCACTGAAGACATGCAGTCAACAAACTGCCTCTTATGTGTAGAGGGTAGAAATAAAATAAGGAACTGAAACTGGGGGTGATAGAATGAAAGAGGCATTTTATGGTAGGAGCTGTTTGGCAAATAGGAAGAATTTGGGGGTAAGAAGTGTATGGGTTTTTTCTTCAGACCTTTACTGTGCCAATACACCTCAGGTATTGAGAGATATATGGGTCCTGTACAAGCTTTTCATCAGGTAACATTAGAACCTTTTTCTTTCTTAGTATCCCATATTTCTCCCTGCAGGTCTATCACCTGATGCTCAGTGATTACCAAGTCAAAGCTCGGCACTTTATAAGACTTGTCGTCCATCTGATACAAGTGCTGGTAAATGCATCATATCTGTCAACTGCTGCTAGAATGATGCCCCATAAAGGTGCCCCACCCAACTTAACAGATATCGATGGGACAGTTCCAAGTACCAAGCCTTGATATGGGCAGAGTTTTTGAGTATGATCAGGTCAAGGAACAGTACAGGAAAACTGACGGGTAAGAGTTGTGGCGCTTTTAGCAAGTAAGAGTGGAAATGATTGTTGGCGTACACAAAGATGAGTTGGGTATTTTAGTTGGGTTTTAATCCTATGGATGGAACCAATGGCCCAGTATAGTCCACTCCAGAAGCTGTTTCAGCATGTTAGCATTATAGTACCTACAGTATGTGTGGAAGTTGGACACTATCTAGATGTCTACATCTGTATAGTACCTATACTGTAGCTTGAATCATATGTTACCACCAGCCCATATAAAATCTCACTTCCTTAAAGTCTTCAAACCGGGGACCACCTGGGGACAAGGCCAGGGGGTTGAAGTCCACAAATATCACTATGATGGATATCTACTATATTCTCCAAATGCTCAGCTATTATTGAAGATTAGGTACTGAGATAAGTGATTTATTTTAGATAACTGGATTTGTGAACAAGTCATCTGCAAAATTAGATCATTAATGTTCCCGCACGGTTGGTTTATATTATGCGTTAAGAAGGTGCCTTACACTTGTCTGCAAATGAGCTCCCTTATACAGTATGAAACTAATCTATTCTACCCAGAGCAGGTAGTACTGCAAACACTGTATTCCTATCACAACGTGTATCTGATTGCGCTTGGAACATACTGTACAAGTCAGCTAAAAATTCCCCTGGACTTACAGTAGATTTGCTTCTTATGTCACGCATCTGGAAATCACAAAGTAACATGGAGATTATCCCATAAGAACCTAACTTGCTTTCAGACGTGCTAAACTCAACTTTGGGTTTTTATTGGTTTCTATCCAGCAGATAAATCTCCTACGTACAGTACAGCAGTCAAAATGAGTTTATGGAATGTTTAACTCTTCATTTACAGCGCAGAAGGATAACTACCAGAGGCACAAGCCTTGTGTAACCTGGCACTTCTGGCCACAATATGACCATATTAACATTATGTATATCTGGCTTACACTAAGAAACGTATGCATATATAACTGACATAGATATACCCACCCCAGACTCACCTCTTAACACATGGTATGGTCCAAGCCCCATATCCCTCTACCCACTGATGGTTTTCAGTTCACAGAATCACTCATTAAATGGACAGATAGAGGGACACATCTCAGGACTAGAGCAGAGTGAACTAGAATGTACAGTACCTCCTGGCTATAGAGGACAGAAATGAGGAGTGTTCCATCCATATTAGGACAGTTGGTAGAGTGCTGAGTTCTCTTTCCCATTCTTGTAGGCCTCCATAATGCTGCTACTGTGGGTGTCTAAAGCTTTGTGCTGCTTGGCCATATCCAGGAAGATTAGAGCACTGGTGGGCAAAGTAATAGGTACAAGACACCTACTGGGATTTGGGAAGCCAGAACCACACCAAGTAGACTTTTCATTAGATTATAAATACATTTAATGTAGGTTCCTCTCACTGCATTAATACTCTAACTAACCCCACATTTAATTTCCTCAACATTTTCTGGCAGTACAGATGGAGCAATGGTTATTATGGGCATTTTCTTTCATTTCTGGGCAGCATATTAATGTGCTAACATTAGAAGTTCTGTAGCCGAGATCATTGCAGTTGCATGCACACATGACTGAGGATCTTATTGCAGTAAGAACTGAAGTCCATAGTCTTCTATAGGTAACCCCATCTAAAAATAGCATTGCCTTTCACTCCCAAGCCACAGAGAGCGTAACATTTCTGAAACTTGTGTCTGATAGGCCATGCCATCCAGTGACAGGAAATGGGGGTTTCGTAGCACCGCTGAAATGAGGAGGAGTTTTAGCACTGCTGACATGACGAGGAGTCTTAGCACCGCTGGCTGGAGGAGGAGTCTTGGGCCAGATGTATCAAGCTTCAAATAGTGATAAAGTGGAGAGTGATAAACAGCCAGCCAATCAGCTCCTACCTGTCATTTTTCAAACTCAGCCTGTAACATGGCATTTAGGAGCTGATTGGCTTGCTGTTTATCACTGGAGGCTTGATACATCAGGAGATGGAGGTTTCTTAGCACTAGTGACAAGAGTCTTAGCACCGCCAACGGGAGGAGGAGTCTTAATGCCGCTGACAGGAGAAGGGGTCATTCTAGTTTGCGAACGTCCCCTGTGCGTTTATGCGTTATGCGCATGTGCACGGATTCTGTGCGGGTGCCTTTTTTCATCAAGACTTGCAAAATCCCTGTGGCGCTCACACCAGGGGGGCATGGAGGATTCATGCTGAGGGCATTTCCATGTGAATGCCCTGCATTTCCCGGGCATACCCACCAAAATGTGGACGCTACCATCTTTTAATCCCCACTGTGGTTTTCTTAAAACGGCGGACACCGTGGTCAGCAACTCCTGGTTACAACATCCACACCAGTGTGAGTTACCCCAGACACGGAAGCCATAACCCACTTCAGCAACACCAACTGGGCATTTCGTTTTGGATCCTCCGGCGATTAAGACTAAAGAAAAAACACCTTCTCTCGCTGTTCAGTTAGAGGACTGATTCCATCCGAATTCATCCGTTTCCTCCAGTGGCTATTTCACCCAGCCACCAACATCGTGAGGACTCCCAGTTTTGCAACCATCTGTGGGACATCATTTTTCTATCTGGTAATGTGCACTCACCTGATCCTCAATAAGTGAGCCCTATATTACACAGTTGTGTCCATTGAGGCGAGGATTTATTCACATTCTTCAATTTTATCCCTTAATTATTGGTTACATTAATTCCAATTTACGTTTACTTCCCCACCTATTTCTTTTGTTTATTTGTATTATTGTATTATTTGTATGTACTTTTAACAGTAAAATTGATACATTTTTTACCAATTGGTATTATTCATTGTGTTAAGCGCTGCTCGACTCGCCTAGTGCGTGTCTTCTCTTTTTCCCATACCCACCAAAATGCTGCGTGCACTCAGGAAAATGCTGGGCATCCCGATGCAAATATAGGCGGGCACCTGGCTTCCGGCGGCAGACGACTGATGGCTGACGTAAGCAGACATCAGCTGCCTGCCCAGATCATGGAGCAGGTCACCGCTTAACTAAATCAGCAGAGACTGACTTAGATTTTCGAGCACTGCAAAAATCATTCAATGGTCGGCGACCATCGAATGATTCCGCAGTGCAGGGGGTACATTCGCCATGCAGCGGGAGGGCGGGCATTCTCACACCCAGCGGGCTGCTTTACAAGGCTCGCAAAGCAGCGAGCCAACCAGAATGACCTCCTAAGTATAAGACACCAAAAGTATAAAAGAGAGGAATATGGGGAATCATCACTGTAAACGGCTTGGAGATGCATAAACTTGATTGCACATGAAATGCATTACACCCTAGCAAACAGGTGGCAGTGGTCTATTTCACACACTGGGTCATACAGTGCAAATGTTGAATGCAACAAAACAATGTTCTCAGTCTGCCCATGTGACCGAGTTGCATTGGTTCGTGCTAGAAGAGTAAACTGCATGCAGAGAGATAAAGTATCAGTGCACGTTCCTTGGAGGTAATAGTGGGGTGACTTGACAGGCGCAAGCATAGGTGGGCCTAAGGGCCCGAGCACCCACGGAAATTGATGAGCACCCACGGGCCCGAGTCCCGCTGCTGGGCCGCCATATTAACTCGCTAATTTGCGGCTGCAGCACCCACATTGCCGGACCCGCCACCTGGGAAACAGTATGTCAGGAAGAGTGTATTCTGTCCGCGGAGTACCTGCACTGTGGGGGCATTTATGTATGTAGAACTCTGTTGCCGTAATTTGAATATTGGAGACAACTGTGCTCCATAATATAAATTGGTATTATTTTGTGGCCACACCCCTTCCCCATGAAGCCACTCCTCTATATTTTTGGCTTGAGCACCAACCAGCAAAAACATAAATTGGCACCTATGGGCACAAGCATGTCACATGCGTGTTGCTGGAGGCCATGTCAGCAAAATTGCATTGACCATAGGTCTAGAGCAATCCTCACTGCTGTAACCGACGGTACAATAGTGGTGCGTCTTAGTACATGCAGAGATGGACTAGCACCACTGCCAGAGGGCATCTCCGTAGGCTGAGATTTAGTATCTCAAATACACAGATTTGGAAAATACTCTGAATGAGGCTCGTTATGTCCAAAGTTGGCACACAAGGGCTCATGCCCAGTAAAAGTACAGAAAGTATGCTTTTTCCATAACTCTGATAAATGATGCGCTTTGATGAATATAGAGGACTAATAATATTTTTCAAGCCTTAGAAATTGTATTTAGTTACATTTTGGTAAAATAAATAATTTTTTTTAATAAACATTTATTTAACCTCTGTCTAATCTGGGTTTTGGGAAGTGTCTCTACGCAAAACGCTAATTTGTATGTTAACATTTAAACATATAAGCAAGCAAAATTCAGCCCGAAAAGTTAATTTAAATATTAATATTCAATAATGTGAAATCTCTTGATTGTGTGTGAGCACAAGTAAAGGCATATTCAGCAACACAGCAGTAATTATAATTATACACAGCAACTACTACTTTTCCTAAACCCAGAAACCTCAAACACTATAACCCAGGCATTCCCAACCACGGTCCTCAAGGCAGTGGCAAACGCAGGATTTTCAGAAGGGGGTTTCCAGAAGGGTGGAGCAAAGCACGGAGATGGACACTTAGGTGACCCAGTATATACCGGGTCAGTTAAAGTATTATAGATAGACCAAATGTATATAAATAATAATAATAACAAAATATATAATATATATATATATATATATATATATATATATATATACAGGGGGGGTTTGGGCGGCACTCACGCGGATTTTCCCAAATAAAGCACTACCAGACAGGTAATGAAGTCGACGTTTCGGACGTCACTCCTATGTCTTGATATAGGAGTGACGTCCGAAACGTTGACTTCATTACCTGTCTGGTAGTGCTTTATTTGGGAAAATCCGCGTGAGTGCCGCCCAAACCCCCCCTGTATCCATTCGCCTGGCAGCTGCACCCCGGTCATTGGGACTTAATGGATTACGGAGTGACAGTCATCCCCCCCATATATATATATATATATATATATATATATGCATACATACATACATACATACATACAGGGGCGTCAACAGCAGTGTAGACCCCTGGGCATAGCAATGTATTGGGGCCCCTACTGATCCTCCAGCGGTAGGGGTGGGGGAGGGAGGCTTTGATGTCCCGCGGGTGGTAGGGGGTATTATATCAACCGCTCAGCATGTAGGGCCTGGATCAGTAATTTCCACTAATTACCCCTTTACTGCACAGATAGTGGGAGATGGAGCGGGAGTAGGGGCATTGGGCTGAATGAAGGGGTCCTGATACATAACTTCCAGGGTGGTAAAGGATGTTTAATATGCAGAGGAGGGTGTATAGTGGAGTGGGCATTATTCATAATTTTCTGGTGGGAGGACAGCTTGCTTGACTGCAGATATCTCCAGTTTCCGGAAATAGATTTTTTAGATTTTAATGGAATTAGAAATGGGGACTAGGGGATCAGAGTTCAGGAGGCAGAGCAATCTGCCAATGAGAATATAAAACTACATACCAGGTGTGTGGAGCTGGAGCAGTAACCAGCTGCTGGAAGGCTGATATCTCTGGTTTTGGGAACAGTAGAGACAAGCTACTAGTGTCCATCAAAGGGGGAGAGTCCCAGCTTTTGGAATATACCCTCAGAAAAACTCGAAGTCAGAAAGAACCTGAAATATCTGACTGGGAATAACAATTAACAGGCTTGGATGGGGACCACTGCTTTGAAGTCAGATATCTCCGGTTCCCAAGGGCCGATTTTTACAATTCTTATATCCATGGAAAGGGGACCCTCAGCTTTCAGATGAGCGCCCTTAGACTCCTGGGGATGGGGGTTCTGGGTACTCAGAACCCCCCCCCCCCCCTGCGTGCGCTACTGAAAGGCACACCAACAGTGCAGGTTTTGTAGATATCCAGGCTTGAGCACAGGTGACTTAATTAGTATCTAAGGGATTCTGATTAAACCATCTGTGCTGAAGCCTGGATATCACTAAAACCTGCACTGTTGGTGTGCCTTGAGGACCGTGGTTGGGAATGCCTGCTATAACCAAACCAAACTTGAAAATAAATGAACCCTTTAAGTGCCAAGGGAATTTGTCAAAATACGTGTGAAAATCGGCAAGCAAATACTTGTATTCCTCATAATGACCTGTAATGTTTATCTCATATACAGATATAGCGCCTCTCCGCCAGCTCAGGGAATAGCCAGATTCCCTGAGCTGGCGGAGAGGCGCTGCATCTGACAGGGATGCACGAGCGTCTCACACGCACGTGATTCCCCTTCAAACGGCAGCGTGGAGGCGGATTCTCTGCCTGCCTCCGCTTGAGGGAGACAGGCAGGGTTTGTGCGGGCAGCTACGAGGGAGCAGCGGAGAGGCAGCAGAGGGTGGCGGCGGGCTCCATCAGAACAGGGAGCGCGTGCACCTCATGCGCGTGTGCCCCCTTCTGGCTGGTGGCAAATTTGAATTTATATAACAAATGTAAATGATGCTACCATTTTTAGTGGATATTTTGCGCATCTCTCGCAGAGAAATTGGCATGCGAAGGGTTAAAGATACATAGGTATTAAAAAGTGCATTCGGCTTTCTGCCTATTCCTGGTCATAGGTTGGAGCGAAGCTGCTCTGAGATTAATTATTATTATTTTGCACTATAAAAGAAATGACTATAAATAATATCTATTGAATATCAGGGATGTTGAATGTTCCTCCCATTGCTACAGTTCCAATCTGTTCCATGTTTTTCTGGCAACAGCGCGGGCGACAATTGTCCCCTATGTCCATGACTCCATTCCTCGCTGATGCAGTTACTGTCAGCCTCATTAATAAATTACAATGATAATGGAGTACTTAATTTGAAAAAATAAAGCAGTGTGTATCTTTTTTTTGGGCACAGTAAGAGGGATTGGCTGATTTTATGAGCTTGCAGGGAATTGCAGAGCTCCTGTGGCACCATCCTTCACTCTCCCCCTGTCACAAGAACATTTTGAGCTGGAAATAAATGGAGCTTTATCACGAGCTTTATGATCGAGCATTGATTACTTTTGGCCATCCTTCTTACTCCATGACTGTCTGCCAACAGTTGATGCTGGAATGACAGTACTCCATCAAATAATATATTGCTTAGCATTGTTCTATGGGCAGTAACTGACACCATCCATCACCCTGGATCAATAGCTTTCCTTTCCACCCTCACACAGGGAGCTGCAGTACTACGGACAGAGCAATTTGCAGAGAGCCGGGTCTCATCTGGGAGATTCCTCTCTTTCTTCCCACCCTATATATCCTGGCCATTAGTATTGGTAGGTCATTTTTTATTTTTTGATCTCACGGGATATCAGTTTCTTCAGAACCAAAAGGGAATGTTTTTAAGTAATGGAGGAAGATGCAGCCTTGTGTACGCATCTGCTCCTTGCTTCCTGGTGATCTGTCATTCCTTTCTGTGCTGCACAGCGGTGAAGGGGTAAATAAAGTAAGTTTTGGAATCTTGTGGTTTTGAATATGCACTTATACCCCTTTCACACTTGCAAAAATATCCTGGGTTTTTGCACATGAACGCGCATCAACCCGGGATTTAGTGCAGTGTGAAAGGGTCTTGGACGAATATCCCGTGCTCAGCATTCCGGGATCTCTACCCAGGTGCTGACCTGGGTAGAACCCGGAATCGACACGGGATGCGGTCAGTGTGAACAGGTATTCCGGGTCAACATGACCCAGATCCCGTTCACAGCAGTGAAAATGCCTCCCAGCGCTGCCCCGGCCAAGCCTCCACATGACGCCACCCGCCCAACTTCATTCCGGTGCGGGTGGCCAGTGTGAAAGGGTACATTCCCGGGTAGTGTCCCGGGAAGCATTCAGGAACACATTCTCGGGTATAACCCGGGTGTGCGAATGTGAAAGGGGTATAACTAGCACGAACGGACTAAGGCAACTCTAGGGCTTCAGTGCAAATGTGGCATTAAACCATAGCAACTTGTATAAATGGCAGTAACAAGTTTAAGAATATAAGTTCTCACGAGCAGGGCCCTCTTTGCTCATAGGCTTTTTCTTCTCTTACTTTGATGGCACCGAATACTGCGATGTCGCTGTTTTGCTTATTCCTTTATTTAGTCTGTAATTGGACGCTGCGTATACCTTGTGTGACCAGGGAATATCTGAGCCAGATAACTGCAAAAAGCAGATGATTGGAGCTTTATGGGCGCTGGCTGGTGATGTCATCTTTGTAAGCCAGAAATAGTCCATTTTTAATTACATCCATAGCTTATGCAAGGTTGACCCAGGTTCAGCGTAAATGGGTCGTGGGATTTTCATGGAAGAGTGGTATTAGTTCCCACTTAGAAATTCAAATTAAAAACATGCTGATAAAATTAATATCTTCCTAGAATGAAAAACAAGAAAAAGACTTCATCCACCTACAGATGTGTACTCACACACATTTAGTAATATGGCGTGAGACATTTGGCCCTTAGGTGCTTCGCCACAGCTTGTTGCAAAGTACACTTATCGAATGAATGAGCATGCGCAAAAAAAAATATCTGTTCAAATAGAAGTCACAGAGTAGTCTCAGATTGTTTGACAGGAAGCCAGCATTTAGGGGTGGAAAAATGGCGTTCACAGGTGTGGCGCAGATGGTAAAAAATGTTTGATGAATTGACAAATTTATTTTTGTCTGGGCGATGGCTTTTTGTGTGCAGAAATTCAGTACAATAACAAGGAAGTACAGAAAGGCTGTAAGATGCGATAATTAGGGATGGGTTGGGGTCGCCACCTGTATACCGCTAAGGAAAAGGGGGCATGGTCTTGTCGGAATGCTGCGAGCCACACCCCAATTTCCCAACACTATTCGGGGGGGTTGCCTCTCTGTGAGCTGTGGGCATGCCCCCTTTCCCTCTGTCTCCTGTGAATAGATGCTGTGCACATGCTAAGCAGAGCAGTGTGACAGGGGGACTCTCAACTGCCCCCCACTGTGACCCATTGCTTCTCATGGTGGGACAGCAATACAGTCACAAAAAATCGTGACTGCCATAATATACAGAACTTTGTCTTCTGACCCATAATATGTAAATAAGGCAGTGGCATCACAAGGGGGGTGCGGGATACATTGGGGTACCAAACGCCGAGCGGTAACACCAAGTTGCCGGCTCCTGATTAGTGGCCACGTGCTGTGCTGTAACATTATATGCAGTCACAGTGTAGAAGCCGCCGATAGTGAAGCACACAGCAGTGTCAGGGGGCAGCCAGACACTACCCCCCCCCCCCCCCGACCCCCGATGCAGTGAAAACTGGGTTAAGGATTTGAGACCACACCCCTTCAAATGAGACCACACCCCTTCTAATAAGACTACACCTCTTTATGTGCACATACAGGGGCTTTCCACGCACCAGGTATCAGAAGAGGAAGGGACACCTCTGAAATAAGGGTCTCTAGAGTGTTAACAATGATATACAACAACATTATAATAAACACAAAGATAACATCAAAGCAGATTCAGATGCTGTAATTTCTGCATGTATGAGTGAAGTATTTCTTATTAATTACTGTAATCTATTATACGGTTGACATGTAAAAACTATTTAACATTCCTTATTGTTTCCCTAGGGCAAAGCAATGCTTTCTGTAGCGTTATATATGTAAAAGAAACAGCTCCTGACAGGTCTATTCCAGAAAGCTTAAAGCACATTTAATGTAGTTTTAGAAAATAAATGGGTGTGCACGGAAACACATCGATTTTTCAAATGTTTGACAATATAGCACAATTTAGTTAATATAGCCATATATAAAGCACGTGCATTCTGCCTCAGTAAATCACACATCACCTGCACCAATATGTATCCCATCAGTTCAGACGCATTCATTCCATTAGAATATAAGGCTTTCCAGGCCCCATTCTATTCAATCCTACACAGCCTGGAACATCGTGGAGGGAGTTTAGTCCTTAGCGGTTGGTTGCCGGATGTGGCCATGATGTGCAGTTACACAGGGGATTCCAATAGGGTATAGCTTCCTGTCCTGGCAATACAATGAAAATACCATCCCTGGGCCCGCTTATCCAGCATGTGATCAGCAGGGAGTGCTTACACTATGGGGATTATTCTAGTTTATTCTTTCTGACAAAATCCTTCTTAGATGGACAAAACCATGTACACTGCAGGGGGGGCAGATGTAACATGTGCAGATAGAATTAGATTTGGGTGAGTTATTTTGTTTCTGTGCAGGGAAAATACTGACTGCTTTATTTTACACTGCAATATAGATCTCACTTTGAAGAAAAACCCCACCCAAATCTAATTCTCTCTGCACAAGTTACATCTTCCCTACCCGCAGTGCACATGGTTTTGTCCATCTAAGAAGGATTTTGTCAGAAAGAATGAACTAGAATAACCCCCTATGATAGGGGGTGGCAGAACTTACTGGATGGGGGGATAATCTGCCACTAGGACTCATGGTGCATGTCAGGGTACAGTAGTAAATCATGGGAATTCGGGAGGTTGGTCATGTCCTTTCAATACAGTAAATGCTAATAAATAAAAACTACATCCATCAATAAGATGATAGTGACAGAGACAAGAGTCCTGACAATTTAGACCCGATCACTCGGCGCAATCCAACCAAAATCTAACTCTCTCTGCACGTTACATCTGCAGCACCTGCAGTGCACATGGTTTTGTCCATTAACCCCTTCAGTAGTGGTTTTTTTTGGGGGGGAGCGCTCCCCACTGGGTGACTTTTTTATGGGGAGCGCTTCCAAAACCCACCATTGCCTCCCTGGGTCCGGGCAGCACCGATGAACTGTCAATCAGCCGCTTCCAGGACCTGCATCCCCAGCACCCCTTCCCTGTCCCCGGCAGCCGGCTTGTCATAAACCGGCGCAGGGGACTTCAATAGAAAAGCCGGAGGGGAGGGGGGAGGAGGAGGCGCGGCAGAGGGGAGGGAGCCAGGGAGCATTAAAGCTGCCTGAGTTCAGCGATTGAACTCAGCAGCGCTGCCGGGCTCTAAACAGTGGCAATCCCAAGAATTTTCCAGGCTTGCCAGACTGGGCACTGAGGCACAGCCCGGAAAATTCTCGGGATTGCCACTGAAGGGGTTAAAGAAGGAATTTGCTTTTGCAAACCAACCAGAATAATCCCCTAAATCTGTTGGAGTTTTGGCAATTTTAATTTTATAAAGAAATGCTTAATTTTACTTTTAAAATTACAGTGTCTAATGCACTTACCCCAGGCAGTTCCTCAAGGCATGAGGAGAGTTTGTGGCAATCCAGAAATATATACCCCTATGGATCCCGCCCCCGGAAGTGGGAGTGTTACACCGATTCTTTCAACAATGTAAAGAAATTGGGCTGAACAATAAACATATTAATTTACATATTCAAATTCTTAGGGTATCTATACATATTACACCTTCTAATGGTAAAACGAGTGGTGCGTTCCACAATGATGGAAATACTGTATGACACCAGTGTGCTGGAAGAAGATTCCATTGGTGGGCTGGTGTGTCGCACTACTGTGCCACATGCTGCCCGTTTGATTGTTTTGTGGGCCGTGACAGTATAATACTGTTCAGTGGAATGCACCACCATTTGGATGCATGGCCATCTTCTTCCTGCACACTAGTGTCATACAGTATTTCCGGGTAGAAGCGGAACCCACCTACCACCCGTTTTACCACTGGTCACAGCCCGCCGCCCGTAACCGGTGCCGCCCCTTGGACCGTGCCTAGTGAACAATCTGACTCTGGTTGCAGGAGTGGGCATCGCTATCGATATAGGGCCTGATTCAGAGTCCCAGCTGCAGCACAGCTCTAGTGCACAGCACAGTAGAGTAGTATTAAAAATGGGTACAATGTGCACGGTATGGACCCCCTGGGGCTCATCCATTATAAATACACCATTGTTTAGAGTTGATAGAAAATGCTAAATCTTTCTCAAATGGGCAAAACCATGCTGCACTACAGGTAGAGCACATGTAACATGCTCAGAGAAAGTAGATTTGGGTGAGCTATTTTTCTATGCAGGGTAAATATTGGCTACTTTATTTTTACAGTGCAATTTAGATTTTAGTTTGAACACAACCCACCCATATCTAAAGCTGGGTACACACTAAAGCCCCATGCACACTAGAGCAGTGGTTCTCAACCTCGGTCCCCAACAGTTCATGGTTTCCAGGTCACCCTGCAGGGGCAAAGGCGCACTCATTATTCACTGACACATTTTAAAAGATCCACAGGTGGAGCTAAGTACTTCACTTGTGATTCTGTGTGGAGACTTAGAGAACGTGAACTGTTGGTGGGTCCTGAGGACCGAGGTTGAGAACCACTGCACTAGGGGATATTGGGAAGATATCGCTCAGAAAGCGGCTTCTGAGCGATATCTTTCACAAAACCATTTAGGATCTCCCCTGCGTCGTTACAATGATTGATGTCTGATGAACATCAATTTGGATATATCGCCAAACAGCCGGCATATTAACGGGTCCTGGTGACGACACAGAATGATATCGATTACCGATATCGTTCAATGTATATAGTATGCGGGACCCACCATATTGTTAATTATATTGGCTGCCGCCCCTATTGTCTAGTGTGATTTGTCTGTCCAATCTGTCTGGTAAGAACAAAAATCTGTTAATATATGGGGGCAAATGACAATCAACCATTCAATCCCAAATCCTGGAAAATAGACAAAAACGACTGTTATATAATATAGCGTAATATGTTATATAAATAACAGTTAATAAATAAAAGCTATAGTCAGACATAAAGTGATATGTAATATATTCAATAACAATGTAATCCAAAGAGAGACTGTTGGAAGGCACTGGTACTCTTTCTTGAAATGTATCAGGCTAGACTTATGAGAAGTAAAATATGTAGCGCCCCCTTGTGGTGTAAAGTGTATGATGACCTGGTGAGTAGGAGTCAAGAGTTCAGGGAGAGAGAGGAACCTGTAGATGTCCTGAGGAAGAGGATCTTGTGGATGGTTTTGGGAGAGAGAGAAAGACGTGAGGAGTTGTGTACTATGGCTGAGCATATGTAGATTTCAGGACAGACAGAGCTTATTGTTTAGCTTAACCTGACATAATAGGAGATGGCTTTCAAGTCATAGATGCATGTTCTGAGGGAATTATGTCAGATTGTTCTGTGGAATTTAGAGACTGTACAGTATATCAATGTCTAGAACATAAATCCATCATCATGGCTCATTTACCTAGAAGACTTGGCACCCATTATATTAATTGTTTATGCTCCACTTCACCTGCCTCACCTATATCTCACCTGCACTTCAACTATATCAAACTGGCATATGGGAAGGGCTTCTGTATTTCCACTTCAGCATGGGTGATCCTGTAAGGAGAGAAACTCACAGAACTTGGGCTTTGGCAAGAACTGGAGGTGTCACCCAACACATCATGCAAACCAAAGTGGCATTAAGATACATTGGAGGTCATTTACAAAGCCTAAAATAGCCACTCAGTACAGCATCTCTGAAGTGATCCCACTGCTCCTTGTGCTGTAGATTCTATAAGTGGTCCCAGTTTTCTGCATACTGTAGCATTTTGCATAGAAGATATTAATGGTGTTTTGATGAAGTATGATGAGTAGTGACACTGATGCTTCTTGTTGTCTGTAGAAGCAACCAGGGCATATAGTATATATATATATATATATATATATATATATATATATATATATATATATATATATATATATATATATATATATACTATATGCCCTGGTTTCTTCTACAGACAACAAGAAGCATCAGTGTATATATATATATATATATATATATATATATATATAGCATATATATAGGAAGAGATTAGGCTGCGCTAGTCCTCGCAATATTTCCAAATATATTCAATTATATTTATATATATAGACACAAAACTTGTATTGCCACTACTTGACAATTACGGGGTTTATTAACTAAACATAAATCACCATTGACCTTTAGTAAAAAAGAAAAAGCATTTGTTCATGATCAAGGAATCTGGCATTTTAACATGGTTCATTTCCCTGGTCCCCTGATGGATCGCAGATCATCGATAGGCACCAGTCGGGTGATCTGGTTGGCAGATTGTTGGTTTGGGTGGGCTGGGGGATCACTCCACCTAATGTATGGTCACCCTTAAATTTAAGACCTGTAAGGTTTTTAATGTTTAACTCAGTGGTTCCCAAACTGTGTGCCGTGGCACCCTGGGGTGCCTTGGAGGACTTGCAGCTGGTGCCCTGGATTGGTGGTCCATGGTCAAATTTAAGTTGTTTATGGCCAAAGTAATTGCCAAATTGTGGACAAACAATCCTGATAATTACCACATAACTGACCCTAACGATGAGCTATAAACACAATTTTTATATATTTTCTGAGTTTTCTTAATGAGAAACTTTTGGTCATGTGGTTCCATGAACAACTTTCTGATACTCTGGGGTGTCGTGATTCCACAAGTTTGGGAACCCTTGGTTTAACCAGTGACATGAGAGTCCAGTTCCAATGTAACCTGGATCTAATTGTAACTAATACCTCTGCCATACATTTAATAGTGGCCATCTATGCTGTTAGAAATTGCCTGTGATGTCACATGGTGACATCATGGTATTATCTGTGACAAATACAACAGTAATGTACACCCTATGCTATGCATAATGAAAAACTATGTCCTGGTCTCCCCATTGAACCCCCAACTAGCTATGAGAGCTGAGAACTGGTGCTAGTGGCAGGCACAGTTCCACAAACTTGCAGAATGCCACTGAAACAGGTTGCTTGGCTGAGTGCTTCCAGTCTTCTAGAACTATTTGAATCCCACCGCCTTATTGCAAGAGCAGCAGCCTGACCTCTGCCCCCTGACTGAACTCAGACTGAGGAACAGATTATTTGAAAGAAGGAGGGCTGTTTACCCTCCCTCCCTGCCTGCACAAAGGACAAAGCAAGAGACACATCATAACAGGCCTCACTCTCTCACAGAGGAACATCAAAGCTGTCAGCAGGAGTCAGAGGCTTAGACAGGCAGGTGTCCATCCTACACAGCCAGCCTGTGATTAATGACACAGACAGGATCACAGCAGACCCCTGCCGGCTGCTGGTTCAAGTCTGAGATCCTGTTTATTATTAGCAGCTTGGTGCACAGCACTTTACACATCACACACAAGGATACAGTGTTAGTACAATAGGTGCATGAAGCGCACAGCGCATAGGGGAACTGCAGACAAACACTGCCTATGACCTAACATGCCCTAGCTTACTTATAATAAATCACTGTGTACACTGTAGATTATCACTAGCACCCCTAATCCTATATAGCAACCACCAAACTTTTTATACAGTGTAAACTGGACTTAGTCTCTGGCAGAGCTACTGAGAGCGGTGATATGCCCATGTACTTAGGTTGGTGGGGGTTGGGGTGGGTAGGCAACTCTCTGAAGGCATAGTCATGACCCCAAGAGAGATGGTTACAGTACTGTTTACACATACTCGGGACAGGGGGCATCTCCAGGGGAGAGGAAGGCAGCTGCAGGGGACACCCTATTGCTCTGATAACGATCGTTTTAACAATATATCATTCATATCGTCTACTATCATCTCCTCCCCACTTCCAACAACTGCACTGAACATCAGGATTCAGCTGGCTCTGCTTTTGTGACAATAGGTAAATATGGGTATAGCCAGTGCTATTTTTCAGCAGGAACCAGCAGGAACTCAGTTCCTGAACCTCTAATTAAATATGACATCATCAGGAACTCAGTTCCTGTACCTGTTCTGGGCGAAAGTGTACTTTCAATACGATAAGTTTTATTTTAAAGTCGACTGTGAGTGCCTTCCTTTCTAAATACAATATTTACATCTCTCTCTCTTTCTCCATCTATTTTTATTTATTCGATCCACCCCTAGACACGGAGTTCCTGAACCTATTTTTCCAGAAAAATAGTACTGGGTATAGCTGTATATACCGATAGTGGCAACGGGTGTATACGGGTATTATAGCAATGGGTATATACTGTACAGTACTATACGTAGCTTGTATCCCGTATTATGCGATGTCTTTTGCATTAATGTTTCATATTTTGTTTGCACATTGCTTCTGCCTATATATTATGTAAGGCGCTCCGGATCCTAAATATAGGGTAAAAGATAATATAATGGATAAAGGCAAATGAACAACTCTCTGACCTACAGTATAACCATATTACGACCTTTCTTGTAAGAGTATGGGGGAGACTCTCTAAGCGAAAAATGCGGTAAAAACCCAGTTATCTGGGTTTTTACCGCATTTTGGGATGCTGTAAGCATCCCCCGCCGGGTTACCACGGCGGGGGGCATCGCCAGAAAAATCTGGTGATGCCCCATAGAAGCCAATGGGCTTCTACCGCAACCCTTCGCCGCCCCGCGCCGACCCCCCGCCGCCCCGCATCGCCCTCTCCCCCCTCACCTGTGTCCGGGCAGCACAGTGCTGTGCTGCCCGGACCTGTGACCTCCTCCCTGCACTGATCCTCTTCCGGGTGCAGGGAGGAGGAGAGCCCGGCGCAGCAGCAGCAGCGCCAGGTGTGTGAGGGAGGGGGGAGCCGCCAGGACCTGCTGGGACCCGGCGACTCTCACCGCAAAGGACAGCTCTTAACGCAAGAGCTGTCCTTTGCCTTAATTATCGCATATGTTACAACATATGCGATAATTAAATATGCGATGGGCGGTGAAGGGGGGCGGAGATTCTTAGAGAATCTCCCCCAATGTCTTAGAATGTAGGAGAAAACTGAAGCAGCTGAATATACCATGGTCCTTATTAAGACCTGCTTGCTAGGCAGTGTATATCCCCTGCCTAGCGAGCGTGAAGCGCCGCCCGCTGTCTCGATGAACGCCAGCACCCCACCACCACCAGCACCGTCCGCATCACCTCGGTAACTAGCGGAGGGATGTGTCCAAGAAAACATCTCCTTGCATGCGGCCGAAGGGGACAAAAATCATTAGACGGTCTCTGACCATCGAATGATTTCTCTCCCCTTCGGAAATGAAAGTGAAAACTGACTTTTATTTCAGTCGGAGATGGCCGAAAACTGGGCGGGTGCTGACGTCATGTGACTTCAGCCGCCTGCCCCGAGCCGGTATCTGCCCGCCTGGATTCCCCGGGGGAACTCCCAGCATTTTCATGGGGAGACACATAAAACGCTGGGCATCCTGCTCTGTACCGCTGACCGCCCCCTCTGGAGCGATCAGCTTGATCGAGTGTGAAATTTGCTGAGGCCGTTCGCTCCTGGGGTTTGCACATGCGCATAAGCGCACACGCACAGACCCCCCACCGAATGGGTCTGAATTAGGCCCAGTATGCAGAACAAGGACATACAAACTCCACACAGATAATGCCCTAGCTCCAATATAGCAATGCTTTCTACTGTGCCACTGCTGTGTTGAAAGTAGAATGGTTACACAACCTAGATTAGGCAGACACCTTGAAACATAGTTGCTGGACAGGAAATGCACGTACCAGGGAAGTTAATGCGAGGTCAGCTGTGACACTGAGTGAGCGACAGAAGTCAGTGGCTTGATGGAACATAATGTACAAGAGTCAGCAACCTCCAAGGCACTCCTCAAGGGTTATATTGGGAGGGTCACAAGGAGCTCAAAAAACATATTAATGGCTAGCTAGGGGACATTGCGGACATGTGGCAGAAAGGTTTGTGCTTTGATAACGCAGAAGCAGAAGACTGGTCTGAAAGTTAATAGAGATCAATTATATTAAGCAAACAATGTACAGCAACCAGGAATATAAACCCCACTATAAATGAAATAGGACAATAGCATCATATTGTGGAGATACTTCTCAGGGCAATGGCTGGTAGTCTTGTCAAGATAAATACTTAATGTAATCCCTGGATCCTACGCGATTCAAGGTGTGACTATGTTAATAGGTATGTGTGTGTAGACAAGGTCTTCCCTTGATTTTTTAGCCTATGGGCCAGATTCTCTAAGCTTCAAAAGTGATAAAATGGAAAGTGATAAACAGCCAGCCAATCAGCTCCTGTCTGACATTTTTCAAACACAGTCTGTGACATGGCAGGTAGGAGCTGATTGGCTGGCTGTTTATCACTCTCCAGTTTTTCACTTTTGAAGCTTAGAGAATCTATCTTGCTTCAAGTCCCTAGGACAGTATTATCTGAATTCTACCATTTGTCCTCTTGAGGAACCCCAATTGAACTTGTGGGTAGTTTGTCAAGGAAGGGAGACAAGCACATGACTGGGGAAGTGGTGCACTTACTAGCATGCAGCAACAGCAGGTTAATATCACTGGACTTCAGAATGAGATCATGAAAAGATATGGAGCCAGTTATATTATAGTTATAATATTATATATTATAACTAGTATATTATAAGGGGAATGGCAAGTTATACTGCTGTTGGTTGCCACCAAATATCTTTGACAATCAAAAGCAACCGACATCCACAGAAGTCACATGATCTAAGTGGTAATATAACCCATATGTAGTGATTGCCTTGTACTCATTATGGTCAGTTTGCATGATTAATGGCATAGGCCTGGAATTCCTGCCAAGTGAATCCTGAGGTACTGTAGACGTGGAAGTGGAAGAATTGCACCCGACCCACTGATCCTGACCACAACACTTCTTGCTGCTAGACTTTCAGCATGCTGGATCTCTTCACAAGAAGGCACAAGGATTTACAGCTGGGTCAATATAGATACTGGACACTCTTTGGCAGCTGGAGCTTTGTTGGGCATCAGAAAAAGAACATTCTAGGCACTGTAGGTCTATGGAACAGTTGTCTCTGTAGGCACTAGTTCTCCTCTACACTCAGGTTACCAGGACAATTGCAGAGAGAGTCTCTAAGATGGGTATAAGCTCTACTCTTCTTTCATTTCACCACACTGGAATGCTCCTTTCCCCAGCACTTGGCAGAGGATGTAGTCTGAGCCCTGCCTCTCCTCTGCTGCATGCCAGTCCCTTGGCTAACTCCTTCACCCTGGTAAGCAGCATGTGTTACATCTGGTTAATGTATGAGTCACACCTGTTTCCATTATACTTGGTATCCATCCATCACTCAGGAATTAATTTATTATTTATATATAGTAACTTGTATCTCTCTTTTTATCTCCATTTCCATCTCTTGTAGCAGCTCTTTGTGCCATCTTTTCCCTTTAGTCTAAGCATCTTGTCTTATTTTCGAAAACTTGGCCTGGTCTAAACTGAGGTTTATTCTCACAGTTTGACCCAAACTCCTACACCACTGCTGTGCCAGTTTTGGTTATTGAAGGGGCTCTTATGCGTTTAATACACTTAAGGTTGAGGATACTGTAGCTTTGTAGGGCCAAATCTGTCCTACAGTATGTGGGATCAACCCTACCATAGAATACAGTAAAGCAGACTCTGTATCATCTCCAAAATGGAACCATCTAACATTTCTGTCATTTGTAAGTAACCTTCATATTTAATCGCTGATCTAGACTACAAGAACCTGGATAGGCTGACTGGTGGAGACTGAGGATCCACTGCACACTGCAATTATCTAGACCAGTGGTTCCCAACCCTGGTCCTCAAGTACCCCCAACAGTGCACGTTTTCCAGGTCTCCACACAGAATCACAAGTGCTATAATTAGCTCCACCTGTGGATATTTTAAAATGTGCCTGAATAATGAGTGCACCTGCTGGGTGACCTGGAAAATGTGCACTGTTGGGGGTACTTGAGGACCAGGGTTGGGAACCACTGATCTAGACCTAGAAAATTATTTTTGTGCCGTCAATTAATGATCGGTAATTCTAAAGAGTGCGGTAAGTACAATATGACATATAGCGGTGAGTTATTATTTAAATTGTTACATGTGCTCAAAACAAACCGTGTACTGGTTCTACTAGGGCCACGTGTTATGGGTAAATGAGGACATGTACATGTACATGACAAAAACGCTTTGCATCTTTTAACCTCCAATTTGTACATCTCCTAAGTTCTACGGGCAATTAATTGTGACATCAAAGCCGGTTATTGGAAAGCTCAAATTGCCTGAGATCCCAGATGTAGAATCAACAGTATTACTCTGCTAAATTGTAAAATGTTACCACCCAATTAAATAGTGAAGTTTAGAACCATGTGTTATGGCATTACAGCTCTGGAATCATTTATTTGAACTTAATAGATCTCTGCATGAGATGATTCTTAATAAACTATTTTCCGCCTTCAATATTTATCCGTTATATATGCAAACCAGATGTCTGTCCACAATTCACAACCCCTGTCTGATTAGCATATCCGTAGGGCACTAAACGCCCTGTGGCAATATTGTCTGTCCCCGCACTTGTCACTTAGGATCATTACAAAACATAAAAACACAGATCATGATTAATGTTTTTAGACTTGGAGAAGGGGAAAAAAACTGAAAGGCTTGCTTTATAATCTGCATTAATGATAAGGAGCCTCATGTATGCTGCATCAAACTGTGGAGGTGCACTGCAAAATCTCCCTTATCGACAGACAGGCCCACAGGGGCACAGGGAAATCCCTATCGGGACCACTCGCTGAGGGACCCACCCCCTCCTCTAGGGGCCAGGGTTACAGACATTGCACATGGGTGGACATGGCTTCTTGTTTTGATTTTCTAGAAACTACATTATAAGCAGGGTAGTCCTCAAACATCCCTGTCCCTGCCGTTATAAAGGGCTCCTGTTCTTTGCAATGTATGGGGGAGCTAAATTGCTCATGGTAATTTACCACAGGCTAATTGATCCCCGGGACTATCCAATTTGCCCCGAAGGCCACCCGACGCTGGCGCTTACTCACTAAGGTCCTAAATAAAACCCTCAATAAGTGCCCTGTTTTCGTAATTGCAGCCATGAAAATACTTAGCTCCGGGAACTTATGAAAAAATGGTGAAAAAAGTTGTAAAAGGCAAAGCAATCAGTCTGAGTCGGCAAAGCAATCAGTCTGCGTCGGCAAAGCAATCAGTCTGCTGATAATCTCACGATGTGTCTGCTTTTGTATCTGATATTACCCATCCTCTCCTGGGTTATTAATGACCTAGCCCCCACCACCCACTCGTCATCTGTGCATACAGCTCCATACAACATATCATCAAATGACTGCGGGGGCACCCAGTGACACCACTGAGCAATATCGTTCATTGTATGCGCTATATTGCCCCCCCCCCCCCCCGGAGCACCGCCTATACCATTAACGATATCGGTGGCACCAGGAATTGCCCAGTGTGTACGTACCCTTAAAATCTGTCCGAATATGCTGTAATCCATACCTCCCAACTGTCCCAATTTTTCCTGGACTATCCAGTTTTTTGGGGGAGGGTCCCACATCCCGCCGGGGGCTGCCACTGTCCCACAGCGTGGGGGGGGGGGGGCAGGTGGGAGTCCCCCCTGCTATCTGCTGAGTAGACCTGCAGAGAATAGAGGCTGTGCGCATGCACACTTAGACAGTGTCCATATTGACTATGTCGACATTAGGGACTTATTTTTCTAAAAAACGCATGTCAACCTTTTGACTATCAACCTTCCCATTGTCAACCTAATGCTTGTGGCGTCCTTCTGACCCTGTCGAACTTAGCCATGTTGACCTATTTCAGGTGTCAAAATAAGCCCTGTCAACCTTCGGGGGTCGACCTTTTGAGTGGACCCTATGACCCATACCCGTTGAGAGGTATGTGTAATCCATCACGAGAAATCAGATCAACTCTCACTGACCTGACTGCACTAGACTGCTCAGATCTGACATGATTGGTTGCAGCACATGTATTGACCCTATAAAACAGGCATTCCCAACCACGGTCCTCAAGGCAACCAACAGTGCAGGTTTTAGTGATATCCAGGCTTCAGCACAGATGTTAAATCAGAATCCCTCAGGTACTGATAATTAAGTCACCTGTGCTCAAGCTGGATATCACTAAAGCCTGCACTGTAGGTGTGCCTTGAGGACCGTGGTTGGGAATGCCTGCTATAAGAGGTATATTTTATAGTGTAGTGAATGCTCTTCAGTAAGACTTATGCCGGCTACACATCAGTCCGAAGGATCTGGAGACTGGTAAATGCATACATGCTTACTAATCGATCGGCCCATTGAGTCTTGCCTGACGTTACAAATAGGTGACCATCCTCCCGCATGTGATGTCAGTCACAGGCTGTCATCAGATACATCGGCAATCGTCTCTGCTGCACAGCCGATGTGATATGTCTGTGAAGGACCTCATTCACAGACATATTGCGGGTACACGCCTGCCCACCTGCCCAGAATATGTATATATTGTCCATTTAATGGAATGGTCGGTATATGGGCCAGTGTATACCCAGTTTAAGAATATTATATATTCCTTTTAATGAACATTATTTATTTATTTATTAACAGTTTCTTATATCGCGCATACATATTCCGCAGCGCTTTACAGAGAATATTTGAACATTTACACCAGTCCCTGCCCCAGTGGATCTTACAATCACACAGACATTCTAGCCAATTAGCCTACCAGTATATTTTTGGATTGTGGGAAGAAACCGGAGCACCTAGAAGAAATCCACGCAAGCACGGGGAGAATATACAAACTCCACACAGTTAGGGCCATGGTAGGAATCGAACCCATGACCTCAGTGCTGAGAGGCAGTAATTCTAAGTATTGCACCATCCGTACTGCCGACATTAGCCAAGTAACTTACAGCAAAGGAGAAAAAAAATGATAATCCAAATTTACTACATCCCCAAAATCAAAAAAATCATTTAAATGATGCTACCGAAAAAAATGTTCTGCCTTAAAAAAGAAATACATTTGTTTTTTCCTTTTTTTTTTTTTTTTACGGGTGAGGGAGCTTGCAATCCACACCAAATTTAGGCGTGGCGCACCCGTTTAATAAAAATCACTGCTGTCACTTTTATTCGCCAAGGCTGACTCATCGGATCTGAACATTTTCACACTCTATTAAAAGGCCATAAAACATTTTCTTCCAAGACACGGCTCCGGGTAGACAGATTCCCTTTAAAAGGTTGTGTTCTGCTGTTCCCAATAAAGCAAATCCCAAGGGACAGAGGGGAAGGAGGGATGGATTGTACAGATGGTTGATGTCAGACTGAAATATTCCTTTTTTCTTTCTTCCTCCCACTCCTCACCCCATCCTTCTTTCTCCTGGCTGTGTATAAATCAAACTAACCGCCTCCTTTGCTTCTGAACTCTGCTTACCTGTTATGGGCTATCAAAGGCCCAATAGTAGGAGAGATCTCCATCAGTCAATGTCCAGGAGGGAGGAGAACAGGGAGCCACTGTGGAGAGACAGGGTCACCCGGAGTGCATTTGGTCAGGTTAAGCACTTGAGGTAAATTACAAATTACGCAGCTGTCTGCTGTGGTTTGATTGATTGTAATCAACAAGGCTTCAATCACTGAGCTGACTTGTGTTCAAATTGGCCAAACTCTCCACAAGTTTGGGCCTTCCTACCCTCTCTCCAAGCAGCCCGTCCTTCAAAACTCTGCCCTAAAAACGACCCTTTATTTTTTTTTTCCCCTGAAAAGAAAAGTCTCTTTCTGGAAATCTTTGAAAGGAATGTTATTAATTCTGGCCAGGGATTCAGTACAGTAAAGGCTGTTGGAGGGGTGAGAAGGGGGAGGGAAGGAGCCCTATACAACTGCCAAGATACTGTCAACCTTAAAATACTCTTTATTGCACGCGCATTAGACAAACCTTTAACCCTCACGGGGATCTTGGGGGAAATGTTGTGTCTTTCTATGTACCGTATATATCTGTCTTTGACTGGTTAGCTCATTTTTTATTATTAACTTAGAAAATTGGTTTCAGTTATGTAAATGCAGTGTGGCTTATGCTTCAGCAGCCAATAGGATCTTAGGTCTTGTAGTAGACCGATCAATGCTAGCATCTAATTGGTTGTCACGGGTAACCACACGCCTCTGCTTTCTGCATTACGTTATGAAGTAAATCTTTTAAAAGTCATCACCTGTTGTTTTGATAGCGAATAAAACACACTGTTACAGAGATTCATGAAATGGAATTAAGTATTGGAATAACTTCAAATTCTGCAGCTGCACTAGAAGAGTTTCACATACCAACAACAACAAAAACATCATTTATATTTTATAGTGTTTGCGTTGTTGTTTTTATTCCCCCCCACAACTAAAACATATCATTAGCTCCGGGCTAGAGAAGAATAACATTTACAAAAAGTTACCCAAAAGCAGAATGACTTCCAGCTTCCAGCGGATCACTGCGCCTTTAAAAAACTTCCCCCAGAAACTTCACTCTGAAATGTGAATTATGTTATAATTTACTGCTCCGTTTAAATAGGCAAACTTGCAGCTAATATCTCAAACTGACCCAAACAGATCATTGAGTTGACACAGCTGCTTTCTATTACCACTTTGAAGTGCCTTCCATGCCTTGTACAAGTTAACAGGTTTATGTAAAATATTTGCAGTTCTCCTAAACGCCTCCGAATTCCAGACCCCCCCCCCCCCCAACCCAGATTTCCTCTTTTGCTTGAATGGCACCAAAGTTAGAAGTGGTATTCCAGCGACTCACTCACGGCTTTTACAGATGCTGTAAAACCGAACAGATGCCTCTATTACCAGAAAAAGCACAGTTAGTGCTGCTTTAATATAATGTGTGTTGCACAGACCAGGCCAGGAGGGCATGAAAAGGTTTCAACAGAGCTATAATGACACATTGGAAGGGGCGACAGCAAATAAAAATTATTATTCTAATTATTTTCCTTGTTAATTTGTAAGGCGCCATATGGCGCAGTAGTGCTGTGGGGAATATAGAGCACACTATACATAAAACAGAGGCAGAGAGGACCATGATCTAGAGAATGGACAATCTAGTGGGAGTTGTGGCTCACCAGGGTGGGGCCTGTGGTGAGGTTGGAATAGGTTGGGCCCTAATGAATAGATTGGTTTTCAGAAAGTGCTTAAAATATTAATGGCTGTGATCTACTGGAACGCACTCCCTCGCTCCATTAGACTTCCCGCTCCCTCGCTCCCCGACCTTGCAAAGCTTCAAACAGGCACTGAAAACTCACCTATTCATCAAAGCGTACCCTTCCACTGCATAAACTAGCTGGTTCTCCAACACCTTGCCTGTTTACATCCTGCTATCTAGCCCCCACCCACTTGCTTGCACCTCTTGTAATCTGTCTGTCTCCCCTTCCTACTAGATTGTAAGCTCCTCCAAGCAGGGCCCTCTTCCCTCCTGTTGTCAAAGCCCTCTTCTCTTCACATTTCACTCACAGCTCTCCTATACTCAAACACTCAGTGACCATCTTCGTCTGCATACTCATCTCCATCATTGGCCTCAAGCCTCTAGATCTATGTTGATTGAGTCCCCACTACTTATATACTGTATAAGCTGTAATGTGTATTGAACTGTGGTGCTCTTTATTTGTACACAATTTTTTGTTATTTATTTAATGTAATACTGTTTTGTCTCCCTGTACTGTTCCTTTGTACGGCGCTGCGAAACACTTGTGGCGCCTTATAAATAAAATTATAATAATAACAATCTAACCAGGCTTGGAAATTCATTTTATACGTGGGTAGTGGCACAGGCGAAGTTTAGTAGGTTACCAGAAACACGTGTAGGTAAAATGTAGGTCTAAGCATTGGCGGATTCAGGGACGGGGCAATCACCCTGTAAAAAATACACCTTGTCCTTCTGGTGGCTGCCTCTCCTCACCTGAGGCTGAGCTCTCAGCCGGCTCTGCCTTTAAGGCAGAGACGGATAAGCGTTCAGTCCTGGGGAGGAGAGGGAAGTAGAGAGACAGATTTGGGCCCCAGGGAGGAAACAAGGTTGAATGATATGGTGTGTGTTTATAAAGGGGGGGAGGGGGGTGTGATCCCCAGATAACCCCAAACATCACCAACCCCAGATCCATCACTAATTCTTAGAGGGCTTAGGTTATTGAGAGCTTTGTCGGTAAGCGTGAATAGTTTGAATTGGAGACTGGAGTAAAGGGGGAGTCAGTGCAATGATTTGCATATGTGGATCTACAAGGGAAGAAAGGCTTGCATTCATGGGTAGGGTGGATTGAATCAGGTAAAGATGGGGGATTGCAATAAAGGATGAGGCTGCCGCAGTCAAGATGGAAGATGAGAAAACAGATACATAACAGAACATATTGGGCAACAAATAGAACAAACTACAGTATTTCCATCTGATTAACAATGTCTGTGAGCCCTGCACCTCACTATTTTCTTCAAAGTCACACAGGTTCTCTTCACTTGATATTGCCGGAACTCCACCTCTGTGAAATGCGTCAAGGCTTGCATTAATGAGCAGTGAACATATTTTGGTGGAGATAAGATGTTTTGCTACTTACTTTATTATTGCTATAGAACAAAGGCTATTATCTTCACTTTCTTGCACACAAAGCTAGCAATCTTTCACACTACACATGCTCTATAGCAGAGCCTACGCATCTATGGCCATTTAATAGCCATACACACTTGGAGTTGCATCTTCATTTAAATGGTAAGTGCACATAGGCAAAGTTTAGTGGTGTGGGCAATGTTCCATCTGATTTCTGATGTATCTCTTGCACCAAGGATAGAGCTGGCACGAGTGTGCTCTGATAATGATGATGACTATCAATGTGAGTATATGAATGAGGGCAGGGGGGGTTGTTGCCTGGATGTACATAACTCAGCATATTATCATAAGCATTTGCATTTAGTTACACGCACGCAGTGCAACGTCTATTTGTTTGTTTGATTGCAATAAACTCTGAAACCAATGAACCAATTGCGATGTGGTTTTCACTATTGTGTGCAGGGGTGGATTGGCTATAGACCTTACAGGGAAGATTCCAGGTAGACCAGCACCCCCTGTCAGCCTGTCTAGGCTCCACTGGGAGGGGGAGAGAGGTGGGGATATCTGTGATATTTGGGGGATTATGGCAATGAGGTTGTGTTGTGTGTGCCCAGTCTCGGTGGGGGAGGTGAGGTAGTATGTGAAATGAGGATGTGTGTGATTTGTCACAGCAGCTTAAAGGTCTGGAGGCCATTACGAGATGTAGTGATATATTAACCCCGCTTATGTTGGTGTTGGTTCTGCCTACAATTTATTTGGTGCCGCCCACTTGAGGCCACTTCTAGAATTTATTTCCAGGGCGGCTTTTAGTTCCCAAACCACCCCTAATTTTGTAGGTAATTTCCCCAGGATTTTCCAGGTTTTTGGCTAAGTATCATAATGATTGGTCATCAGGTGGCTTTGGGTGGGGTTTTGCAAGGATGAGTCCCATACACACCTCAAAAGTAACTAATCAGTCATCGGGGTGCTGTGGGCAGAGCTCCATTAGAAGGTGGGTGTCTCCTGCACTGCTCTCAGCAAGTAAGCAGAACAGGCATACACGCCTCAATAGCAAATGATGAGAGCATTGCAGCACATGGTGTACTGTGTACCGTGAAAGTCTTATTTGTCGGTGAGTATTGTAACACCATCCACCCCCTATATTACCAAATCGGAAAACCCTAGGTAACCAACTTCTGTTATCACCAACTTCCACCCAAAGAGAGCCGGGTACTGCGGCTAGTTGGGTAAAAAAAACCTCAACAAAACAATAGCAGTAGAGAAATATTAATAACCGAATATTCCTCACTCCAGAAATAAAGCGAGGAAATGAAATGTGATTGTGCAATCTTTAACACCTATTTGTGCACAATCCATCCATCTAGCACTCCATCTATACAGACATACATACATCATAAACATGTGTAACACACTAACAGCATGACATTAATTGGATTCAAAGTGTTCAACAGTGAAACGCGTTACAGGATCAGCTAAGGAAAACATACCTATACATAAAGAACACCTTATATAATCTACTTGTTTTATCAATGAGTAGCAGGTGCTCCAGTATGTGAAAGCAGATTTATTACTAACACATGCTGTAATAACATACACAGAGCCAGATGCACTAAGCTTCAAAATGGAGAGTGATAAACAGCCAGCCAATCAGCTCCTGCCTGCCATGTTACAGACTGTGTTTGAAAAATGTCAGGCAGGAGCTGATTGGCTGTCTGTTTATTACGCTCCAATTTATCACTTTGAAGCTTAGTGCATCTGGCCCACAAAGTACAACACAGTGCCTGCGAGCACGCATGTAGAATCCATCTACCAACATATATAGGCAAGTGTTCACTAGCAGTCAACACAAAACTATGTATATGTAATCAAACTAGCCGACATGTGCCGACAAGCGGTATTTCATGCCCTACCATCCACTATGGTGTGTGGGAGAATAAAATAGTGTGCTTGGCACTGTGCCTGAAGCATGGTGAGCGCAGCGCACCATGTGAGGGGATGCGGTACACTTTGACGGTGTCCATATCAACAATGTTGACATTTTGGACCAAAAAAAGTGAAAAAACTCATGTCGACCATTTGACTGCAGACCTTCCCATTGTCGACATCATGCTTGTGTCGACTTTCCAGCCCTGTCAACCTTAGCCATGTCGACCTTCAGTGGTCGAGCCAATGACACATAACCGCACAAATGTCTACGTGAGATAGGACTACCGGTATTGCAATATAGACTATAGCAAAAGGACTTGATGGGACCACAGAACAATGGTATACTGAAATAGATGTCAACCAATAGTGGTCAACCTATTGACTGTCGACCTAATACATGTCGACTCATAGCCTGGGCCCCCTGTGGATGAGCAAACATTGTGTTAATATAGAGGAAATACAAGGGCAGTGCATGAGCATGCTGGGGGTGATATGGTGTCATAGTGGTTAGCATTGCTGCTTCACCGCACCGGGGCCATGGTATGATGCCGAACTAAGCCAAAGCTTTGGTGAGTTTGTATGTTTCCCTCAGGTTTGCTTTTAGTGGTTTCCAACCACAGGCCGAACACACACTCACAAACACACACACATAGGTTAATTGGCTGTTGACAAATTGATTGTTCTAATGCTACAAAGTTGTTTGTATTTATTGAGGAATGTACATAAATAAATAAACAAACAGTGATGGAAGAATATGTAGAATGAACGGCAATACTCACAATACTAGAATTAGGAAATAAGTGTGTGGGGGGGGGGGATTATAGACAGAGGTCCACGGGCTTTTGCAAATACGATGAACGCAGCTGGAAGCCAGAAAAAAAAAGGAAAAAGAAGTGAAAACCTTTCTGAGACACAAAGATGAGACACCTTGTAATGCCTATGCTATCTCAGATAATTAACTTTTATTTATATATATATATATATATATATATATATATATATATATATGTATGTAAAACAAAGAAATAGACTTTTGCCTGTGCTAGAGATAGCAGCAGCACTCTATTAATCCTCCCTGTTAGTGGAGGATGGAGAAGATAGAAATGAGAAAGGTATAGAGTGTGCTATGTGATGTCCACCACCCTTTATATACAATTTATGGTAGACAAAATAATTAAAATTTCAACAAGTATTTTTATTTCTCAGACAGAGACAAAAAGTTTCATGATTCTGTTTCATCCAACCATAGAGTACCCGACGCGTTTCGTCAAAAATGACTTCATCAGGGGAAAGCTTTTTTTCTCTAAACCTTTGTGTTTAGGTTAAAGGTAGGATCCTATTAGAGGATAATTCTTGTGTCAATAAATGGACACTTATTTTCCAGCAGGAAAACGAATTTCAAAAGGAAATGTAATATATTTCCAACAATAATTTGGATGATCCAATAGGTAATAAGCAGTGACCTGGATCGCTAGAGGGATCCTGTGTCACCAGTGTCTGAGTGCAGCAATGCATACAGAGATTTTTAAAAGCGGCAATCATTTACAAGGCTAAACCAGATTGCCGCTTTAAAAATGTGTCCATTCCTGGACAATTTCCCACACCTCCTGCTTCTTGCACCTTATTACCCCATAATATTTATTTTTTTAGGTTAAAAAGTAAGAAAACCTCCCAAATGTGAAGCATGATATCTATGCTTCTTCTCCAGCAGGCTCATGGTGCATTTTGTCCCACTAGTAAAAGCACTTGTATCACCTATAAAGGATCTTTATCTACAATTCTACGACACAGATGCTGGGGTACCAGGCCAGGCCAGATTTTATTGACATATATTGGGTCAGATCTGATCAGGTCAGATTCTGACCTCCCCAGATCCAGGTCCCATAGCTTTGCTTTATGTAGCTTGCGGGCAGCAGTCTATTTTCACATAGGATTACATGTAAATCCATACATTTATGACATACAGATGTTGCTTGGCTTCGCAGTGATTCATTTTCATCCATACAATTCCTATTACGCAAGCACGTGAGCTGATTGGAATGAAGCATGTAATACCGTATTCGTCACGTGTGTGCGATTTGAACGAAAAATTTGGAAATCGCGTTTCCAACTTTTCTAGCATTTTCTTTTGGTTCAAAGGAATCACTACTTTTACCGCGGCCCATTTATACCAACCAGTTCCGGCTGCTTAATTAGGAAACAACAGGTTTTTTGCTCCGCAGTATAGACGTACGAAGAGGTTAATTTACGCGACGGTAGTCGGCACCAATGGTTAGTCAAACGTTCGGCTTTTTTCTCTAGACCACACAAAGAATCCGCTTAGTGCTTTAAATCTCCCCATGAAATATTGAAAGTGCTCTTACAGAGACGGTAACATGTCGAGGCAACAAAAAGGATAAAAAGAAAAAAGAATTCTATTGAAGATGTCAAATAAGCAAAGGAAATGAAAGCACTAATTCTATTAGGGATCTGAGCTAATGAATCAAAACTGCAAGAAAGCATTATAATCCAGAAAGCATTAGTGACAGACTCGCTTCAAACCTGCCATAAAACTGTCACTGTGCTTACCTAACAACATGATTAATATACGCGGCGTACAATAGCATTTTTATAAACATCTAATCGAAATTATATTTCTCTTGGCTGCTTTCAGAGGCAAGCTGTTTATGATTAAGCAAATTCTTTCTGTGCACACACGGCGCTGTGAGGAGAACAGACTGGGAGCTCTCTGTTCAGTATGGAGGCAGGAAGCTGATAATGGCACGGCACTGTACTGTCATACAGATACCGCCAGCACAACTGGCATCATTGGGAAGTTTTCAAGCTAAATATGGACTTCTGACAGAAAGTGACATTTTGTTTTGAATCAGTTCCCTAAAGGAACCTTGAAGATTTATGTAAAAGCAAAGAGGCTTAGTTATAAATAATTGTGTGTTCTTCAATATTGTGGTGGAGGAAACGGAGAGGCGGAGGTGGTAGGTGGTACATTAGACGAATAAGATAGATGACAGTTGAATAAGAACCCCAATACACAGGTTCCCCCCCCCCCCCACAACCATAGCTACATCACCGGCGTGGGGGCCTAATTCAGATGTGCTCCATACGTGCCTCCCCAGAAGAGTGGGCAAGTTTTTCAGCAATCTGACGCTTTCCTGCACTCCCTCAAACAGATGCAACCACATTGTGGCCCCACCCCTGCCTCTCCATGCCTGTAATCTCAGCATTGTGTCACTGGGGCAGGTCTGCGATGATGCAATTATGCAGATACGCCCCCTTCTCCATAACCATCCAGCATTACCCACCCTCTGCCACACCCCCAATATGCCAAACCACAACCTAATCTGCGACAATGGTACCGATACAATAGGAAGAATAACCTTTTGTGAACTGGTGTGTCTGTGTGGCATAGGGCGGGATGCATCAAGCATTGCATTTTTGCATTTGATGCATCCCTCCATTGCTCGCAATCATAACTGTATTTTTGAATACTGTACGCTTGAAGAAAATGTCAAGGGACAGCTCCCTCCCTCAGAGATATCCTTTGCGCTAGAATGACTTCCAGGATTATGACCTGGGAGTACTCCTGCACATGCGTCGAGCGATGCACCCGCTGCTGGGATTGCTGGGAAGGATTTTATTGGATCCCTTTCAGTGGGAACACAAAAAAAAAGGGCTTCTATAGGGTAATGCCAACAAATGGGGAATACACATGGGGCGATTGTAGCCCTATTTCTAAGCGATCTGACTTGATTGCTTAGAAAATAAACATGGAAATATTTACACATTACACTTTTTAATAACATCTCCAATGTAGACAGATAGATAGTTTCCACGTTGCTGGCCCCTGCCCTTTATGTGCCCAGGGAGCAGCCCCCAATCTTGCTGGAAGTGTTCCCACAGTGAGGGAATAGAGTTCTAACCCAGCTCTTCTCTGAAATGACCAATTAACAAGACAAGGCCTATTGCTATTTTAAGTGACATTTACGAAAACTAAAGTGAAGATGTTCAAAATAGCAACAAAAGAACAAAACATGTTGCTGCAATAAAAGGTAATAAATAATAGCAGTCATGTGTCAACAATCTGTGAACTCAGAGACAATGGAATGAACCCTTGTGGCAGGGGCATGGGAGCAAAGTGGCCCAAGAACAAGATTTATGCTGATAAATGCTGATTAATCATTGCTCTTTATGAGCCCTCCAAAGCATTTGCACAGTAAGGGGTTTCCTATTGGAATCCCATCTTAAAAAGTGATGGCTCTAAGAGGTGGACAGGCCCTCTGAAGATGTGTAAAGGAGATAGGGTGACAGAACAAAAAAAAACCTTGGAGGGGCAATAAAATTCTGGCTTCCCAGCTACTTTGTTGGCTCATTTATCAAGGTTGCTGACAGGCAGCCTAAATTATTCCAATGATTGACAGGGGAGAGCTGAGGACAGACCTCTGTTTGAACCTGGGATGACCTCAAAAAACGTTCAGGAAGTGACTCTGATCTTTCCTGATTCGTGGGTGGAACCACCTTTGGAGTTCCTATGGGCCTTTGACATGGAGAAGTAGGGCAGGTTCCTGCCTCAGGTTCAGTTTTAATTCCAGGAGGTCTGTGTCTCTATGCGAGTTCCCCCTGCTGTGGACACATGCTCTTATTTTGCAAACCTTACATCCAACTCCTGGGAGTCTCTTTCATCCCCTCATTTGTGACTATGGCACAACCCTTCTCTTTATGTGATGCCACCAACAACAAAGCCTTAGAAGGAATGATCCCATCCTGTTTAGGTGGAACGGCTTCCTTATATGGCTGTCTTATATGGGCCCATCACAGCAAAAACCACACATAGCACTCATCCTAGCACAAGCAATGCACCTGTAGTCAGTGAACTCCAAAGAGTTTATTTATATTGCACACACATGTATATACATAAGTAACTGTTTATATGTATGTATGTATGTATGTATGTATTTACAGTATGGGTATGTATTTGTATGTAGATAGATAAGGTTCTCTAAAATATAACCTCTGCCTAATTAGCTAATTAAATGCTGCAGCGGGCTGTCCTGGAAATTATTCGGGTATACCACGATACAGTAGGTGTGCGCCAGTGGTGCCTCCAGCTGTGCACCACTGGTGCACCACCTCTAGGGGCACCCGCCCCCCTTCACTCTCCCCTCCTGACGCTCTGCTAAAACCCCCCCGTTGCTCAGCTCGTCTCCGGCGATCGTACGACACTGCCCCCCCACTGCCATTCACAGCAGTGACCAGGTGGCAGGCCCCACTTGGGAATGTTCGTGGCGGCTCGGGAGCGTTCGGGAATTCGGGTGCCTGAGTTCCCCTGAGCCAACCCCAAACACCCTTGTGCCTGCCACCTGGTCAGTACTGTGAATGGCCGCGGGGCAGCGGCAGGAGAAACCCAGCACTCAGGACTGGCTCGGGGTTGACCGGGGGGAAGGCTTCCCCTAAGTGATGTGGTTTGACCTGCCCCAGCAAAACTCACCATTCAAGGGGTTAAAGGTGGACCCGGTTCATCCAAATTGGGTCACGCAAAACGATGATGCAATCTCCAAGCAGAGGGAATACCAGCCACTAATCGGGTTCTGCCTGAAGTGTAAATTGGCTTTCAAGACGCTGTTACAAAGGTTAAAACCATGTACTTTTACTTGGGCCGGACTTGGACCTGGGTTTTTTGTGGGAAATTTGTATTACCTGGTCCAAATACACAGCTCTTGCCTAATCCTAATTGGTAACTCACACCTCCATCCAACATTTGGGCATAAAGACCTCTTATCTCCACTTAAAAGAACTACAATACAGCATACACAGTGGTCAGCATTGAAAATAAAGATATTAGTAATCCTTTTCTGACCAGGTCCCCTTACTGTTGCTCCCAGGGGCAAAACATATTCTAGTAGGGTTATTTGCCCACGCACAGTGAAACCAGGGACTAATGTGAATGATTACATACTGTATTCTGTGTCATATGACCAGTGCACTATATAAAAACCTCTTAGTACAAAGTGATGAGGACACCTCTCACTTCCTGTCACTTCCTCCTAATATACCGCAATCAGCAAACAGACCTCACTCTTCCAATTATTACACAGCCATCAGAAGTAGTACATGCCCGACGACTGAGGAGACGGTCAGTGACAGAAGAGGAGTACAATATAAACATTGTCATATCTGTTTATGAGAGAGGTAACATGCTGAGACAATGGGCAAACTTGCTGCAGCAACAAACCCACACGTGTGGCCGGGAGATTACAGACATCACCTTGTACTGAGTTATGTGCCTCCCGTCAGAATAGACATTACACATTGCGGTATCATTGTCCTACAGGTCCTTCACTGCACTCTGATGAATCACAACGGCTCGAATAAAATGATTCAGACGTTTCATCCCTATTCACTATTACCCCTATTATTCATGCACTACCTGCGGCTGTTCTGGATACGCATCCCAGCACAATTCACTCATTTCTTTTGTTTTATTTATATCCTCTCCTGCGTTTTGTCTGAGTGAACACAAACCCTTTCCCCCAGGCTTGGCAATACCAACGTCCCAGGCTACATTTAATCAACAAAAAGCTAAACACTTCCAATCTGTAACGGCTCATCTGGAAGCAGGCCTCTGCTGCCTCTCTCTAGGCCACATATAATGACTCGCCTCGCTCTCTGTGTCTAGGCCTAGTTTATAATGCCGCTATCCCTCACTGTCAGGCTTGTCTTTTGAAGAATTTTTATTGCACTTCCTTCTCCCGGGCAGATTTTTTTTTCTCCTTTTTTTTTTCTTCTTAAATCCCCTTTGACTGGAAATAAAAGAACAGAAAGCAAAGTCAGGACAGCAAAAGGGAAACCCAATAATAAGAACAGAGTTTGGCTGAAGAAACCGAGGTTTCCAGGCACTTTTGTCTGTCAATGTGTAATAGGCCGAAAGCCTGTGGTTTCCTAGATACTGGCTGAGAAACTGACCACTTCTGTCAACCAATATTTCAAGAATTAAGATGGGAAGATTTTATTGCAACATACAGTCGCTTATGGTGTTGAAAGAAGCTGCTGACACATCTGTATTCGTTTTCAGGGATGTTGTGTAGATTCCTGAGAGTCCCGTGGAGAAAATCAGGGGTCTAAAATTAGTTTTTATTGCTAATTTAGTTAACAGGAAAAAATGTTAAACTGTGCGTACATGTATTACTGAACATGAAGATTTAGCAGATAAGACGCTTGTTACATAAACCCATATTAATAGGTTTCTGCCATGTGTTCTCATTTATATGGAACTGTACCGATTTGTGGACTCCGCCCCCACTGGACTGAATGGTTGGGTGGTACCTCCCAACTACTATTGCTCGCAATAGTAGGTGCACATAGTATTCTAATGGCAATTTTAGGGACTAACCTACCCCCACTCCTTTATGCCTGTTTGACGAGACCTTTAGCTCGGTACACACCATGTGACGGTGTAGTATTAGGGCACCATGTACAGTATCTGCATACACCTGCATCACCCATGCAGCACATCAAGTGGGACTATTTACTGAACAATGGACCTTATTCTGGTGGACTATTTACTGAACAATGGACCTTATTCTGGTTCACATGCACTGTTGCAAAATCCGCAATGTTTCTTTACTGCGCATGCACATTTCTGCGCATGTGCATGCACCAGGTGCGAGCAGCCACGACGAACAGAGTGTTCGCAGTGTTTATGCAAAGCATCCATTTGCAGCCGTGTGGGCGAATTCACCCCGTGAAGGCAGATGGCAGCATGTGCAAGCGGCAGGCAGGCTAAAAATGACACGCAGCACCTGCATGATGTGGTGGCGGCTATATTGATCATGTTACATACCAGTGCTATTTATTATCATAATTTAAGGCACTTGCCAAGAGGAGGGGGGGTTTCCGGGCAACCAGAAACCCCCCTGCATTTGCCTACACAGCCTACAAATGATCTGGTGGTCACTGGCTTTACGGCCTAATCCACCAGAAAAACTGTACCACAGCATGCACTCTGTCTATTAATATTAATACTTCTCGTTAATTTCATTGGTTTATAAGAACTGTCATCTCTGTAAAGCGCTGCGTCTCTGTAAAGCGCTGCGTAATATGGTGCGCTATATAAGAAACTGTTAAATAATAACTGAGAGTCTAAGAGGCATCATAGGAACAGACTCAAATTTAACCCTAGGTGAGCGTTACAAAGTGCTATTGTTCTTATGGTGTTACTGCTATGATACTGTGCACACTAATGATGTAATTATGTTTTTAATAAAAGTAATTTTAAAGATAATCCAATCACTTTTTATATAATTTGTCACATTATTTAGCACTGCTAATCTTTATGTTTTTGGTTGATACTTTTGTGGAACTCTCAGTTAGCACATCAGTTCGGTAAGGATATAATATGCTTTCATGGAAGTCAGTTATCCACCACAATTTGTAACACTGAGTATGAGGTCAGACATGAGAGTGATTACGCTTACCAAGCCCAATTCTCATCAAGCTTTATTGACCTGTTGCCGTCAACATGTGTTGTCAACAGTGTTTGCTTTAAAAAAAAAACACAGGGTTAAAAACATCACCTTTCCATATGTTACAGCTGTGAAGGCCTATTCACACCTCACGGTACCATTTAGAGCGTAAAGAAACAATAGCGTCTTTAAATCCTCATTTGTGTTCTATAATTCAGCCAGTCCATCCCACTGAGCTCTGTGCCATACAATAACCAGTGTTATCAAGGTTCTTGTGTTTTGTTTGGCTCCTGATGTGCCCTTATTACAGGCTCTGATAAATAGCATTTCAATGCATTGAGTTATAATGCTCCCTGTCAGACTCAATCACCTCCAATTAACCCAAGTTTGACAAGCAAGGAAGGGAACCTTCAAAGGCAAGAAAAATTTCTTTCAAATAGCACAAATTCTTTTCATTGTAAGAGTGTGACCCTTAAACACTTTTAAATACATATAAATCAAATATCTGTTTTGAGTACACAAAACATTACTGTATAGTGTTATACAGTACTAGAAACATAAAGATAGACTGACAGATACAAAATTGTGTACATGGATATTAGAAATATGTACACCTCTCCATATCAGACTACACTTCTGGACAACACTTTAAACGGGCTCTCAAGAGTAGACCCACTTCTTCATTATACCCAGCCATCTCTCATCCTAACCTCTGTTTATGCTCACTTCTACCCCTTCTGTGTCACTCCTGTCTGTCTGCCCTTTAGAACATAAGATTTAGGAGCAGGATGGTAGTTTAAATTTAGGACCTAAAGTTAATACAATGCAAAGAAAAAAAAAAGTGCAAGATGGAATTGTCCTTGGGCTCTCCCTCCCACACTTATGTGGTATAAGCAGGACATGCACACTTTAACAAACCAATCACTTCGCATGACTGTGGCTGAAATGATTGGTTTGTTTCACAAAACAAACTGAAATGGTCCAAAGAGCACATAATGCAAAGAAAAGAGGTAAGATGTGTAAGATGGAATTGTCCCTCTGAAAAAAGATGTCGGTGGTGGATATTGCAGGAGTTAGGCTTGGAGATAATGTCACTACTTTGTAGGAGCGGGCAAAGCTGAGGAGGAGGAGCTAAGGAAGAAAAATTGATGCTCATAGTAGGCTCAGCTGATGAAGACATACTGGAGTATGATATGGGCCGGTGTGAGATAGGTCACTGCATCGTAACATCGTTGGTTTGTTTGGGCCCCCACAAAACAAGCTTGCAATACTCCAAAGAGCACATAATGCAAAGAAAATAGGTGCAAGATGTAATGTCATTGGGCCCTCCCAACCACCCTTGTATTGTTTAAACAGGACATGCTGAGATTAATAAACCCATAATTTCAGCAACAGATAGTCCACCTGGAGATGGCTCACCAAGTTCTCTGACTAGCTAGCTACAAGCATACCACCTCCATATTTGATTACTTTTCACATTATGAGAAGAGGAAGAGGACAGTGAGGAAAAAACAAGCTGCCAATGACACAAAGTGGCAAGGAAAGGCTTTTGCCTTTAGTCTTGCTTCAAGATTATGGACCAAGGGTCAGATGCAATAAACTTCAAAAGTGATAACATGGAGAGTGACAAACAGCCAGCCAATCAGCTCCTATCCGCCATGTCAAGACTGTATTTGAAAAAATGTCAGGCAGGAGCTGATTGGTTAGTTGTTTATCACTCTCAATTTTATCACTTTTTGAAGCCTAGTGCACCTGGCCCCAAATCTTCAAATAATGGTCTCCCCTTATCCCACATGTGTTCAGATTGTACTCTAGTCTTTCGTCACCAGCTACCTAATTATTTACATAGCAGCCTGGACTCATAGGGCAGAGGGACACCACCACTGGATTTACTTCAGACTTACAGTATATGGCAGCACGGGACAGCACCACTGGACTTATATGGCAGAGGGACACCACCACTGGACTTATACAGCAGACTTATACAGTATCACAGGGCAACACTGCTGGACTTATATGGCAGCACAGGGTGGTACCCATGGAATTATACAGCACACATGGTGGCACCCCAGGAATTATACATGACACATGGTGGCACCCCTGGAATTATACATGACACGTGGCGGCATCCCTGGAATTATACGGCACACTTGATAGCACCCCTGGATTGATGTGGCACATTTAGCAGCACCCCTGGATTTACTCACTTTTCACCACCCATGCAGTAAAAAAAAATGTTTTTCTTTCATTTTTTAAAATGTGTCCCTTTAATAGTCCCCCACAGCAACGCCCTTAGTAGTCCCTAATAGTAATCCCCATAGTATTGCCCCAATAGTAATTCCCACATGTATGCCCCTATAGTAATCCCCCTTAGTATTTCCCCTTAGCATTTCCCCATAGCAGATCCCCCATAGTAGGTCCCGCTGCCCTCAGTGCAGCTCCCCTCCCTGCAGCGGACAGCACGGACACATGCCAGAAAATAGTGCAAATGAGCAAGCCGTCTGCGAGCCTGTCACGGATCAGGTAAGTTCAAGGGGGTTTGCTCATCTTTAATATGTAAATAATATAGTGAGCTGTTAGAACATTGATACATTTGTTTAAAGCTATCGTCCTCCACAACTGGGCAATACAGCTCTGTACAGTGTGATTAGAAAAAATGCAGTTTGTTGTGTGCAGGTTGTAGGGTTGCACTCCCAGTTATTGGCCAGTATAAACTCATCTCAACATCGTCACACCAACTCATCCAAGCCCAGGCTCTTTTTGCTATTGCAAGAACAAGATTGAGAAGATGTCATGAGAAATGGGATCTTCTTCCATGAGTAACAACCTGCTCAGTACCTGCTTCTACCCTCTGCACCTGCCCTTCACTTAGCCTCTTCTTCTCCTCGGACTCCACTTTTCTGCACACAAACCCATCCTCTCACGGATCATGTCATTCCCTGGTTTGTGTTTTAGTCATCTTGGGGTAGATGTACTAACCCTTGGCAACTGATAAAAAGGAGAAACCAACCAATCAGCTCCTAACTGTCCAAAGCAACCGCATGCTCTATGGAAGGCTTGCTAAGCGTCATCATGCTTTCATGCATTATACAATCTTTCAAGCTTTTTTCAACAATTCATCAGATGGAGCTTTTCTGAAATTTTTGATGCCAACATAGCAATACCCCAAAAGATCGTAACCCTTAGGATTGCTGCCCATGTGGCCTTTGCACATTTAGTGCCTGATTCTGGTTGACTCGCTAAGAATCAGTATTTCACTGCTTAGCGAGCCATGTAACGCCGCCTGCCTGGAATGCGAATGCCAGCCGCTCAGTCCCTAACCTCAGAACCATCATCGGCAAGTATGTATGGGGCTTTAAACATCTGGTTAGTTCCCAACCTTCTTTATCTTCATATGCTATTCTATCAGACTGGGCCACTAGGATTTCAAATATTTCAGGCACCCTCCAGCACCTACCAACTGTCCCGTAGGAACGTCCCAGTTTTTGGGGACGTTCCCGCGTCCCGCCCAGTGCCGGTATTGTCCCGCATGGGGGGGGGGGGCATTTGGGAGTCCCAGAGCCACTGGTCAGGCCCCCACAGTGGCAAAAATGGGGCATGGCCTTGCGGGAATGACACAATTTGCAGGCCCCTTGCCGCTCAGCCACGCCCCCTAATTTTCACTATTCACATGGACAGCGATACCCAGTTGAAATAAATCTTGCTGACCTTTTTTCTCAAAGTGCAATCATTCTTCCATTATTTTATCTTTTTGAAAAAGCACTAGGGTGCTATTGATCCGCTGGCTCTCTAAACACCCAACCTTCCCCCCCCCCCCCCCCCCCGCTCCCTCGTTGCCTCAAAGCAAACCTCAGCTGACTACAAATTGTGCCTTGGTATGGTGCAAAGTGCCTTTTAACTATTGTTTCCCTATGGAACATGTAAGTATATCATTTACGCACGGTATCGGTTCCTCATGGCTCAAGATGTATTATACAAAACAAAACAATGAAAATAGTCCCAAGTTGCAGTCCAGATCCCTGCTGCCACACAAATATGAAGGGGAGGATCACCACGCACTCCTCAAAGGTCAGATGAAACGAAGAAAGGTAATAGATGTGTTGGCGCTGGAAAAGATTCCAGCTCCATCACTATCACTTAACTGGACAGGGTCTATTCTCCCTTGTGGAGGTCCACGACCCCCAATAGAACCTGTGGCAAGCAACGCGAGCCACTGATTTCACAAGGGCTCAGTAATAGTAACACTATCACTGGCAGGTGGACAGGTAGGCCTAGACTGGAGTGAAGATGGCAGCTGGCCACCCACCCTTTTATTGGGTCTGGATCTCGCAAGATCTGACAGCGGGATATCGCAAAGTCCAAAGACCACGCTCCAAGTCTGGGATTTGGGGTGTCCGGGGGTGCCCGAATCCCCCAATCCGAACTCACACATCCGTAAATATATTGCAATTGTAAAGCGCAACGGAATCTGCTGCGCTATATAAGAAACTGTAAATAAATAAATATCCTGGGAAGTGAATAAGATTGAGCGGTGAGCAGTGATGCGCTTTCCCACATCTCACTGGCCTGGCCACTTATCTGCTGGTATTAGCATTCTGCTAAAACTGGTGTATGCGCTGAGCGTTTTTCAGCCCAGCGATTTTCCCCATCATCATCATCCATACACGCTGGGCAAAATCGCCCAGTGTGTATGGACCTGAAGACTGTAGAAAAGCCTTTTTGCTTTATTTACTCAAAATACTAAATCAGTCATTCATTCACATTTTACAGCCTCTTCTCTAATACCTCTATGTATAAAAACTTTTGTAAAGACCCCTAACTGTCGGCCGTATGGACACTGACGATGGTAAAAAATATGACTGACAGTAACTTTTGATTAGAGATCACTAAGGGATCTTCAGTCTTTTGTCGGAGAGTCCCAACATTAGAAAAGGGAGATTCATTGGGTTTACACCTTGGATGCTTTGAAGACCTTTCAGTATTCAAGGGGTTTTATGGAAAAATGTGATACGGATGAAAACCACTTCCCGCTGAAGACAGAGTATGATTAAAACTTCCCTGCTCCTGCCAAACAAAATCCTACCCAAGCAGATCTCTTGAAGTGACAGGGGTTTAGTGTTTTGATTTAAGGTGCACTGGGGGTCTTTTGAAGACTGTCTCCCATAATTTCTCTGGCCCCATGACCTACCATCAGTCTTTAAGTTTGGCTGTTTGACTGGGACCTCCAGAACCCCCCCTTCAACCCTCCTCCTCTTCCAGTATAATCCCACAGAGATGTGAAAGAAAATTGCTTCAGAACTCTTTGGTTAAATTTATTTTCCATGCTTGAAGTGGCCCAAAACTATGTCTAATAAATAAGCCTGCTGCGTGATTTACGACTGCTTGGGTCTGATTTAGAGGCAGGAGGGGAATATATTCTGCCTTTGGGAGTTCTGAGATCTGACTTGTAAGTGAGACCAGATGGTTTTTTCCTGCTGGTGGAAAAAAAAGGGGGAAAGTGAAGGGAGTCTGAAGGAGCAAGTGAGTGAAAAAGACAGAGAAACTAGGGAAACATGGAACACCAAAATAAGAGGGTCATAGCAGGAGAAATCTAAAAATAAAAAGAAGCCTGTAAAATAGTGCAGTTAAATAGATGTGTCACCATCAGTCTATAATGTCATTTACTCAGACTAATGAGCAGCTCAAGAAATCCTGACAAACAAGTGGCACTTAACGTTTGTAGCTTTGACGGTGTTGAGGTCAATCTGAATCTACTGTATGAGGCAGATGTACTAAGCCTTGGAGGGCGCTAAAGTGTAGACAGATAAACTACTAGCCAATCAGCTACTGTCATTTCCTAAAACTCATTCTTACTTCTCAATTACTCATATTACTCTCCCATACTAGCCTACTTTTCATCAGGGGGGTGGGACAAGGCTGCGTTCAAGAAGCACCGCACGCATGGCAGTCAAGCACAGCAATTTGCAGTTCCGCAGATTGAGGGAGGGGCTATGATGATGGGAAATTATGCAATTTTCATAATTTGGAGCAGCGGAGAAGGTAGGTTCGGGGGGCTGTGTGGCCAGTGTGGGAGAATTGCCCACCTTCCTGGGGGGCCGGAGGGGGACCCGATTTTCGGGAGCATCCAGGCCATTCTGGGAGGGTAGGCAAGTATGCTCTCCAAGGCTTAGTACATATCTGCCTATGTGTGTTTATTACAATGGCAGTGCACCCTCATATAGAGCAAGATGCAATAAGCTTCAAAAGTGATTAAATGGAGAGTGATAAACCACCAACCAATCAGCCACTACCTGATGTTTTTCAAACACAGACTGTGACATGTCTGGCAGGAATGGATTGGCTGGCTGTTTATCACTCTCCATTTTATCACTTTTGAAGCTTATTGCATCTGGATCAAAGTCCCCAGCATGTGCACTCTTTTTTTTATCTTGCAAAACAGAAAGACAGATGCAGATTTTTGCTTGAGTTTCCCTGCCATTATACATATATAGCCATGTAACCCTGGGTAAGCTTTCTATGGCAAAGTCTTCCCTATGGCCCTTATTCACATCTGATCGCAGTACAAATTTGTTCTGAAAATGGGAAAAACCATGTGCACTGCAGGTGGGGCAGATGTAACGTGTGCAGAGAGAGTTAAATTTGTGTGGGGTGTTTCGAAACTGAAATCTAAATTGCAGTGTAACAATATAGCAGCTAGTATTTACCCTGCACAGAAACAAAATAACTCACACAAATCTTACTCTTTCTATACATGTTACATCTGCCCCACCTGCAGTGCACATGGTTTTGCCCATTTTCAGAACAAATTTGTACTGCAATCAGATCTGAATAAGGGCCTATGAGAAGATAACATGAGAAAGTGTATTGAAAGAATGTCTCTATGGCAGGGGTGCCCAAAGTCTTTGAAACACGGCACCCCGAAGCATCAGCATTTTCTTATTGAGAAAGTCAGAAACAAATATTAAGTTAGATAAATTGTGTTTACATCTCATCCTTAGGATCATTTATGTGGTATTGGACAGGATTCATTTCTGTTTGTCCACAATTTGGCTATTGTAATGGACATAAAAAACTTGAATTAGTCCTGGACCACCAACCCAGGGCACCCCAGGGTGCCACGGCACACAGTTTGGGAACCACTGCTCTATGGAGTCTAATGGTGGCAATGATAGATTATAGTCATTTTTCTAAAATGCATTATTGCCTACAATGGCACTAAGTCAACTAGCCCCGCAGATCTCTGTAAATTTCTAATTGACGATTTCCAAAAATCTGTGCATGCGCCAGTGCCTGGGACATTTTGTGGGAGCGGTCCAGACAATACAGGTGTGCCCGGACCCCGTGGGGGGCACGGAGGCTGTGTGATGTCAAACGCAGCTGCTGCGACCCCAAACATTATCATCCTAAATTTGGCCGAGCAGCCGGTGATTTTTGCGGGCACATCGCTGGGCTGGATCATGAATGATGTGCGACCTTGCCCTGTGTCGGAGGGCCCGCTGCAGCCTTCCAGCATGGGTTGTAGTTTGGCGAAGATTCACAAAACTACAACCCAAGCTGAATTAGGCCCAATATGAGTAATACATTTTTAGCAAATTACACTTCTTTTTCTAACTGGAACTGAAGTCCCAAACCTGGCCTTTCAGCTCTACTGTATGTTCAGTCAATAGGTCAAGACTGACAAAAGGGACAACATGCAAAAGGTCAACCTACAAAAAGTTGGCATTGACAAAAGGTCAATGTCAACACATAAAAACTGTCAACATGAAAAGGTTGACATGAATGTTACTCGATTTTCTTTCATTTAAGGTCTTTTTTTAGCATCCATGTGGACTCTGACTGCGTACAGTAAAGTGTTCCAAGCACACCAGAGTAAGGCACCGTGCGAGGGCATGCGCTACACAGATTGACCATTTTAGGGGTGTGTCCCAGCTGGCGATCCAGTATTCAGTAGCAATGGCTCCGGTGTCAACTTCCTGCACCCATGCTGCATGACCATAGGGCTGCTCAGAACGTTTTGCCCATCACCATTGTACACATCCGCTGGGATATGCAAAACTGCTGGTGGGCTTCTTCAACACAAAGCCATGCAGCTGCAGCATGTTCACCCTCCCTGAAGCTGCAGGAGGCTCCTGATTTTTGGGGTAGTCTTCTGTAGCCCCTAAAGGGAAGATGACTCTCCCCCATCCCAGCGCATCCTGTCTGGTTCTCTGTGAAGTGGGTAGGGAAAAGATAAAAGCAGTAAAACCCTATGACACAGGGGCATCGCCAAAGCATAGGAATGTCGTAGACCTTTCCCTGTCTTGGGGGCAGGGCCAGATCACATGACAGTCTGATCCCGTTCCCCAAAGTGACGTGATCCGTCTCCTCTCTGAACTTCTGGTAAGTATGGCCTAAAAAACTAACAGTCAGTTCCTAACTGACATTTTTCAAACCTGGGGCCAGATGCAGTAACATCCGCAGCCCCTCTCTGCCACGCATTCCCGGCTACCGGGAATTCCCATCTCTTTCATTAAGAGCTGCCCTTTTCGATGCGTCAGTGATATGTGAGCAGTCCACGGCGGCTCTCCTTCCTTCTCCTGCCCGGCAGCCCCCTGCTCAGATGGCTGCAGGGACAGTCGGCCTCCTCCTCCCTGCACCCGGAAGAGCTTGTGCTGTGGATACCCCCCCCCCCCCCCCCCCCCGCTGCTGAAAACCAGTATGCAGGTTTTCCTGCATCCCAAAATGCGCTAAAAACCAGATAATGGGGGTTTAACTGCATTTTTTCTTTAGTGCATCCCACCTGTAGCCTGAAAAATGACAGCTAGATAAAGCTGATTGTTAGTACTTTATCTCTCTCCAAGTTTCGATAGATCTCCCCTTAAATGTGCTTGTCCAGAATATATTTTTCTTCCCTGTTGCCTTTGTACAGAAACCTGTAAAGGGAAAAAAACAAACTTTGTATAAACTTTTCTAGCATAATAGGGTAAAAAAAATGTGAAGAAATTGAAAAATTAAGCATGAAGGGGCACTGTGGCCTCTAGGTCTTCTATATTTCTCTCCTGAGCTGCCTCTCGCGCTCTCTTTCTCTTTTACCTTCTCTCTTACACATACTCTGTCTCCTGTGAGAGGGTCTGTTTGATAAATATGATACTTAGAAATATTCCTCCCGCTAGACAGCAAAGCCTTGCAGTAAAAATGATATAATCTTTCACCAGACTCCACTGAATCAAGGCTGAAATAGAGCCCAGGATTCTGCAAGACAGGAGAGGGACACAGGAAATGTTTAACCCTTTCACTGCTTCAGCTAGAACAAGTGTCTCTGCATACTGTACTTCAGGAACTTTGAAAAGTAAAATGTTAAAGAACATGGAATAAATTTTATTCAAAAAATAATTTTGGAATCAAAAAGTTAATATTGTTTGTAATGCTAAAGAGTTGTTTATTCACTTTGCAAACAGAAAACAAATCTACCATGGCATACCTCAGGGTTGCCAACCCTCCCGGAATGGCAGGGAGGATCCCGAAAATCGGGTCCCCTGGAAAGGGGGGCAACCCTCCCGGATTCCGGCTGTCCCCTTCCCCCCTCATGTACCTTGTGGTGATGAAAGCATTTCTGCGGAAGGGGCGGGGCTAAATATGCAAATTGCGCATATTTAGCCCCGCCCCCTCATCGGAGAACCCGCGTATTGCGGTATTTGCATTTCTGGGGGCAGGGACTGATGATGTCTCCATCAGGCCCCGCCCCCAGAAGTGATGTTGACAGTCTCCTCTCCGGGGTTCTCCCGGAGAGGAGATTGTAAAAGTCGGCAACCCTGGCATACCTCCCAACTGTCCCTCTTTTTGCGGAGTTGTCACTTTTTTTGGAACGTTCCTGTGGAGGTGGGGGGGGGGGGCAGTTGGGAGTTCCCCCTATCACCCGTGAAAAGACCATAGTTGCCTACCCTCCTGCATTCTGTCGGAGACTCCCTGAAATAACAGCAATCTCCCTCTCTCCCTCATTAGTCTAGCAATCTCCCTCATTTCTCCTAGCCCACATTACACTGTTACATTTTTTAGGGAAAAAGGAATGAGAGATAGATACATTTACATTGAATCATCAGCGCCATTTCCCAGCACTTTACCAAGTACAGTAGCGCTTACTAACTGCTTTGGGGCTCATGTACATTTGTAATACATTTTAGAGATTCCTCTCAGATGTAGCAGTACACACCCACGCTTCCAGGTGCCACGTTCACAATCTCTTTTCACAATCTCTCCATATATGGAATTAGACACGCCCTTTGGGAGGAGCATGACATGCCCCACATAGGTGACCAATGTTTTGTTTCTGCACATGTGCAGACGCAGGGTGTGAGCGGGCATGGCTGACTACGTTTGCTGTCCCACTCGCGCCTAGCAGTGCGCACGGGAGGCATGGGGCAGCGACACTGGGAGTTCCTATGGTAATTGCCCGGTGGCGCTGGTGTGGTGGGCAGGCAGCTGATGCCAGCGGATGTCAGCTGCCTTCCCACACAGGATGCTCACAGATCAGAGACACCATAGAGGTGTCTCTGATCTGCGAGCACTTGCGAGCACTTGAGAAAACATTCGATGGTCGCCGACCATCGAATGATTTCTCCCACGCACCCAATGCTGCGAATGAATGATTATGCAAATCATCCATTTGCAGCCGTGCCGGGGATCACGGTGTGCGAGGGGTGGGATTTCGGCACTGCGGGCGGCGTTTAGTCCACAGGATCTTAGCAGCATTGCATGTGGACCAGAATATGGTGCACTGTGCAGTTGTTGTAATCATAGGTGTTGGAATGGGGCAGTATTGGGCTGGGTCATGAAGGGCCCACCAAGGGAATGCAGTGGAAAGGGCCCATGTTTAGAAGTTTAAATGGTACTTGTTTCCTAGCACGGCCACAATGATCTTGATCTGGGGCATCGCAGGTAAAAAAAATTGCGTCGGTCGCATCGCATGCGGGCTAAAAATCGCATGCGATGCGACCGACGCGATACCCGCGATTTCCCATAGGATGCTAGAGGAGGCGGTGGCCATCTCTAGCATCCTCAAAAGCTGTCTGCTGTATGGGGAGGACATTTTGTGATGGTCCATTTTCATAGCAGCAGAAGCCAGGAAGGGCGCCGGGATCGCAGGCAAGATCTGCGGGTCCCTGCTACAGAAGCGGTGAGCAGAGTGGTAAGGCACGGGAGGGGGGGGTGTAAATTTTTAGGCTGGGGGGGGTGCAAATATGGTGGTCACACCACTGATTCTGTAAGTTCTTCAAAGTTGCATTCCATAAAATAAATGTATACAACCTCATGCACCCAGAACGTATGGCAGAACACACCTCATGTGTTACTTTCACCAAATAATATTATACTATATATAATGCTGTTATTGTTTTATGGCGGAACAGACATTGTCAGGGTGACCTCTTCCTACACCTGGATTTGCACTTGAGAGCCAACTGAAGTGGGATGACTGAAGAACACTACAAAAAAAAGAAGAGTGTTTAAATAATTTAGAGAATTAAAAGACTAATATAAGTAATCCTAATAGCAATGCTCTTTGACCAGGCAACAAGATATTTTGGGTGAGAGGGTCAGCGCAATATACAGCCAACTACTAAATGATCCATGAACAGACATCTGTGTTTACTCTGCACAAACAACATCTCAGACAATGGGTTACCGCCTATTCCACATACAGTACTGCTGGCCAAGAGTGTGTTTATGATGTGTGTGAGAAGATGCAAGAGGATTGACACAGAGACTTAATTAACAACATAAACCATTTTGTGACTTGAGTGTCCTTCAGGATACAAGAAACAAACAAACAAAAAGAAAACATCACTGAGTGACTTTTATTCAGTCTGCCATAAACGGAAATCACTAGAGAATATAGTATAATGCAACTTAGCATCAGAAGATATTGTAATTAAACATTTACTATAAACCTGTCAGCATATAACAAATGCCAAATAAAGCAAAATGCACCAAATAGTCATATATCATTGCAGTGCTATCGGCATTAAAAGGATGGAAGTTTGCCTAAGTTTAGAGAGTTCTGTTTTCCAACAAGTAGTGGTGGCAGCCATTTTGTGGAGTTGACCAATATTCATAAGAATGCAGTTTAGGAGTTCAACAGGGTTTAATTGATATTTCTGAGGTACCAGGCATTAAGCATGAGATTACCTGGGTCCTTACCTGTAGCAGTACATAGATGAAACTCCTATCCTCATACCACAACTGTGTTCCAAAATAATGCTGTTACTACACTAGTAAGGACATTTCCACCCACGCCACGTGATGGAGGCAACTGATATTTTTCAAGGGTGCACATAGGTCATACTATTAAACATGTCCTAAAGAGGCATGCAGAATCCCAATAGTCATCACAATGCTGATGCCAGAATCCTGAACGTAAGTGTGCTGGGGCTGGGAGTTAGGGTTATGCTGGGGGGTGGGGGAGGGTTGGACTGTGGGGGGGAGAGTTAGGCACTAGGAAGGGATGGTTAGGGATAGGCACTTAGGTTGTATGTTTAGAGTTATGCACTAAGGGTTGATGGTTAGGTTAGTGCTAGGGGTGGGGGAGGGTTAAGGATAGGTTGCAGGTAGGGAGGGTTATGAGGAAATGGGGGAGGGTTAGCAAAAGATTCTTTGTGGTGCCATATAAAGCATTGGTAATAATATGCATAATATAGAGCTGCTTGCACATGTATTTCTTTACATTTATAAAGACTTTCAAGGACGTTGTGCTATTGGAATCACCTTGTATATATTGCTGTTGTCTTGTTATGTTGCAGCCTCGTGATATCTGCAGTGACGCAGATATTAGGCACGTTACAGTCCAGAATCACCCCAAAGCTTTATAAACGGTATGCCTGGTCCTACATGGGTGCCACTGTTTCCTAGAGAATCGATGTGGAATATTCATTCTCATGAATATTGATTTTTGCCTACAAAATATAGACTTTGCCACATTAACAACTGAAATTTCGTTGCTACTAGCATACCTTTATACATGAAAGAGTAGCATATTATTGATCATCTCAGTCATTCTAATCTTCTAATTACTTTGACCCATTAACATTATCTCTGTGAGACATGGCCTCCGATTCTAAACAAGGATTCATCTGTGATCCTCTCTGCGGCTTCATAAAGCATAGTACAATGACTGAATGACAGAAGACCAATTTTAAAAGCAGGCTACATCGACACTACCACGATCGGCTCTTCTTTTGTCATAACTCTACATTCTAGCTGTTAACATGAGAATCCATTCCATGGTCGGACACAACGCTACCCCCACGCTTTTTAGCGCCTTGCCGCAACTCTAAAATGAACTACATTGTGACAGATTTGCACATTTAACAGCAACAAAAAAGCAGGCCGCAGAGAAATTTCCTGCCACAGGGCTCCATTTCCTCATCGCGTGGATTTTTCACATTCTTCCTTTAAAGAGTGCTGCTAATAACAAAAGCACATCCTGTCGGCCTGTCATCTGATTTTCTGGCCCAGTCAAGGACCTGAGAAAGAGAAAGAACAGGCAGAGCTTTCTATGGAGGTTTGAAAGGATTTAGTGGACTTGCTACAGTCCATTCATCATGTTCATGGCCTTCTGGGAGCGCTCAGTCTTTCCTGTGTGATGTTCTGTGGAAGCATTGTACTGAAAGGACTGGCTCAGCCATAAACATAAGCACAGGTTAAACAACATATTTTGCGGTTTGAAAGCACAACTTTATTTTTGTGAATGTATTTGCCGTTTAGAACACAGGTGGTTTGTGCTGGATAATTTATCTTTAGAATTCATCTCTTTACACCTGAAAGAAAGCACTCCCTCAGGTAGGCCTAGCACCCTTCAGGAGCTTATGACTTTGTAAGCCATTATTGCCACAGTCAGAAATAACATTGATCCACCAGGGTTGGCTTGTTTATAGTAGAGGCTGCAGGCACTTGTGTTCATGAGTAAGGACACCAGAAAGAACGGACAGGAAGTCTTGTGAGTGCTGATGCAGGTCAATTCTCCAGAGGATTCAAGATGTGGTGCGTCATGCATCCTTGCCCCATAACAGAAAATTCTTTATGAGAGTTCTCAAATTCGGTCCTAAGGACACCAAAAAGGTAACCTAACAGGTGCAAAGATGTATTCCATGCTCACTAACACTTTCTAAAAGATCTACAGGTGGAGCTAATTATTTCACTTGTGATTCTATGAGACCTAGATTTCAACAACTGTTTAGGGCTATGAGGGCCAAGTTTGAGAACCTATGCTTTAAAACATAAAACTCCATTGTAAATATTATACAGGAAGTGTTTGTGGTACAGGAAGTAATTGTTCAGTATGACTGTAGCTAGTAAAGAAACCCTGCTGCATTAGTCTGGAATCAAGTGGTGATTTCCACAGAGAACTTTACATCCATATTTGCTAAATGGACAAATTAGGGATTTACACAGCACATAACAAAAGAAATGTGGATACTGATGCATCCTCCAGAAGCTCTACTTATCAGTACAATTATGTACTGACTGATCCATGCCAAGCTGCCGAGTCGTACGTATTTGTTTGCCGGCAATTCGGCAGCCAAATACGAATGACTATGACACTGGAAAATAGGAATAGAGCAGCATTGTAAATTTGCCGTACTCTCCGTTCGTATTGTCGGTCCGTTCATGGTCGATCCCATTCATACACATTCGTACAGGGATAGGACATTTACGGCCAACCTTACTAAATTTACCCCTTATTGTGCATGGGAGGGAATTCCACAGTGCAGCCCGAAGAAAGTCCCACAATTGTGAATGGGAGCAGTTAATGCGTGTGGATGAGAGATGCAGATCTGGTGAAGAGCGAAGAGGACGATTCAGAAGATATTTTGATAAGAGACGAGATCTACGTTGGTGTAGTTTGGTTAATAGCCTTTCGTAAGTAAGTAAGATAATTTTATATGGAATATAGTAAAATACAGGTATCCAATGGAGGGACTTTTACAGAGCAGAGCAATTTTGCAAATGATGAACGTCTATGAGGAAAATCAACCTTGCAGCTGTATTCATGATAGATTGTAGTGGTGAGAGTCTGTAATGGGGAAGATTAGAAAGGAGAGTATTGCAATAATCAATACAGGAGATGATGAGAGCATGGATACATCCACATAGACTCTGATTGGGAAAGGTAAAGTGAAGGGTACACTAATTTGGGTCCATGTGATCAAATCTATAAATTGGCGTTTTGCATGTTGACCGTTTTGTTGTCAACCTAGACACTGCGGACCTTTTCATTGTCAACCTAATATACTGTACAACACCCAAAGCCAAGAACACTTCTAGGTCAAGGATGACCCCTAGGCAGCGAGAGCATAGGGGCTTATTGTTGAGTTGTCAACAGAAATAGAGACATCGGGTTATAGTCACTGTTGGACACTAGGTGTGAAATGTAATAGGGCGAGAGAATCAGAAAGTGAGAGATTTGGTAAGAAATCTCCAGTTTTTTTAAAGCGGCAATCATTTACACTGCAAAACCAGTTTGATTTTGCAGTGTAAATGATTGCTGCTTTAAAAAACCCTGGAGATTTCTTACCAAATCTCTCACTTTCTGATTCTCTCACCCTATTTTATTTCACAATAGGTGTATTATCATCTCTATTAATAAATTCCAAAAAAGTAAATATAGCAGCGGTTTTACCTATGCTTCTAGCAGCAACCATACTTTGCAAGCTCATATAAGCACAACTATTCCACATGTTACCTGGTGGTGTTTCATCCGTAAAGTATTTTCATTAGGTTTACCAATAAAAAATACTTTTTTTTTCTCTCCAAGACAGCCTAAAGCGCCCCTTTCTTCAGAGTTTATGAAATGTATGACTCTATTTAAGGATACGCCATACACGTGACACATGGCTATTGCTTCTGGCAGCCTGGATTAATATGTCAGATGATATAACACACGCTGTTGAAAGGGATTTTTGACCCTGTCAGCGCCCTTCCCATTCCTGAACCCAGCTGCAGTTTACATTGATTGGCTGGAGCTAGGTTAATGTGGCCACTGGGATGCAGCGATAAACAAAATAATGAGAACATGTACAATGCAGAACTATTAACAATCCAATAAGCTACAGAACATTCCTGTAACATTTTAGCACAGGAGTCACAAACATCCCATAAACCATAGTAATGCACTATATAGAGAACAAAATATAATAACTTGTAAAAGTTTATTTTTCAATAAAATGCTAAAACTTTTACTTTACTGCCCATTTGTCAGTGTAGTGCAAAAAGACAGATTATCTGTTGCGACGGAAAATCTTTTTCAGGCCAATTTATAGAAAAAATTACTTTGGCGCGGAAGCTCCCAGAATGCTGTCTGGTCACGGTATAAAAAAGACAACACTTCAGCAATTGCGCAGAGAGGGGCAACGGAGCAATAATTACCTGAACTTCTCCTCTGCCTGCAAGGTGTGTTTAGGATCGCACTGATCCCCCTCGGATCTGTGCTTGGCTAAGGGGTGCACAGTGTCCCCCTATGAAAACATGTGTTTTTTCTATAAAAGTGCACGGCCACACCTCAGTGAATAGGCCAGGCCTGCTTTTCTGCGCTCAACCATATTTGCCAATTTTTCCGGTACTCCTCTCCGGGAGAAGAATAGAGAGGCGTCCCCTGATGTACAGTTTGACGGCAGGGGTGGGTGGTGACATCTCCAAACCTCGCTCCCATATCAGTGTAATGCTACGATTCACAGGTGCCCGAGGAAGGAGTGGGGCTAAAATGAAGCAAAATTGCACTGTTTGCTGCATTTTAGTCCCGCCCCTCCTGGAAGAGCCACGATCGTCGGTATTGTGTTTGCAGCTGAGGGGGATGCAGGGATCAGATGAGGAGGCGGGAAAATTGCCCACTTTTCCATTGTGCCAAGAGGACTTTCCGATTTTCTGGAACATCCCAGCCGTTTCGGGAGGTTAGGCAAGTTGGGCCCGACTAATCTCTCTATGGCAATACCAATCAGTCCCGGAAAGTGAGGTTTAATAAAGTGACTGTTATTAAAAATATCTTCATGAAATTTGCTCAGTGCCATATATATCGAATATTATAACCTCCAAAACTGGCATTTTTTGAGGTTTGCCATAATCCTGAAATGTAATGTTCCAAGCACCGGAAAGTGGAAGCTTGTACCCGATAGGCAATGCCTTGTACAGGTGGTGCTGCCTATAAAAGCAGCCAGGCTAGTTTTTGCTCCCTGGACAGAGATGATCTCTCTGCGTCAAAAGTGGCTCATGCAATAGGACTGTTGTGTAATACAGCCGGAATCACTTACAACTCAAGGGACAACTATTGTTGGAAGAACGGTCTCTTGCATTAGTATTCAGAATTATTCATGTATAAAGCGTTAATAAATTCAGCTATGCATTTGATAAGGAGTGACATGTATCATATGTGATACATGATACATCCTGTCCTAGAACACATTAAAGAAAGAGTGTCAACAAAGTGTAGTAAGTCGTTTTCAGAATTTTGGAAACATTTTGGGAAAAAAGTAAAACATGAGTTAGGTCTGTAGATATGTATGATCAGGAGAAGGTTTTCTTAGATTCAGGGTGACATTAAAATGGTTTAAGTAAGCAAAATGGGATCAAGAATGCAAATGTTACATGTAAGGCTAAAGTGAAAGTAAGACACCATGGATTTTAAGCAGAGCTCACTGTACTGTACATCCATTTTAGCAGCATATGTAGGGTGAACAGGTATGCTGCTAACCTCAGTGAGTGTGTGCTCACACAAATACAGGCTATGCAGACTTGCAAATAGTGTTGGACTGGGGTATGAAGAGCCCACCAGGGGAATGCAGTGGTAGGGGTCTGTGGTTGAGACTGTAGCCACTCTCCAGAGGGGGTGGGGCCAGTCTCCAAAGGAGGTGTGACCAGCCAATGCAGAGGCTTGGCTAACAATTAGAGCAGTGGTTCCCAAACATAAAAGGTTTTTTATACATTTCTTAAATATATTGAAATAAGTAAATTGTGCCTACAGTACCTGTAATTTAGGGTCAGTTATGTGGTGGGGTACTTGCTGTGGTTCTTGACCATAACCCTTAGGTGCCCATGCAAGGGCCTTGCAGTACCCCAGGGTGTCTAAGCAGGCAGTTTGGGAACCACTGCATTAGAGATTGCCTGGTGTGCGCCCCTTGATAAATATATAAATACTGCTAGTCCATGCATGATAATATACCATTTTACCAACAGGTATGCATGGTAGAAGATACACCAATGTTAGCATATGTAGAATTCAATTGTACAGTCTGGATCTTGATCCCTAGAGGAAGGGGTGGGTCCTCAGGCAGTGTGGCCCTTCTGGAGTTTCCCTTGTACCCCTGTGGGTCAGTCTGACCCTGCTTGCAAAGATTTTCAAATGCAACTGTGTCTCCTGTGTCATAGCGCGGGCAGTAGACAGCGAACTTGCCCAATGCTGCATCTCTGAGTCCCAGCTGCACTGCACAGTCACGCTGCCTGCAGGGGGTCGGAGCCAGTGTACCCCATTAGGGGCTATGTGTGGGGGCCCTCCATGTAATTTTGGCTACCTCCAATCTACAACATTGACCCTATGCAAGGTTTTTTTTATTGTTCATTCACTACTAGTTTTATGTGAATGTCTCACTTTTCGGATGGCATTTGGGTGAGACCCTTAAGGTCCACTCCCCCTAATTTGGAGGCTCTCTACTAAGGAGGAGCTGAAGATTGTGTTCCCCAGGGTAGTTTTGGACATACTAGGGGGGAATGGGGCAACCCCATGACTTCTGTTGGCGATAAACCTGAGGACTTGCCTTCTATGGGGCCTTTTGGCTCCAGGGATGGTGAATATCAAGGTGTTCCCATAGCTTCAGCAAAGGGAGACCTGAAAATACCTTTTCCCCCCAGAGAGCTACGGTTATGAGACGTACAAGGCTCATACTGTATTTCTTTTAGAGAGGATCAAAAGAACAAAGCCCCCAGCTTAATTTTATCACAGCACTGGGTGATTTAGAGCATGTACCTTTGGTTTCAATTTAAAAAAAAAAGGGTCTGCTTCCTGCGTACCTGGCACAGCGAACTCTAGAAATCCCTGCTGGAGTCCTTGTTGAAAACCACAAATGTGTTAGCCCCTGTTCCAGTCATCGCCAGTCCTAGTTATTAGTGAAGAATCCAAATATCATCAGCATATTCATGGCAGTAGTGCATCATGTGTACCCAATGATGATGAGAAATATATGCTACTTAGGGAAAGGCGAATACCCTATTTGGGAGGACAATTTATTTTGAATAATTTACTCCCATTTTACTTTTATCTCTATATCAGCCCCTACACGTGTTTCAAGTATGTGCTGGTCTGTATTTGTATGTTCATACTACCAGATGTAAATCATGAGCATCATTATTTATAATGCACGTTACCGTCCGCAGGCTGCAGTATTGGGAAGTCCAGCCTGACATACAGATATCCATACAGGTAACAGGAGTTCTTTGCTGCCGCCAGTAAGAATTGATTTAGGAATCATTATAATTACAGATGCCCTTCAGTTCACCCTATCTCACAAGCAATCAATCACCCTGCTATCCACTAGATAAAGCGTAACTTGCTCAGATTACCAGGGCTGTCCTTCACTACTGGCTGTGACCTGAACAAATACCTAAAACATCTAAACTTTAGAGGAATAAAATAAAGACAGTTAATGATAAAAGAAAGCCTGAACGTGACCAATGGTTATTTCCTATTCCAGGCTTATGGAATATGACAAAACTTCCTTCCAATAAGGAACCGGTCCCCAGCATTTGTAAAATAAAGCTATAAAAGAATCAATGACCCAATACACGGGTGTGGATCAAAGGGTTGACAGCGTATGGTTCGTTAGTCAAAAGGTCAACCACGAATGGTCAACAGCCACAAGGTGGACATCCACAACGTCCATGCACAAGAAGACCAACATGACAATGGTCAACACATGAAAAAGCCGTCATGAGTTTTTTACGTTTTTGCTGTCAATGTCGACATCTGTCATCATGGAGTCCCCAATTAGTGAACGTGCGGCCTTGTATGGCTGGTTTCGTCCGCCTTGCTTCGGCATACATTTACTGTTCACAGTTGAAGTCCATGTGGATCTCTCATACTGTACTTTTTATTTATTTAGCACATTCTACAACATAAATAGAATCTGATTGGTTGCTATGGACAACATTGCATCTTCAATAGAACTCCCATCTTAATAAATTTACTCCAAGGTGCTTTACAGACATCATGAAATCTATGCACATAATACAAAATATTAATATATAAGTAATGCAGCAAGAGGCAAGGCACACATACTGTACAGAAAAAAAACCTAGAATGCACAGTAAGCATAATGCAGGATTTGTACACGGGTTGTGTATTCCACCCTCACAAGGTACCAGGTGAGGCAGCCATCCTGGGCACACTGTGTAGGATTACCCTGGGTGGAATAGTGTAACCCGGAAGAGAAGACACATCCTAACAGAGTAGGGTCCCAACAAAACAGTCCAATCCATGTATTTTTAATTCCATCCACAAGTGTACCAGATGAAGCAGCCTTTTGAGCGCTCTACAAAGGTTATATTGTGGGAGGTTGGCCAACACAAAAGCCCAATTCATATATGGGAAGCTGACACTTGTATGATATACCCTGTATGGAAATATCCTGGCTGTGGAGGAACCATCTGAGGCAACCATCTGGGGTGTACTGCACAGGTTGCTGCTGGCAGAGTATGCAATCAATGGAGGTATACACTGCAAGAATAGCACATGGTGGGACAGAAGTACCGATGGAGCCCTCTCATGTTTGCTCGGCTCTCACCAGAACGTCCCCGCTGGCGAGAGTCAGCGGAGAGGGTTCCATCAGACTGGGATGGGCGTGTCCCAGTCTCAGCATCTCGGCGGTGGGACCCTGCCAGTCTCCACTTCACGGAGACTGGTAGGGTTGGAGGGGGGGCGTAGCGGCGTGGGGACCGGCGATAGCGGCAGGGGAGGCGGTGGACTGCGGCAGGGAGCTCTGTCGCATCGGGCGCGCAAGCGTCTCGTACGCGTGCACCTCCCTAGCGGGGGCTGGTGATTCCATTGCCAGCCCCCTGCCGAATGACCTGCGCTCCATCTGTATGCTGTAAAAAGAAAAGTAAACAAAATCACATGGCAAGAATACATTTGCAGGAGGAAAATTGGGACATTTATAAAATGATAAATGTCCAAGTCTCATGAGAGCAGTATGAGTGGGTATGTAATGTGTGGAGCACACTAATGTCCAATGGAAATGTCCCTGCTGAGCCTGGTCTTGGTGCTCTCCCCCCCTGCTCTCCTAGAAGGGTAAGCCCGGGGTCATCCTGATGTTCTCAGACCATCCGTCGTCTAGTAGTAAGCCCTGGTGTTCTCATGGCAGAAGTAAGGAGAGGCCACACAATGATCTTGAGCTGTAATGTTTGTGAAGATGTTAGATTCTAGAGTAGTCCATATCAACTTCAAACTCCATTTATACTTTGAAGTTAATAGTGTTACTTTACATAAATGTTTTCTCCTAAACCCTTTTTCAGCTCACATGTGCCTTTTGAAAATGAAATACATTTTTGTGGGGGAAGACAGCCACTTGGGTGCCCTGATAATGAACAGAGGGGCCTGACTTCACATTGGAAGGAAAAGGAAAATGTCTTATCCCCGGGGAAGGAGTGCAAACATTGTGGCCAATACACCATTAGACATAGGTGTTCCTATAATGGGTGCAGTGTGTGCAGTGCACAAGGGCTCCTGGGTCCACACCACACACCCTGCAACCATATTTCATTTCTTACCTATAATGCCAAATACATAGTCCCGAGTCAGCCAACATGCCACTGCCATATTGCTCGCAGTGAGGATTTTGTAGATAAGGGATTGACAGGAAGTGAACATTTGGAGGCGCTAACGTCATGACCATTTTAGGGGCATAGATCTGCAGACAGCTGTTTTCATAGAACTGCAGCAGGATCGCATACGATACACTGTATGTGACCCTGTTGCATACAATGTATTGTATGCGATCCCTGCAAGGTTTGTGGAATCCGATAAATCTTTAGTGCAGAGATAAAACTCATGCGATTTGAAACCTTTCATCCGATTTATCATCCCGATGCATCAAAATCGGAGGAAAAAGTGAGTAAGTCGCAATAGTGTATGCGCACCTTTTGTCTGAAGGGAAAAAACAACATTGTTCATGACCGAAGAAAACTACAAGTGGAACATGGCTAATAGAGCTGGGATCCTTAATCAGTTGGTCACGGTGAGAGGGACACAATTCACAATGGGAAGAAAGCAGTCTCTGGCTGCCAATAGCAACCAAGGAAAGAGAGAGTGGATGCAGCCAGGGGACAGATATTGAAATGGCACAAAAGTTACAGCTAAGTATGTATAATGGTATAAAAGAATGCTTATATTAGGAAGGTAATTACTATCTATTGTTATAGTATAAAGTAGGCATTTTTTAAAGCACAGTGTATGTTAATTACCATTGTAAAAGGCATCATCTGACCATATCCATTACTTTCTAAAGAAATTATGTGGTAACCAGAAAAATACGTCTTTCAATCTCAATAATTATAACACCGGCCTATGTGGCATAGCGGTAACAGAAGCTAGGGAACTAGAGGGAGAAAGTGATTCCCTATCATATAATGGCCCTTATTCTGGTTGACTTGCTCGGATGCCAATTCGCATCCTTGCAGGTCACCCTAACCCCGCCTTGCGAATGGTGAGCCGGCGTGACCCTTTCGCAAGCGGGATTTGTTCGCAAGGCTTGCGAATGGATGTTTTACATGAACATCCATTCACATGCCAGTGGGAACCTCCCCCATCTTTCGATGGTCGGCGACCACTGAATGATGGTGAAGGCACCTGCATATGCAAGGGTGGCCCAAATGGTGGCATCCGGTTATGTCAGCTGCCAGCCCCCCCCCCCCCCCCCCCCGCACGTGCGTCAAGGACCCATTAGCCTGTGTACACCCAGCGTTTTCGTTGGAACATCCATGAAACGCTGTGCGTTTACATATGCTAATGGCCCAGCCCGGCACCCCTCTCCAACCCCTGGTCACAAGGCTGGGTGTGTGCACTCCGCGAACAGACTTTTCACCGAGTTCACATGCACCCAGTGTATACACATGTGCACATATGCTGCTGCGCATGCGCAAGGCATCGGTCCCCGTGCGAACGAGCGGCCGCTGCGAATGAACCAGAATAATGGCCAATGAACAGCATTGCAACATAGGCCCAAGAATGTGATCTGTATTATATTCTAGTTAAAGTACAGACCTGTACATGTTTTTCACAAGCATTACTTAAATAAACCAACCCGCAACCTGAACATTCCTACTAAGCCACAAAATGTCACAATTAAGAATCACCTTGTTATTTCCAGTTGCCCAGAGCAAATCTGAGAGCATTTCAATTCAGTTCCTGCGTGAATAGAATAACAGGAGCCTCATACAGTACAGTGAGCAGGACATCCTGCTGGGACCCTCATAAAAACCTAACGACAACAAATAAAGGTGAAACTAGGCAATTAGTATAATATAGAAAGGGGGGGATAGCTCTCTTTCATGTCCAGCTCTGCATACGCCCTTGTGGGAAGCACTTGCCTTTAATGGAAACTTCAAACAATGGCAGCCTATTGAGGGATCTAGGAATGTTTAACATCTGAAACACAGACCCCAGGCTGGTTTAGGAGTGGGTTCTGTAGCCCAGAGATGCCTGGTCTTCATCAGTAGGAAAAGGAGGTGGGTCTGGCAGAATGTGTTTAATATCACGGCACAAAGTCCCCCACCCGACGATAAGGTGCCTGATGCCCAGGATTAAATAGGAAAAAGCAAATTGGGTTTATATGAAACCATAGCAGTACTATGTATGTTAATTAGGCGAGAAGGGATTATATATTAAGGGATTAATGTTGTTCAATATTATATGTATAGAACTTTATAATGAGGAATAAACATATTACTAGCGCATGACCAGGGGGATAAGTGTAGTAGCTCAGGAATTCTGGCAAGATAGAACCTAGATTTAAAATGGCAGAGGTCCCTAAACGTGATCCTCAAGGCACCCCAATGGTCCAGGTTATTAGTATATCCAATTCTTGGCCACAGGTGCCTTTATTCGTCAATTTAAATTAAACATCTGTGCTGATCCATGGTCTTACTTGAAACCCGGACCTTTGGGGTGCCTTGAGGATCGCGAAACCAGGTCAATTTAGCTTTTAATCTATAAATAGCCTCTTTAAGTGTAGTGATTATATCGCCGCAATTGGAGTCTTGCCACGGATTACAGAGTTAGTATCATCTATGTGGCCACACCACATCCATCAGCTTGGAGTAGTACTGTAGTGGAAAAAGAAGGGGATAAACAGCGCACCAGTGATGAGAATCGATTGAAAGATTTATTTATAACAATGCATCAATAATAATAAACAACAATTAATGAAAATAAAAATTTAAAAAACGGGGTAAAATGGTGTATACACTTAATAGCGAATAAATTAATGTTGTGGGGGTCCCCCAGCAGTTAGAAGAATAAATGGAGAGTCCGTTCCTATGTTCCCCTGGACAAATCTGTAGATATCATAATTACCACCCTTGATGTTAACGGGATGTCCTCGACCGAGTGTCCACGGGTCGGCCCAAGATGGCACAAATTACCGACAGTGGGTGGGTCGTAGGTTGCTCGGATGCTCCCAGAAGGAAAGATGTTTGGACGGTGAATTACCGGATATGATCCTTCAGACTAGAAGCACGAGGAAACAATGTCCCAGGGTGTAAGAATTGTAAATCCAGGGGATGGTTCGGGCTGCAATCCAGAAATTTTGATGGTGAATCAAAGTGAGGGGGGGGGTTCCCCAGTAGCTCCTTGACCCGTTTCGCCACTCTTGGTGGCTTTATCAAAGGTGGGTAGCTGGGATTGTCAATGTTGGTCTTATATACCCCATATTCTAGGTCACATGGCTTGTTAGCCGCAGGTGTGGTGCAAGTACTCACAAAGAAATAACAAGTAAAATAAAAGTTTGAACAGGAGGCAAAACTTGGTTTAAATAGATCAAACTATTAATACATCATAATGCATGAAATAATACTAGTAAACATCGTTTGGGCCCGTGGATAACGGGACCATATATTGATTAGACATACGTGGGCGTGCATTGTAATCACAATCAGCTGTGTGTGGAGTAGTACTGTACATACAGTAGATCTGTCTAAATTCAGGTGCATCTCTGCATACGCTCAACTCTAAATGCCCTGTATGCGGTGCCGAGAGGGGGAGGGAGGTACTAATTACATAGCTTGATGCTGTGTGCTGGGCTGCCATGGGTCCAGGAAGGATGATTTGTGTGCATGATGTTACACCCAGTCAGTTGTTCAACATTGTGAGTGTTCGCTTTTTCCCATTTAACTGATTGAAGTTCCATAACTGGATGCATTAGTGCCCAGGGCAGGGTGGCTGGCCTCTTGTCCTCTCCAGGACCTTCCACCTGTGTCTTAGTACTTTAATGACCTTGGGCACTTTACAAAATCTGTTCTTCTAGCTTCAGCTACTCCTTTCTCTGTCTCCTGTGCAATTGCACCATATCATGACTGCACATGTAAGCTTGCAGTAGCCTCTCCAGGGAGCTGGAAACAGGTGCCACTGGGCAGCCATTCATGACTGGGGCAAATAAGTGGAAGTGGCTGTAACCATTTTGGAGGGGATGCACTAACATCTGCCACCTCTCATTGCTGACATTCACCGGCTACCGCGTTGTTAATAATCGCAAATGCACTAACATATGCAATTATTAATGCAAAGGACAGCTCTTGCGATAAGAGTTGTCCTTTGCGAAGTGGCTCTGCCACTAGACTTCCGGGTCTGAGACCCAGAAGTCATTCTGCGCATGCGCAGAGTGATGGTGCCAGCAGTGGGGCATGCTGGGAGACATATGTGATGGGTCCCTGAAACACCGTGGCAGAGAGAAGCCCATAGGCTTCTATAGACTAGTAATGCCAGCCTTTTCTGACTCTACATTTTGAAAACTCAGCGATCGGGTTTTAGTGTATGGTGTCAACACCAATCGCACAGCCCTTTGTATAAAATACATTCCTACTTTCCCAGAACCATCGGGAGGCTTCCAAAAATCAAACCTCCCAGCCTCCCAGAATGGAAAGCATGTGCCTACTTTGCAAGTACAGTGGGCATTTGGGCAGCCTGAGTCATCCAGGCTGCTCTGTTAGGAGTTCTCCTTTGCCATTATAGGACTTCTAGATTTATGACCCAGCAGGCCTACTGGACATGCACTGGCCAAACACTTAAGCCTCTCAGGGAAGGGTGCAAAGCAAGGCCATCCTTAGATTGCATTTCTTACCCATTACAAAATCAACAGAAATTGTAGGGGGAATGCGACCAAACCTCCCAAAATCTGCAGTTTTCATAGTTTAGACGTATATTACTTGAATATATCCAGCCTTTAATACTTTTTCATTTAGTTCTGACATAGGAAATGCACTACTGTAGTGTACCCATGGGCATGACTCCTCCTCTCTGTCTCTACAAACTTCTGCTTCTGCCCAAGTCTTGCTCTGTAACCCCATGCACTTGAGCAGAAATGAGAGGCATTCGGTAGGTTCCAAACCTATACCAAGCTGTACCACTTTCAGCACTGTAGAACAAAGAAGTAGAAATGTTTTTGTGTGTTTTTAATTTTGCCAGGTATTCACTATTAAGTTTCTTAACAAATCCTCTGTTGTTTTTTTACGGGATCTGTAAGAGTTTGCTTTTGACGGCAAATTGAAATCGAAGCTTTTTATTTTACAGGCACTAGACGGAGAACACATTTTACATAATACTTCCCTTACTTAAGGCAATCCCAGAAAATTATCCTGAAATATAGTTTCCTAATTATCCAGCATATAGTTCTCTTTACTTAAGCGCTAAGGCAGTAAAATCAAATGAAATAAAGGCACATTTTTCATTTTTTTTTACATATATGCCTTACTTTTCCCCCCACTCATTTATTAAACTAGAGGGAGACCTTATTAAGGACTCAAATAGATCTCCACTAATTCTGTTACCATCAGATCCAATGGAAACTAATAGAAGTTCCTATTAGATCCATATGAGCAGTGCCATAATTAGAGGAGTAGGATCGATGCCACCGTCTAATGATCCTGATTCTGATGTACAGTAGTTACATTGCTGCTCAGATATAGTAATGCAGCATGAGGAGTCTGGTATAAGCGTACACTTCCTGCATGCATTTGTGATCCAGTTCTGCTTCCAAGGATACAGCAGCGTATCGACTGTGACACCATTGGCCGGCTGAGTGACCATTGGGGTCATGCAAGCCAGCCACCGTAGTTCTGTCCATAAGGCCAGGAAAACTCCCTCGGAAGATGGAGACCCTGACATTGGCAACACACCTCCATTTTGGTAAAAGGAGGCCATCGCTGCACCCTTCCCGCCCTAACTGCTGACTGTCAATCAAGTCAACTGACGTTTGCAGTTTATCTGCTTCCAATGATGCAGGACCCTTGCTGCACATGCATAGTACGGGTCCTGCACATGGGCACAGTACCGAAAATCAGTATTATGGGCATAGTGAAGCAGAAGCATCAGGACCTGAACTAGACCCTGAGCAGAGAACCCTGTGACTTCTACGGTGTCGGACTAGGCACCTTGCAGCCAGCATCGCTACTGCAGTTCCGCCAAGAGATCATTTGGACACTACAGATGTGCACGTGCTCTAACAGCCTCAGGTTGCTTAACATAATGATGCCATGTGTTCAGAGGCTGTGGCTGGCACAGTGCACAGTAAAGCTTTTTTATGGCACTGCATAACAGCATCACTTTACGGTGTCTAGAAGCATTCTTTTATGCCACCGGGTCAAGGCATAATATGATACCCCATACACTAAGCCAAAGTAAGGCATGTAATCACATACGATACATTGTGGGCCAGATGCACTAAGCCTCAAAAGTGATAAAATGAAGAGTGATAAACAACCAGCCAATCAGCTCCTGCCTGACATGTCACAGACTGTGTTTGAAAATTGTCAGGCAGGAGCTGATTGGTTGGTTGTTTATCACTCTCCATTTTATCACTTTTGAAGCTTAGTGCATCTGGCCCAATGGTCATATGCTCTGCCATTGACTGCCACAGGATCTCACAAATCCTTGTGGCAGCCATGGTGATCTCCAGATCCGATCTGCACGGGTACCACACATAGGATTGGAATCTGAGGTAAAACACATACGTTTTGACACTTTTCACTCGATTTCTCAGCCGATGCCTCGTGATCTGGTAAAAATGGCCCAAACGTATAAGTATATGGGCACTTTAACCATCAGCGTGACTGTAGGACTTTCTTTCAGAGAAACACGAGTTAGACTAGGAATAGACTAATCAGTATTTAAGAGTACTTAGTAAATTAAACTGAAAAACATAGGTGTTAACTGCCTCTAATGTATTAGCTGCCTTGTGCTTAATAAGACAATAATAATAACTGGAACAAGCGGGATGATATGAAGTGGTAGAGTTTCTGTACAGGCACTGAAGGGTTAGATGAGGATCTGTACACAGAAGGTTAGATGGTTCAAAATGCCAGAACAAGAGGTTTGAATTACACCCAGAGAGTTCAGTTGACTGACAAGTTATTTGGAGGTGAAAGCACTTGGCCTACCCTGAAGGAATCTGATAGGGACATGACAAACCCACAGTGTCAGGTCCCACGGAAAACGCCACCTCCCGCACATTCCTGTCACCGGATCAGGACATAAGCAGAGCGAGATCAGAGTCTCTCACACCTCACTGTCATCAGCAAAGGGCCCTGGAGAGGCTGCTGACAGTCAGACTGCTCCAGGGATTCCCCCGTTCATGTTCATGATGGCTCTACACACTTGAGGTTGTTGTATCAAAACAAGAGCCATCTTTACAGCCAGCACACCTCGGGCTACTGTGCTAAGCTTCACTTTTATCTCTTACCTGTTTTCATGGAATGATGAAAATTGCTAAGGAAATATCCATTCCATTTCTTATACACCCACAGCAGCACGAGGGAAAATCTGTTATGTAAGGATATTTTATAACACTGCCGGAAGAACACGGAATGCACAGTAATCTGCAATTTCAAAGTGAAATGTTTTACAGACAGGGCTGCGGAATCATCAATATGCTCCAGGCAGTGCTGGAGATGAGGCTGGTTCTCATAGCCCCCTTCTAGTTTGCCTCTGAGAAACCCAGTTACAGTAGGTAGCATATCCATACTGGCCCACGTGAGGCTGGGCAGGTGCTACAGTATGTGCACCACCTAGGCCGGGCATGACCACAGAGATCAACAGAGAACTGTATTCCCACTCCCACAACCATCTAACCCTTTGTTCCAGCAGATAGAAACCCAAAATACTTGTCCCGCAAAGATAATTAGGGACCTATTTAAGAATGTAGTTCAGATCATAGAGGTAAGTATTTTTAATGCATGGGCAGTTTGTGCCAGCAACGCTTAACACTGGTCATCACTGGTGCAAGCCTTTTCCATTCTTAATGGGGTATTCAATCCTAGGTCATGACTGTCAATCTGTCCCGACAGCCGCGATCCTGGCCCGTTTTAATTTTCGCCAGGCAGGATTCAATGTCCCGCATTGCGATCTGAAAAAAAGGGGCATGTCCACATAAACAGCCATGGATTGTCAAGATTCGTCCGTGATCGCGACAGTTCACGCCCGTAATCGTCAAAACGGACCCAACAGCTTTCAAAGTTGGACCCGTTCTGTCGATCTGCCTTTTCAATGCTATCGGACAAGACAGCATTGAATAGGCACCCACCGCTATTTCCCTGTCGGAAATAGCGGCGGAGATTGAATACCCCCCTTAGGGTCCTTTTCACCAGCTATAGTCATTGAGAAATAAACTCTGTAGTTTAAATGTTACTGCTACATACCTCCCATACAACCTGATTAAGTTGGGACAGTTCGGATAAAGTAAGTAGTATCTCCCAACAGATCACATTTTGGTAGGCAGTCATATTGTGTCCCAATTTCATTTTTTTAAATGTCTGGAGGTATGTGAACTTGTGACACTTACATACATGTACAGTTCTCACACTCAGTCCTAAAGGCCCCCAAACATGTTTTCCAGGTCTCCTCGAAGAACCATAAATGAATAAGAAGCCCAGCCTGTGGTTCTTTAAATGTGTCAGTAAGTAATGAATGCACCTGTGCACCTGCCAGGTGACCTGGTAAAGTGAGATATTTGGGGTCCAGGAGACCTAGTTTGAAAGCCACTGGTTTATCTCGAAAATATTTTTTACCCCTTTGGTTTAAGCCTTTTTTAGGCTACAGTATGTCCTCAAATGATACTGCTGACATAAAGTCTAGAGTGCATAGAATGCTCCATTAGAGCAAAAGCATTTTCAGGTTATCTTCTGGTATTGCTTAGGGTCTACCACACTGTTTCCCAACTTCCCAAGTCAAGGGAGCAAATGAGACACAATGTGGCTGGATTTCTGTGCACCAAGGGCTTGGTTTGGCATAAAGCACATGTGTAGATGCGAATGTCAGCATGTTTGTGTATACCATTCTCTTCTGTGTCGCATGGCCAACAGTGCGAGTGCACGGGCCTGGCTTGTGGCAGTGCCACGGGAGTGTTGTGTGCGTACAGCACATCTCAAGTGAGTCACCTGTATAGGGAAGGGAAACCTGTTTGTTGATGGAACTTTTGCACCCAGCAGGGGGCTTGTACAAGTGCTTATACTAATGATAATAGCTGCAGCAGGTGGCATAAAATCAATGGGAAGCACGGGTTTCCGATTATAGGCACATAAACCCCTACATTGGCACTACGGATTCTCACATTAGCATAAAGTCGTAAATCTGGATTCTTTAACTGCTCACAACTACAGCCACTCTGCCTGAAACTCAGTCAGCCTCATAATAGGGTTGGTGCAGCGATGAATGAGCACCTGTTGGCTAAGTGCACACAAGTAGGCCTACGCAGTCAGTCACATTACAGTCACATCTACACATAGGACTGACAAAATGTAACTGGCTGTAAAGGGACATCCGTACATACAGTAGGAAAAGCTTAGTTAGAGCGTGTCAGCAAAACCGTGGTCTGTACCGTTATGGATGTGAATGGAAACAGACAGGTTTTCATGTGTACCTTTGGATCTAGCATAGAGTAAGAGCAAGTGTGCACTGTTACCGATGATCAATGGACAATTGAGTGTACTCATACCGGTCGGATGCACAGCAAAATGCATACAACTCCAAGCATGAGGAATCTATGCATTTATTTCGGGTGTGGTATAGGGTTCCTACAGTCGGGATCCTGACATTAGCCCAACATTGGGATCCCGACTGCCCAGACTCAGACAGCATGGTGAGCGCAACAAAGACCCTTTCGGGCTCGCTGCGCTCACCACGCTGCGGGCACGGTGGCTCGCTACGCTCGCCACCTATTCTATTCTTCCTCTATGGGGGTCGTGGACCCCCATGAGGGAAAATAGCGGGTGGCCGTCGAGCACTTGTCTGTCAGCATTTTGACAGTCGGGATCCCGACGTCGGGTAAATAACTGTCGGGATCCCGACTGTCGGGACCGCGTCCGGCACCCTTTATTTCACGTGCGTAGTTACTGTACCTTAATTCTGCTTTTGGCCAAATTGGTGTGGTCAGACTTTTACAGCTGAAGCCCTTGTGTATGGCAGGGTTCCCCAATTCAATAATATGTCTGAATAAAGTTGTATTCAGAAAATGGTTTTCAATGATCCACTAAGGCAGCGTTAACTAGTGAATAACTAGTAGCATAATACATCCTAATAGCCGTCACTCTGGAGCTAAAAAAGGTCAAAGTTATTGTTCGGTTCTTTAATCATACAAGTTTAAAAGTGACTACAGTTCTATTGGCTGGTATATTTAGAATGGTTAGGTAACATCTCTGCTTATTAAGTGATTATATTTCCCTTTAAAATGCACGGCCATGGTCTAAATGGTAATGGACAAGGGCAGCCTGGGTGGGCCGATCAGTTCCTATCTCCGGTCACATCTCTTTTTCTACGCAGCATTCCGTGGTTACAAACCCATGCCACGCACATGTGCCCCCGCTCAGTTTATATTAATCTCTGCTAGCCTTTCCACAATGTCCCTTTGTGTTTCTACTCACAAGACAGGAATGAAGAGACAACTGAACTCCATAACGTGGCAGCCAGTTTACAGACTTACAAAAAGAAGGGGGGGGGAAGCGCTTCTCCCTCCGTTGGGCCTGTATCCGTGTGACACAGAGGCCCAGTATCCCCTACCTGTATGGCAACTACTAACAATGTTTCCTACAAGAAGCTGAAGGGGTTAAGCCCTAAAAAGACGCTCCCTCCTCATTCACTCCCTCTGGCTTCTTCTATGACAGGTTGGCTGAACCTCAAAACACTGACTTGACAGTTTAATAAGTTAGATGTCTCACTAAGTTAAACAGATGTCACCACTCACTCTGTGCTGTTAAATAGCCCGAGGGGGATAAAACTGAGAGGAATCACAGAAAAACAGCCTGTTTCTGTTGATTAAATGTCGGTGTCATAAATCAGTAAAACAATTCTGTCATTTATCAAAGGGAAGAGCCCTTGTTCCTGAGTCTTTGAAGTGAGAAGGGGCTGTAATTTCCATGCCATAAAGATACTCAGCTTTCCCATGTGTCAGTGACTTGGACTGACAGCAGATGGGTATCTGAGCCTCTCAGTGTTGACACACCTTTTCTGCTAATATAAGAACTTGCACAAAAGCAGGTTGTAATAGCATAGGATCAGATGGGGGGAGCCGAGTTGTATATGCTGACGTGTGATGTGCGTTTTCTCTTCCACCTGGACAATGTTAGTTCACAGTCAACAGGGAGATGTTCAATAAACTACATTGGCACAAATGCTATATTTATTCCGATGTAGCAGCTCGCTGTCTGGCAGCCATGTCTCTCCCACCCCCCACCCCCCCCCCCCCCCCTTGCCTTCTTAAGGGGCCCATACAGCTGCAACTCATTGCCCAAATTCCCCAATCCCCCAACACCTGGGTCAGGGCATCAGGGATATGCAACATTTTGCAGATCCTGACAAAAAATTTATCGGGATCGTCAAAACGTGGATTTTTAACAGAATTTCCTCATTCCCCCTATCAATTGACGATCATTGCTGCCCAGGGACAGAGCTGCCTCTAACCAATTTGATGACCTAGGCAAGATTTTGGCTGGTGCCCTCCAGCGTCGGTGCTAGTTGAACTCTGGCCCAGCACATTAGTAATGGCCGTATACACAAAATGCCACACAGTAATGCCCCTTACACATTATGTCCCACATTAAGTAATGCCCTTAAGCAGAATGCCACAAAGTAATGCTCCCTACACATTATGCCAGACATTATTACTATTTTGCTGGCTTAATCCTGACTATTGTCTTTTAGTGGTGGCTAGAAGGCTGCATGGATTCAGTGCAGGTGCAGTCTGCTGGACTCCACAAAGGCTCATGGGAGGAGGAGCTTTTGCAGCTGGGCATGCACAGCAACCCTCCTTCAGCAGCAAATGTTGTTACTGCCCAATGCCCCCATTAACTTCTCCCTTCCCCAGTGCTCCCATTGCCGCCAACTCAGCTGTATATGCTTGGCTGCCCGATCAGACCTTGGCTGAGATCTCTGATCGTGGTATGGCAGCAAATGCAGAGCTGCCTGTGCCATATGCCCGTCCTACCGCTGCCCGCTGTGTCAAACTGAATCTGACTTGAAATAAGTTCCCCTAGGCATTCCAAATGGATCAGGAAATCAGGTAATTGAGGCACTGATGTATGGCCCATGTTAGTTTCACATGTTCTTTTAGGTCATACACAGGAGTGGATTGGACATAGAGACCACAGGGAAGATTATCAGTGGCCAGACATACCCACGAGGCCTGTCTTATTTGCTGATGCAGACAGCCCACCACACTGCATTCTCCCCATTCACTCTGTTATTGCATTTTTCAATAAACAATCTCTGCCATCCAGGGATGCTGCCATTTCCTTTTGATGTGTATAAATGTGTTATGAAGATAATCCACAATGTAAAACATAATTAAGTAGAATGAATAACACGTAAGGTAAAATTGCAACAAATCACGGATGGTGTACTGGTTAGCATCACTGCCTCACATCCCTGAGGTCATGGGTTCGATTCCCACCATGGCTGTAACTGTGCGGAGTTTGTATATTCTCCCCGTGTTTGCGTGGGTTTACTCCGGGTACTCCGGTTTCCTACCACAAACCAAAAAAATTATACTGGTAGGTTACTTGGCTTTCAACAAAATTAACCCTAGAATTTCTATGTGTGCGTGTACATGTGGTAGGAAATATAGATTGTAAGCTCCATGGAGGCAGAGACTGAATGTTCAACTATACTCTGTAAAGCGCTGCGGAATATGTATGCGCTATATAAGAAACTGTTAATAAATAACACAACCGTTCTCTCTTACTGATACCTTACAAAATAAATCCGCAATGCCCTGCGCACACTACTGCAGCAGTCTGGGCTCACATTAATGTCCCCCTACGTACAGGACTTTCTTACTTTGTTTGGAGATGCTTCCTGATAACATTTGGCGTCTTCCCAGCTGTCAGCATAATATGTACTGAGCCTCGCTGTCTTCTGCTCTTATTGGCCAATGTTCAAAACCTTCAGCTTACGAGAGCAGATGAGGGACTGATGACATGTTTATAGAATACATAAACATTTCAGAACATACTCACTGTATGTATATATTAAATGTATACATTGTGAAGTTCAGATAAATGTTTTATCTGGGGGATTTATATCCAGTCAGGCACAATGCACCAAACAGATATAAAACCACCGCTGGAGACGTTAATCCAGCACAGAGATGCACACAGGAATAACACATCCTGTTCATGTGATAGATATGATTTATATTACTCCCCCTCTGCCCTTTTAAACTTCTCATCAGAGCTAGTTGTGAATCAGAGGACTCTACGTACTGTTAAGGGATTAAAATTACACATGATCTAAACAGAACTATAGCCAACCTCTCCATATAAAATAGCAGTTTATTCAACGATCATTATTATCTGGTGTGTAGGTTTTCAATGCTCCATGGACACGTGGAAAGTGTATCAAAAGGACATAGACTAAGGCCCCCCCCCCCATATACTTCAGCGATTTGGGCTGATTTCTCCCAATCGGCCCAAATCAGATGTCTTTGATGTCATCGCAGTAGTCTATGGCCAGCCTATCCCCTGCAAGCTGACTGGGACCTTTCCCGGGTGGCAGGGTTGCATGCGATACATCGCATGCGGTGCTTCTGCATGCGATGTATCACATGCGACCTTTGTTCCCCATCACCGGGAGGAGGGTCTTTCGTCAAATCAGCCCAAATCGCTGTAGTGTCTGGGGACCTTAAGGTGCCCATACACTGCCTGCGACATCTCGCAGCTGTGTACGGACACCCTGCCCGGCGGCAGGGACACATGCGATCCGTTGTGATGGATCGCATACGTCCCTGCTTCCCGCCCGCCCCAGAAAGGGTGGTCGGACGGCAAGCCGTTCCGACCACCTACTCGGGTCCGATGCGCACGGGACCGCGCATCGGACCCGACTGCATGTCAGGGAGAGGCGATTTGGTCCGATTGGACCAAATCGCCTCGATGTATGGGGGCCTTTAGACTAAGTCCCTTTGATTGTTCCTACTTTTCAGACTCTCTTCAAAAATTGAAGAATCCCTTTATTTCTTAAACTGAAAGTCCTCAATGGTTCCAATGGTCCTATTTTTCCCAGGAATCCCACCCAGCTTCTCACAGGGCATTTCTTCTTCCGATCCACTGGGTTGACTGAAGTTTTTAGTGACGTGGGAACAGGTTCGCCACCCAAAGTCTCCTATGTGCCATAGAGAATATAGTGCCCATAAAAGTCTTGCTTTCTGAAACAGAACAAAATTATACATGCAAATATACTGTAAATTAATATCTGTTAAGGTCCATCCCATCAACAGGGAAACAGACAACACATTTACTTGCTCATTGAGCCAAAAGTGAAGCCCAAAGGATTGGTATGGTGACATATGTGATGTTGTGGCGGAGCATTATGTGACATTGCCCCCCCAGAATCTCTTAATTGTTGCTCTTGAGCTGTATTTCTGCAAACAGTTCCATTATTTCCTCAGATTTAATTGGAGGCTATAGGAGAAATGGAGAAACCCAAGTAAAATAGGAATGCCAAGGTAACACAGCTGCCTGACTGACCAGGGGGAGGATGTATCACATCTTGTGAAGAGATAAAGTACCAAAAAATTAGGTTATCGCTGCCATTTTACAGGTTGTGATTGAAAAATGCAAAAAAAGAAGACAGCGCTGGAGTAACAAATAATAATAACACTGGTCAACACTCCGTAAATAGTCTTTTATTTTTGAGTATCTTAAGAGTAAGTTGAGGGTGCTGATTATGAATCTGACATTAGTTTTTCCAGATTGGCTCTATTTTTTTTAGATAATTGGGTACCCAATGAAGTACAGTACCTGCAGAACAGTGTTGCTTAGCATTCAGGAGTTGCTACAAATCTCTTCAAATGAAACTCAATATACTCATAATGAATATCACTGGCCAACAAAACAAAAAAAAAATTCTATAGTCAAGGATATTTGAATGAATTAAGGGTAATTTGATGGTACTGATTCCAAATATACCATCAGTTTTCCCATATTGGCTCCAGTTTTTGAGATATTCCATATACCCTGAAATTGAACATTCCCCATAAACGCTTTAGACCTTCTTGTTTTAGCAGATGTGTTTTGATCTTCATTGTGTTCTTACTTAATCTGGAACTTTTAGTTACTTAGTTAGGTGCAAATATGAGCATAAAAGTACACTTTCTTCACAGTCACTTGGACAGATTCGCAGTTAATTTAGGAGACTATAGTGAGGAGCAAGGTGAGAGATTTCACCAAGACATAAAAGTGATGGAGGAAAGGTACCAGGGTAGATGGGACAGGAATATGATGGCTGACTACTGTTGGGGTCTTATGCGTGACTGTGAAGATCAATCTTATAAAAGAAAATCATACAAGCAGCATTTTTTAAAGCAATAAATGTCAAATGTTTACCATGTTTATATGTTGTTTCATTAAATAAATATATTTATTTAATGAATAACCATTACACCATCTGTGCTGTCCATAAATGTAGCAATCAATGAAACAATTACTGACACACTTCTGAGATATTAGTGATCCCTTGGCTGTATATAATACTCAGTCCTTGGTTAAGGATTATCTAGCATGGTTCAAGATAGTGGTTAATAATCAGTATATCATCCTGAACACTGTAATCCGTAAATTGCCTCCCTGCCTTTAAGTCACTTGAAATAGTGACTCCTAGATCCCTTTCCTCCTCAGTAGTTTCCATTATAGTACCCTTGATACTATATTAAGCCTTTGGGTTTTTGAGTCCCAAGTGCATAATTTTGCATTTTTTAGCATTAAACTGTAGTTGCCATTCTCTTGACCAATTCTCAAGTTTACTTAGATCATCAGTCATTTGATTTACCCCTCCTGGTGTGTCTACTCTGTTGCATATCTTTGTGTCATCTGCAAAAAAGCATACTTTTCCTTCAATACCATTTGCAATGTCACTAACAAAGATATTAAAGCACACTGGTCCAAGTACAGATCCCTGGGGTACTCCACTGGTAACATGTCCCTCCATAGAATGCACTCCATTTACTACAACTGTCTGTTTCCTATACTGCAAACCAGGGTCTTTTCAATTTAATTGTTTTATAATCCAATCCCACACTTTCAAGTTTATTTAGCAGCCTGCGATGTGGGACAGTGTCAAATGCCTTACTAAAGTCTAGATGTGCCACATCTACGGCCCCCCACTTCATCTATTATTTTGTTCACGGAGTCAAAAAAGTCAATAAGATTTGTTTGGCATGATCTCCCTGCAGTAAAACCATGCTGTTTGGATCCTGTAAGTTGTTTAATGTAAGATATTCCACTATTATTTATTTTAATAGTGTTTCCATTAATTTCACTACTACTGATGTACTGTAAGGCTCACTGGTCTGTAGTTACTTGCTTCTTCTTTGCTTCCGCTTTTGTGCAGTGGAACTACATTTGCTCTTTTCCAGTCCTCTGGAACTGCACCTGTATCTAGTGACTGGTTGAATAAATCTGTTAATGGGGCTACCAGCACATCTTTTAGTTCTTTTAGTATCCTTGGATGTATTCTGTCTGGCCCCATTAATTTATCCACTTTCAGTCTTGAGAGTTCTGTTAGGACTTTCTCCTTAGTAAATGTACTTCCATCTACCTTATTTTTATGAATGTCCATTGGGTGGGGAACAGAAATCCCATTCAGATGAAGGGTCTCTGGTGTGTTAGGAATGAGTGACGCATTTTGTTGTACTATGGACAACTTTATCAAAGGTGATTGAAAAATGACTGAAGCTAATTGGTTGGTACTTTATACCACTCCCCTTTATCTCTCTCCATGGTTTTATACATCTGATGTATCAGTGAGGTACCTTTAGACTTCAATGAGTTCAGATAGCTCATTACTATCTATGCCAAATGCAACCGCACCATTCACATATGTCACATTGTCCTGACCCAATGCTCTGTTGATCAAAGTGTCCCCATGCTCTAACCACAGATGTGACAGAATAACAATTAATCTCTCTTTTACATTATTAAAATTGTTTGTTAAACTGAGCTATAAAAAGTTAATGAAGTCCTATTATGATTATGAAACGCGTTGCTACATGGCTTAGAGCAAGTTTAAACTGTGTATGGAAGTCTTCTGCCTCTGACTGATCCCAGCTGGCAAACACAGAGACAGTCATATGCTTGTTCATTATCTATTTTCTGGTATGTCTGCATTTTAATCTTAATAAAAGTAAAATCTTCTGCTCCATAGAACCAGCACATGTTCTTATTGTTACTGTGAACTCGAGAACTCAAGATATCCTGATAAGGCGTTGACTAAATTATATTGCAACATATTTTAAAGTATACCTATAAATATATATTTACATAAGATATGAAAAGAATGAGTACTTTGAAAAGGATGCTCGGGTCTGGCATGCACTGGCATGCATACAGCGCCAGACAAAAACAATGACACACCATGGATACAGACATACCTATACAGTTCATAGAGGTATATAGTATGCATCTCATTAACCTTCTTTGTGCCGGCAACATGAGATCTGGATTTCAAAGTAGCCCACAAACATGCCATTATGTAAATATTAGAGAAGTGCTGTATACCCCGGGCATATAAAGTGGTCATGCAGAGGTGGGGGAACTCATATCTCTATGCCACCTAATTACCCCCCCATACCACCCCCCCATTAGGCAGAGACAGGGCCAGTGGTAGGGTTTTTAGCATCCCCCTGCAAACTACAATGCTTTTCTATGAGAATTACTGTGCAGGGCCAATGTGGAGGTTAAAATGTTCCACCTCACCATTAGAGGTGGACTCAGTTCCACCCTGTTCCTCCTCACCTTGTCCCCTGTGTACACCAAATCAGTGGAAACTAGTTGCAGCCTTGTCCTAATCATTAGTGGGAAGATGTATCAAGTATTGGAGTGAGGTAAAGGACCATCCAATCAGCTCCTGACATTTTTCAAACACAGCCTATGACAAGGCAGTTGGGAGCTGATTTGTTGGTGCTTTATCTCTTTACTTTCTCTCTCTTCAAGCTTTGATACAGTACATCAGCCTCTAACTCTGGACAGGATGCCAGCATAATAATCATGCATTTTCAATCATACACTGGAAGGAAATGACAGGGATGTGGTTAACAGTTTTGGGGCGGGATTCTCTAAACTAAAAATGCGGTAAAAACACAGCTATCTGGGTTTTTACCGCATTGTGGGATGCTCTAAAGATCCCCCGCTGGGTTACTGCGACGGGGTGCATAAAGAAGCCTGTGGGCTTCTACCGCGACCCACCGCCACCCGAACGGACCCCTGCACGGACCCCCGGCGATCCCCCCTCACCTGTGTCCAGGCAGCACAGCGCTGTGCTGCCCAGACCTGTGACCTCCTCCTCCCTGCACTGTAAATCCTCTTCCGGGTGCAGGGAGGAGGAGGAGAGCCAGCACGACCGCAACAGCATATAAGCCACCTAAGGGAGGGAAGGGAGCCGCCAGGACCCGCTGCGCATCGCTGGCTCACCGCAATGGATAGCTCTTAACACAAGAGCTGTCCTTTGCCATAATTATCGCATAAGTTAGAGCAGTGGTAGCCAACCCTAGCCCTCGAGAGCTACCAACAGTTCACATTTTCCAGACAACCTAGCTGCTGCACAGCTGCACTCATTAATCACTGACACATTTTAAAAGATACACAGATGGAGCTAATTAGCTCACTTGTGATTCTGTGAGGAGACTTGCAAAACATGCACTGTTGGTAGCTCTCGAGGACTAGGGTTGGCTACCCCAGAGTTAGAGCTTATGTGATAATTATGTCAGCAGTAGCTGGCGATGTGCGGCAGAGGGGGGGGGGCGCGATATTTGAGACTCCCGCCCTTTGACTGTTGTCCCCTGTCAATATTGCTTTCATAAATAGATCTGTATAAATAAAATATCCATTTATCTATCGATAATGCTTAAACCTGCATGGGAAAACTTTACCCACTTGAGTCCTGTTGAAGAAAGTGTGCTCTATAAATAAAACTTATTTATCACTCAAAAGTTATACTGACGTGGCTGGGGACAGGACGTGCACGGGACAAGGAAAAGTCAGTTTGAGCAAATGGTGTCTGGTTGTTTTAGGTGAACAAAACACCTGTCAGAGAGTGAATTGCTAATGACAGGCCTGAGTGAGTGGCATTAAGGTTAACACCTGTATTAGTGTCTCCTCTTTTGAAGGTCAATGGTGGCAGTTTAAATAGTGCTGGGTGAGACAAACTTCAATCAAGTGCTGCTGGCTCCGCTCTTCTGCTAAACTTCTCACCAGTCATCCATGTAATTAAAATAACTCAAGGGATTTTCTCTCTCTGGTTTTTCCAGGGAGTGGAGAGGTGATGTGATGGATAACTTGCTTGTTTCAAGTATTCTCTTCCTGGAATACATAGAGAAAATGTTGGTGTCATGAGGTTGGACCCGCAAAACCTTTATACAGAAGCAATGATATATAAATATATATATATTAACATTACATAGTAGCAACACTCTAGGGGGTGATGCAACAGTAATTAGATGGGGTCGTTCCGATGGTGGGGGGATCTGCACATGTGCAGACCCCCTGTGCAAACACCTTTGGCGATTATCACACTCGCCAAGGTGTTCGCACGGGAATGACTGTTGCTTAGTAAGCCAACCTGAATTAGGCCCCAGATGTAGTATTTTAACAAACAGAGAATGTAACATGTCTCTGCAGTCTGTGCCTAACCCTGACTAGAAGATCGCGATAGAAACAGGTTGACCAATGCCGCAGCTGACCACACATCCTCCCTGAAAATGCTTGGGGGCGCCAGTGTTTTTCCTGACACTCCCAGAAAACCGCTGGTTACCACTCACTAATACCGGCTTCCTGTAAGTCATTTTAGGTATTATAGCTACTATCTGGACATACTATATTGGGGTGCGCTCACCATGCTGTCTGAGTCCGGACAGTCGGGATCCCGACATCAGGCTAATGATTAATATCGGGATTCCGACTGTCGGACCCCTGTACCACACCCCTATATTGTGAATTACTGTAACTGTGAACTGTATTTTTAGTATATACTACTACCACTGTGAAGCCACATATATACATGTAAAGCAGTTCCATGTATAGCTTTAGGGGGTTATTCTGGTTCACTCGCAAAGCCAAATTCACTCTCTAATGGACAAAACCTGCACTGCTGGTGGAGCTGATGTAACTTGTGCAGAGAGAGTTAGGTTTGGGTGGGGGTGTACTTTAAACTGATATCTGTATTGCAGTGTAAAAATAAAGCAGGCAGTATTTACCCGGCACAGAAACAAAATAACTCACCCAAATCTAACTGTCTCTGCACATGTAAGATTTATTTATTTATTAACAGTTTCTATATAGCGCAGCATATTTCGTTGCGCTTTACAATAGGAGACAGTGATACAACAAATTGGGTATTTACAGACAGTCAGCCATCAGCTCCACCTGCATTACACATAATTTTGTCCATTAGAGAGTGAATTTGCCTTTGCATGTGAACCAGAATAACCCCCTTAGTCTCCAGGAGTAGAGCAAGCACATATGTTACTCCTGCCAAGCTGGGTACAAGTTGTGTACAGCCGGCTCTGCAAGCTGAAATATGGGGCTTTTTCGGGGGGAGCATTTCGTGCTTGTGGTTTTAACTCCGTCCAACTCAGCATAAGCCCCATAATGTCACCACCATCTGACATTATGGCATCTCAATAAACTCCCAAGGTATGTACTCTGTAAGCATCTATCAGATTAAATATACATTAATCATTACATTTTTTTGATCCCTAGAACACAGACTCAAGGGCGCAGATTCCTGGGAGATAAATGTACTTGGTGTCTACTCCGTAGGTATCGTAAACACGCTCCTCATTCATACCTGACTATAACAACATAGCAGTATATTAAAGGCACTTTCCGCCCACGCACCCGCTTCATCTAAATATTAGAACTGTGTGGAGTCCCATGCCAAGACACCTGCGGTTTGAGAGTACTCCCCCTCCCCAGCCCCCCATGCTGCAACTGGTCTTCTCTCAACAACAGGAGGAAGCACAGTTTTATTTTCCTTGCCACGGTTCTGCCCAATCAGCCTTATTTCCAGAACCAGCCACTTAACCTTCATATACCGTACCTATCTAATCACATCCCCACTGTACAGTCCACACATATCCACTCTTTTTTTTTTCCCATTTTCCATCCTCCGAACCCATGGCCAAACTGCTGGGTCACCGTATCTTACAGCACACCAGGAATCTTTGCATTCTGATGGAATTAATGCAATAAAGAATATCTATCCTTGTGTATCAATGCCTATTTCCCTATAGATTGTAAGCTTGTGAGCAGGGCCCTCCTACCTTTTGACTGTCTGTAAATACCCAGTTTGTTGCATCACTGTCTCCTATTCTAAAGCGCATCGGAATATGCTGCGCTATATAAGACCCTGTTAATAAATAAATAAAATAAATAATAAAGCATAACTTTAGTATCTCCAGCACTGTTGATATGGATGAAAGATGCATCACTTCTCCCAAGCTACATAGACGCCATACAGGGGATCCCACAGTTCTGCAAGTTAGAGAGAGAAGAAGGGAGTGGAGGGTCCTATAGACTACAATATGACAATATAATGTTACTTTCTCCTATACAGGTGCATAGTATATTCTTCAAGCGTTATGAACTGTTATGCGTTCTAATTTAATGGTTGTTGCAACATACAAAACTCAATATAAAACTGTTTCATATTATTGTAATGGTTACTTTGCACACTACAAGATTTACTACCCTGATACACATTCTATATTTCAATGTCTTTATGTCTCGTCATTTGCTGGCTATTAAACTAGTTTCCATGTAGGTGCACCGAGAGTGGACTGCTAAAGTTGTAGTCACAACCCCAACTCACACCCCAAATGGGGTCTCACCACACCCTATTTGGCAACACAGCATCAGTTGATGTGGTTCAATAATCACGATGGGGCATAAAATGCTCCCACATGATTGGCCACAACCCCTGATAGTACTGGGTCCCACCTTTTCTCACGGTGGCCCCATTCATATGTTAACTGGTGGATAAAAACATTCTGGGGCTCAAGCCTCTCATTGAAGGGGATACGACCATCACTTAAATAATTACTTTTCTAATACTAATAACAAATGTGTTTAAGCTGATATTAATAATATTAATAATAATATGTTGTTGTTGTTAATAATAATAATACAATCTACTTTTATAACGCCAGCATACCCGTTTCTAACTGTATAATTTGTTTAATTAGGATTTAATGGTTTTTAAAAAAGCAGATAATAATGATCAGTATTTGGTTCCTTGGGCCAGATGTACTAAGCTTGAAAAGTGATAAAATGAAGAGTGATAAACCACCAGCCAATCAACTCCTATCTACCATGTCAGAGGCTGTGTGAAAAATGACAGAAAGTAGCTGATTGGTTGGGGGTTTACCATGTATAACTCTCCATTTTATCACTTTTCAAGCTTAGTACATATGGCCCCTTGTCAAAGAAACCCTTATATCCAACATTCTAGAATGTTACCGTCTCCGAATCACTACCCATGAAAACATTACATGAGTTAATAATCCTGAAAAAAGTGGTGCTGTACCATCCCTGTACATATACAGGCACATACACTTACACTTTTGTGTGTCCTCCCTCCCTCACCCCCCACCCGCTGCTGTTGCTAAGGGTATAAGATTGGTTTTAATAACAGTTAGTTCAAACAATGTAAATTTACTGCCGCTAGAAACTGGTTCAGAAAACATGTCCAACACAACTATCATTTCTCAGCCACACCAGCTGTTTTCGCTCAGCTCCTACCTGACAGGGTGCTTTGGAAATAGCAATCAGTGTATTTATAAGAAGGGACGGGCCCATAAATATGTCAGGCTGGAATATATACGGCCCCATATTTCACCATTTTCTATTTTAAAGTTGTGAGTTACGGCTTTAGAAAGGCTGCCCATTAAATGTGCGGATGATGGATATTCTGCATTGCTGTGCGTGTGTGTTCATCGCCAAGACAATAAAAGGACACTAACACACACACGCTAGTGCTTACACACACTGAAAGCAATGCACTTTAACACACATACACAATGCAGAGCACAAAAATAAGCGACATACATCTATAACTATGAAAACACACACATACACAAAACTCCAAGTGTAGAGTATTGTACAGCTAACACTAAACATTTACAAACACACATACACAATACAGAGCACAAAAATAAGCGACATACATCTATTACTATGAAAACACACACATACACAAAAATCCAAGTATAGAGTATTGTACAGCTAACACTAAACATGTACAAACACACATACACAATAAAAAGTATAAAAATAAGCAACATACTATACATATATTACTACGAAAACACACACATAAGACTCTAAGTTTACATTATCATACAGCTAACACACTCATGTACAAACACACATACACAATACAAAGTACAAAAATAAGCGGCATACATGTATAACTATGAAAACACATATATAAAACTGTATACAGTATCATATAGCTAACACTCTTGGGCAAACACACAATAGTCTTTGTTTGAAACAATAAACAATAAGCTCTGTACAATTAAAAAGAAGTGTCTGCCAAGTTGTTAAAGATCAAACAGTCATCTTATTTACATAATGCCAACAGAGGTGTTGATTTAAGTTGAATGTAACAGATGCCTGTTTACCTGCTTCATTCTGATTCATATGCATCTTCGTTCAGATACACAACACTTATAAAGAGGCATCTGTAGCAAGTATTCAACAATCATCATCAACTTGCATACGATTTGTGCAGGGGCAGAATTATGCATGGTGGTGGGTGTATGCCAGAGGTGACCATTACCCAATATGACTCCTCTCATAACAAACTAATTATGGCCTAATGAGGTGTAGATTGCTTATCAGAGAACTCGCGAATACAGTGATTATCGCATGACTGAGCATGCATACTGTACGCATGTGTGAGGGTAAATAGCAACCAAAAAAATGTGCATGGATTGTAAACACAATTTGGCTGCAGTTTGACGAATAGGAAGCTGGCATTTGGGGCGGAAATCTGCCATTTTCTATGCGTTTTTGAAAAAAATGCGGTGTGCCGAGGTGGTATTTTGGTGGAGGGTCTGACATCAGCGCTAATCACTTCCAGCCTGTCTAAGTCAAAGATTTGCACAGATAGCAAAGCCTCTTCAATGTTGCGTATGGATTTGTGAGTGGATTGCGCTTAGCGATCCATTTGCAATTCATTGGCAATTTAGCACTAGGCGGCTCCTGCATGCATAACTGATCTAAACTTCATCCAAGAACGCAGTATTGGATCATCACCGACACCATTGGCCGGCTGCATGATCCAAGAGGTCCACTGACGCAGATCCTGGCCTATTTTCTCCCCTGCACGCCTACAGTTTTATAAACACCACCACCAAACAGCATCAGACTGTCAACCACGAACAGTCTGATGCCGTCCTGCATCCGCCATTGTAGTCCCGCACTGCACATACACAGTACAGGTGCAGCTAATAGGTAAAGTATAGAACATTGGTATGGGCAGCAGATCCTTCTGGATCTGCATGAGGGCCCAAAAGTGCTGCCACCACCAACCTACTTGGTTATCTGCCAAACACATCCAAGTGAGAGGTGCAGGGGAAGCTGCACTACAAATAGCATCATTGCGGCTGCACAGCCTGCTGCTCAATGCTTTGGTGCCTTTGGACAATTGAGTCTTGAAACCCCCTAATACAGGAGACTTCTATATTACGGGGAGCTCCTCCAATCTTCAAGGAGAGTTAGCAATTATGCTTTGTTGATTGGAATGGATTAAGGACCCTGTGAGTTACAGTATGATACAATCCTGGCCTCAGGTAACAGGGCAACTTGTTCACCTTGTCCAAAGTAATCTACAAACTTCAAAAAGTTCTTTGATCTGTCTCTAAGAAGATGGTCTTACAATTTGCACAACGGTCAATCTTGAAGCATATAGGTCAGGCATGTTCAAACTGTGGCCATCCAGCTGTTGTGAAACTACACATCCCAGCATGCCTTGCCATAGTTTTAGCATTCCCTGATAGCAAAACTGTAGTAAGGCATGATGGGACATGTAGTTTCACAACAGCTGGAGGGCCATAGTTTGGACATGCCTGATATAGGTTATGGAGACCCATGCTATTGGCAATGTGAACAAAAAGTAGATTCTGGCGACGCACAAATTACCATAAGAGCTACTGTATACACTAAACACTACATATATACATATATTAAACTTCTTCAGATGCATGCACCCATTTTTAAAGAATAAATTACAAAATGATTGATCAGTCTGATGTCTGTGATCCATGACCCAATCGGACAGTTTATGTTTTTCAGGCAACCTGTGGATCTATAGTAGGAATGAATGCAGCAGGTTTGAAAATGTGACCGTTAGTAATGACTACAGCTGTGCTCCAGCTAGGGAGTATGGGGAAATGGGATGGTTAGTAATGACTACAGCTGTGCACCGGCTAGGGAGTCAGGGAAATGTGACAGTTAGTTATGACTACAGCTGTGCACCGGCTAGGCAATCTGGGAAATGTGACAGTTAGTAATGACTACAGCTGTGCACCGGCTAGGGAGTCTGGGAAATGTGACAGTTAGTAATGACTACAGCAGTGCACCAGCTAGGGAATCTGGGAAATGTGACAGTTAGTAATGACTACAGCTGTGCACCGGCTAGGGAGTCTGGGAAATGTGACAGTAATGACTACAGCTGTACACCAGCTAGAGAGTCTGGGAAATGTGACAGTTAGTAATGTCTACAGCTGTGCACCAGCTAGGGAGTCTGGGCAATGTGACAGTTAGTAATGACTACAGCTGTGCACCATCTAGGGAGTCTGGGCAATGTGACAGTTAGTAATGACTACAGCTGTGCACCAGCTAGGGAGTCTGGGAAATGTGACAGTTAGTAATGGCTACAGCTGTGCACCAGCTAGAGAGTCTGGGAAATGTGACAGTTAGTAATGTCTACAGCTGTTCACCAGCTAGGGAGTCTTGGAAATGTTACAGTTAGTAATGACTACAGCTGTGCACCAGCTAGGAGATTTGGAAAACCTGTACCGTTGGTAGATCTCAAGGACCGGTGTGGCCACCCCTGCCCCCCACAGCCATCACAGGCCAACTTTCCAATCTAACTGCTGCAAAATTCTGCCCCAGTACATTGAAAGGTTAGGATAAAGGTCTAGAGCAGGACAGCTTATTGTCACCCCTGGTCTAGAGGCATATGATCACTTGGAATGAGAAGCAACAGGTCATACAGTAGAACATGAGGTCAAAATAGTAGACTGACTGAAGGCGAAAAGAAGACTACATACCAAACAAAAGGTCACAAGTGTCTTATTAGAAATCCAGTCCAATACAGGTTTCACTAGACCCCAGTCAGTAACTTGTAAATCTGGACGGGTTTTTGGTTACTTCTCAGAATCTGCAAACTATCAATGTTTAATGGCTTTTAGACTTCCGTTCTCAGGAACACTGCCACTTTGTACTTTATTCATAATTCATTTTAATAATCACCATGACCAGAGAGCTATACTGGTTGTCATCAACCTGATCAGATGATGCATAAGGGAGGGAAACGTCCCAGTTTGCTGTGGGCAATTTTGGATTAGCAGAAGGTTATCTAAGGATTAATGCAATGGTGTTTTGTAATGTTGGGGTAAGGAGCCTAAATCACACAGAAATATCAATCACATATGAATATCTGTAGCACAAGATATTGAAGGTCTTGGGGACAGTGACCTCTTTCCTATGGTATTTTTAGGGTTTAATCACCTGTTCCTCCCAGATTGTCATTTATTCTGAGCATACATAATAATGTGCATTTTGTGACAAGCTGGTAGTTAGGAGCAGATTGACCGGTATTTTATCTCTGTCTACTTTATCTCTCTCCAAAGCTCATTGCACATACCCCATAGACCCCTTTATCTCTCTTCAAAGTTTGATCTATGTCTCCATGAAGCAAATGTGCTAAATCTTGGAGAGTGATATAATGGAGGAGCCAATCTGCTCCTAACTGCCATGTTACAGGTTCTATTGATAAAAAATGTAGACAGTTGAAAGCTGATTTGATGATTGTTAACTCTCATTTTTTATTACTCTCCAACGCTAAGAAATATCTGCCTTCCTGTGAAATAAACTGTCGGAGGTAATGAAGTCCAAGTTTGGCAGCCATGTAGGATGCCAGGCAAACTCTGACTTTTTTATAAAGGGGCAATCATTCACAAGGCAACACCATGCCCTGTAAATGATTGCCCCTTTAAAAAAAAAAAAGTCAGAGTTCTTTCGGCATCCCTCCTGGCCACGGAACTCGTATTTCATTACATCCAGCCCAAAATGTCTGTCAAAATGATGGACATTTTATCTGACAAGCTGAAACTCATCAGATATTGTAGCTTGCACTGGGGCCTATTTATCAAATGATATTTACAGTATATTTCCAGAAGACAGCCATTCCAGGGGGTTCCTGCTGATGTATATTACTTATTATTTATTAACAGTTTCTTATATAGTGCAGCAATTTCCCTTGGGCGTTACAATTGGAAACAGGCCCTTTTTTGGGACTGTCCTGTGTCCACCCTCAGCTGGCAGTGTCCCGCGGTGGGAGGGCAGTTGCTAGACCCCCTGTCAGTTGCAACCTAACCCTAACCTTCCATTCCCCGCAGCTTAAGTCAACCCCCTAGTGCCTAACCACCCCAGCCCCCTGGCTGGACAGTAGCACTATCTAGCATACGCATCTCTGGAATCCCGGCTTTCTTTGGTTGAGATGCTGGTGTTGGCCTTCTGGCAGTAGTCAAGATGCCGACCTCGGTAGAGTGAACGCCGGCATCTGGACTGTCGGGAAGGTGAAAGCATTCACTTTTAACAACTAGATGGGTGATTTTGTTGCATGTAAGTGACCAGATCTATGTAGAATGTTGGACAATTGCCTGTATGGAGCAAGATCACCTTAACCTCTCTCACCAATTTCTTTTGACCAACAATGGCTTTTTATGCTGTTATGAAAACTGCTTCCAGAAAGTTGGGAAGAGCCACACAACACATTACAACAAATGCTAAGACTATTGTTTAGAGGTTGGAAAAATAACTTTATTTATAACTCTGCCTTAAACCGTCAAACTTGAAGTTATTATGACTGTGATGACCGTTGTTGATCTATATAATTAGTGTTGTGACAACAAAGTAAATGGGAGCCTGTGGGTCCTGTCCCATGGACTGCACAAAGTAACAACCATCACGTCAAAAGTTAACACATATAGCCTAAGGCCGCTTAGTAAATCTGCCATAACTTGTCAGATATAATATATGTAGCTAAATAGCAGCATATATTAATACCTGAGCAGACACTGCTAGCTATAAATCAGCTGTTAAGAAAGGTAGAACAGGTTACATTGTTAAAGACTTCTATTACCCTCTCAGTGGTGTCATGAACATAAAAGTGGTATGCCATCAATTAACCAGTGACATGCAGTCTGGGTAGGCAGAGGAGCAGAGCAGTCTGGGTAGGCAGAGGAGCAGAGACGAGCCTGTCGTAATCGAGTTTTGCCTATAAAAATTAGTAGAACAACAACAAAAAGATGATATTTAGAAGTTAGAAATATAATCTTTGATTTGAGTGTGTGTGTGTGTGTCCAGCCACTGACCTCACTGCACCTCACTGCAATTAACCTGCTGCTGAAAGGGAATTTAACCTGTTCGGCTTCATAATGTTACCTGCTGCATAGTCACAGTCCAGGTCCCAGTGCCTGTAATCCAGCACAGGGTTTGTTTTTTCACTATGGGGCTGTCAGGGTGAGTGGGTGTACTGTAAGATTAATGATGTGGGCGTGTAAGCGACTCATAATGGTTTGTTTGATGTGACAGATCGGATAGCGGCTGATTTATGTCACAGGCAGATAGCTATTTAATTGTGCACCTTTTGGCACCAGTTCAAAGTGATCTGCCCCCCCTCACCCCCATTCCCCCACCCCTCCCCTCCTGTGCTACTCCAGCTCTGTAGCATTCAAGGCTCTGAGTGACAGATGTACTCATACCAAAATATATTATCTCCAGAAATGGTGGGAGCTGCCTTATTGTATGTGACTTTCTTACAGTAGTACAGAACGAACCTCTATGTGTTCAGAAGACAGGAACCTTAATTACATGTCAATTAAACTAAAGCTAAACTTCAGTCAAAATTACTAAAGATATCTCCAAACATTTTCAAAAAAAGGTGACACAGAGGCAGATGTACTAAGCATTGGAGAGAGATAAAATGGCAAAGAATTAGCTCCCAACTGACATTTTTTAAACACAGCCTGCATACCTCCCAACATGACCCACTCCAGAAGGGTCATGTTGTAATGTATAATTGTTGCATACTTGCCTACTTTTAAAAACTAGTTTCAGAGAGATTATAGTTGGTAGTACACTTTTGCACAGGGCCCCATTGAGGGGGCGTGTCATGCTCCACCCAAAGGGCGTATCTAGTTCCATATATGGAAAGATTGGGAAAAGAGATTGTGAACGTGGCACCTAGAAGCGTGGGTGTGTCCTGCTACATCTGAGAGGGATCTTTTAAAAATGACTTTGGTCCATATGTAGATGAGCCCCAAAGCAGTTAGTAAGAGACACTATACTTGTTAAAGTGCTGGGAAATGGCGCTGATGATTCAGTGTAAATTTACCTATTGTTCATTCCTTTTTTCCCCAAAAATGTAACAGTGTAATGTGGGCTAGGTGACCTGAGGGAGATTGCTAGACTAATGAGGGAGAGAGGGAGATTGCTGCTATTTCAGGGAGTCTCCTGCAGAATGCAGGAGGGTAGGCAACTATGACTGTTATAAACAGGTTAATGGGTAAGAAACAGCGGCGTAACTATAGCACTGCAGCCCCCGCCACCGCGGGGGGGCGCTGTGCATGTGAGGGCGCCGGGGGCTGCAGTGCTATAGTTACACCCCCCCCCCCCCAATCCCCGCAGACTTACCTATCTAGCTGGTCCCGGCGGCTCCGTTCTTCTGCTGAGGACCACAACAAAATGGCCGCCCCCATATAGCAGACAGTTCTCTGAAACTGTCTGCTGTATGGGGGCAGCCATTTTGTGGTGGTCCTCAGCAGAAGAAGAACGGAGCCGCCGGGACCAGCGCGATAGGTAAGGCTGCAGGGGATTGAGGGGGGGGTTTGCATGGGCGACGGGGCGGCGGGGGATTGGGGGTGCTTGGCGGGGCAGCGCCCAAAACTTAGTAACGCCACTGGTAAGAAAGGTATTTCCACACAGGTGATAGCAATCATGAATTAAGAGGGAAGTCCAGATACAGAGCATTGTGTCCCTCCCGGAGTGGGTCATGTTGGGAGGTATGCAGCCTGCAACATTGAATTAAAACAGAGCTGCAAGCAATCTATGCAGAGGACACTGGGAGATGTGGTTCAGCAACAGTTGAAGAGCCAGAGGTTTATTAAACCTAGAGATTATACGTGATGACCTAATATGTTCCATATAGCGTTAGCTTACCTGTAATCTACATAGTCATTATTTTATTCCTTTTTTAATATAAGCACCAACCATTATTTATCTTCTATCAAACAAGATGTTTCAGTAATTGTAATCCCTAGTTAAGATGTGCCGTCGCTGACAATGATGTATTCCATCTGAATGATGCAATGCAAGTGAGAGTGGCAAATTTAGCATAGATTCCCAGGCACACCTCCAACATTTACATTTCTAATTCGGGACAGTCAATGAGGCACGGCGCCCTATGGACTGCTGGGGGCCAGGGCCGGCACCGTCTAGACCAGGCATGTCCAATGTTCGCCCTCCAGATGTTGTGAAACTACACATCCCAGCATGCTTTGCCATAGTTTTGCTATTAGAGAATGCTAAAACTATTGCAAAGCATGCTGGGATGTGTAGTTTCAAAACATCTGGAGGGCCAACGTTGGACATGCCTGGTCTAGACCATGTGGAGCCCAGGGCAAAGGTTTACTTTTGACGTCTCCCCCCCCCCCCCTCACTTTATCAAAAATGAACATCTTCGGACAATGCTCACATTTATTGAGAACAGGTATTGGCCACAACAGCTATAACTGCGGGGAATGCTAAAGTGATTGCAAACTACAGTGTGTACTTTATACTGAAGGAAGAGAAATTAAAACTGAATGCACCCAGGTGTTGTACTACGTCAGCCATAGAAGAAAGAGGGATGAAGGCAAACACCAAGGAAGTAGCATGGGAAAGGTGCATGTACATAATTAAAAAAATTGACCCCAGTTATCTCAGGTCATAAACATTCATTCATTAAGACAGCAGAGGCACACAATTCATAAATACACACAACATAATATTTTACTGATGCCATACTAAAGGTGGTAAGGTAAGGTAAGCTCCTGGGCTGCTCGCAGCCTCCGTGCGCCCCTCCCTAGCCCCCATCCGCGAGGCGAATGGATGCCGCACACAGGCAGGGATTGATGTGAATGTTCGGAATATGTGTGCGCTATATAAGTTACTGGTAATAAACAAATAATAAGTTAATTAACAGTAAATTCATTGTTTATTCATTCTGAGCCATGAATCATAAGACTGGTTTCATACATAATCATATCAGGACCCAGGATGAAAACAGTTAAACATTGAAGTTTTTATCTACCTTAGTTAGAACCTGACTTAACCTGTTGCAGAATAATGACTGATGCTGAGTACTGCTTTGCTCAGATTAGCAGATTGCTGTACAAACAGCTGGGAAACAAATTCACTTTCTGTTTGCTTATAAAATACAGCTTCGGGCCAGCTCTTGTTATGGTTAGGTAAGATGGGCCAAATGGTGTTTACGTGCTTTCAAACAACTATGATTTTGTGTCTGAAACCTTCTTATGTGTGAGTTCAACCCAATAAAAATGTCTACTTCTTAATGGCGGACATATTTATATGTGTGTAGCATATACAAAATAATCCCTAAATATAAATGTTTTTAAAATATAAAACTATGCTGTTGCTATATGAATAAAGGCTAATAGCAATAATGTTTTCCATATCAATCCTTGGGTGCAGACTTAAGCCGCGTACACACTGGTTGACAAGTAGTTGCTCCCACATTCCTGTTAGCCCAGTCAGACAACCAGTACATATTGGAGAGCTGTTAATGAAGGATGATGCAATAAACACTGTACTGTCCCTCAATAGCATGCAAGGTGTTACTAGTGATGTCCCTAGGTTTGATGTTCAGCATATTGAGCAATATGCACGATATGCCGAACCGTTCTTTCCGACTGGACGGATTATCGCCCAGTGCAGTTCCTCAATAAGATTGCTACAGGTGGGGGATGCAGTTCCTAACTGCTGTTACAGGCTGTGTTTGAAAAAGACATTTAACAGCTGATACTTTTACCTCCACCCACTTTATCTCTCCAAACTTAGTGCATAGACCCCTTAGGGCCTTAATCTGAGATGGGAGCAAAACATAATGTAGCAAGTAACTGGGCTTTGGGCTTTATTTATAGATGGACACTCATAACTTACCTACTTTTGATATCTGGTCTCCGGGAGAAGCCTGGAGAGGAGACAAAGAGGCAGCAGGTCGGGACAAGGTGACAGCAAAATCCCTGCCTCATGCCATACAAACACCATAATGCACAGGCTTTCGATGAGGAGGCGGGGCTAAAATAATAAAAAATCGCACGATTTGATTCATTTTAGCCCCGCACCCTCACCGAAAAGTCGCAAATTACAGCATTTGTCTCAGTGGTGAAGGGGAAAGCGGGGGCTCTAGGGTGCATGCAAGAGACATGCTCACCTTCTCAGGGTGCCAAGAGGGCCACCCGATTTTTGGGAGCCTTGTGGCATTTTCGGGAGGGTAGGCAAGTATGTGGACACTTTTGCACAGCAGCTGCGACTTTGCACGTAGCAGCTGTGTAATAATATGCTAATGCCACAGGATGCTTTTTGTGTGATAGATGCCTCCTACCAGCTGCTCTGATTTCCCTCAACATCTGATGCAGCATATGATATCAGCCATCTGAGTAAACCTTTTGGTTACTCAGGATGGTTACTGTTAGGTAGTAGCCACTGACCTCAGCAAGTCCATACATGCTAATACACACCCAGTTTTTCAAATGCTGACCCTCGTTCCCCCTTCCTTGTCCCCAAATGGTCACAGCATGTCAATGATGCTGCTGCTTAGGGGGAACTGCAACCATCCTTGCTGAAACAGATATGCACATGTGCAGATCACATAGCAGCAGAGATGTTCATAAACCATTGAGCTTACAGTACATAGTTATCTAAATATACCCCTTGCCATAACCATGTGGTACTGTAAGTTTGCAGATTGCAAAATATGTATCCCCCTAGCAAGGAGAAAGAAACATACAAGGAGCATTTAACACCTGGCAAGGAGCATGAAACCCTTGGAATGACCGTGTATGTAAGCAACACTAGGGGCATTATGTGTGTAAGCAGTACTACACAGGACATTATGTGTAAGCGGCACTAGTGAGGGCATTATGTGTGTAAACAGCACTAGTGAGGGCATTATGTGTGTAAGCAGCACTAGTGGTGGCATTATGTGTGTAAGCAGCACTAGTGAGGGCATTATGTGTGTAAGCAGCACTAGTGAGGGCATTATGTGTGTGTAAGCAGCACTAGTGAGGGCATTATGTGTGTAAGCAGCACTAGTGAGGGCATTATGTGTGTAAGCAGCACTAGTGAGGGCATTATGTGTGTAAGCAGCACTAGTGGGGGCATTATGTGTGTAAGCAGCACTAGTGGGTGCATTACAGTATGTGTAAGTGGCACTAAAATGTCATGGGGCTTACAAAATGTATAATTATACCATAGCGTTTTTAGTGTTAGCCCAACCCGTCAGAACATAAAATGCAGAAATGGCATATTTTGCCATGAAACCCCTGACAATCAATAATTAGAAGCCTTACTCTGGGGCCTCATTTGTAAGGGGCATTTTTGTGTGGGACATAAAATGGTGTCAGTGGCATAACTGTGTGTAGCATAATATGCAAAAGGCATTACAGTGTGGGGTATAATATGTAACAGGCATTACAATATGTGGCATAAAGTGAAAGAAGCATTATGGTGTGTGGCATAATGTGTAATGGGCATTACTATAAGAAGGAAATATGACTAGGACAGGGGAGTGTTGAAACATACCCTTGCTCAGGGCACCATGTCACCTAGTTACACCTCTGCCTATTACCCACCATTTGAACTTAAAAAATAATCACACTGTTGATCTTTTTATCCACTGGAAGTCAACTTGGTCCTCAGGACCCCACACAGTTCATGTTTTTCAGGTCACCAGCGGATATTTCAAATGTGACAGTTGGTGATACACAGTGCTCCTGCCAGGTGACCTGGAAAACGTGACCTGTGTGCGGTCCTAAGGACTGAGTTGGAGAAGCCCTGCTCTAACCTGTAAGACATTTGCAAAAATAAAAACGGTTTACATCTTTTAAGCAAAACTGCGACTGAACCCTGTTTTAGCTATAGAATAGAGGTGGTTCTCAAGCTCAATCCTCAGGAACTCACAAAGCTCACGTTTTCTATCTGCTTAAACACAAAGGAGGTTATCTGATTGACACACTGCGAAGCGTTTCTTTAATTGCCCGCCTGCTGTTCGCACAGACCCCTGCCCCCATTCGCAGGGTGAATTCACCCGCACGGCGGCAAATGAGTGCTTTCTCCATCAACATCCATTCTCAGCCTATGGGGCAACACCAACCATCGCCGACCATCGAATGATGTGGTGCGCACACGCAAATCTAAGACACTCTCAGGTGTCATAGGCTTTTGTGTGTCCTGGGCGTTCCCATGGGCACATCCCCCGGACCACCGCCCCACACACCTGCCCGCACTGTTGTGTGCGAGCGCCTGGCCACTCACACTCAGCACATGCGCAGAAATGCCCATGCGCAGTTAGGAAATATTGCACTCCCGTGCGAATTCACATGGGTCCGCTTGGCCCTGAATTAAGTCCAAAGGGCCTGATTCAGTTTGAGCATTTGCTCATGCGTGCTGTGGTGGTCCCACATGCGTAGTGCATGCAAAAATCATTAAATTGTATTGGGCCCTTATTCTAGTTGAATCAGAAGGAATATTTTCGGACAGGAACCGAGTGTTCTTAGCCCCGCCTTCCGTACAGATCACACACACCGTCCGAATGCGGTAAGACGCAGACCAAATGGATCGCAAGTGGATTTTTCATGTATACACCTCCTCCATCTGTGGGAACCTCCCCCATCATTCGATGGTCGCCGACCATCGAATGCTGGACCGAGTGGTCAGGCAGCACTGAGTGCTCCAGACCATTCGGGCATTTCTCTGTGCAAAAGCAGCGATATGGGCGGGCAGCTGGCATCCGGCTATGTCATATGTCCGCCCCCCACACGTTCATCATGGCCGGATTACCATACGTACGCCCAGTAGTTTCATGGGAACGCCCATGAAACGCGGGGCATACGCATATGGTAATGAGCAAAATCAGCCCTTCACGCCCCTCTCCACCCCCTGCTCGGATGGTTCCTTACGATCATTTTCTGCACTGATCTCACGCTGTGTTCGGACGTGTGAGGCGTTCGCACATGTGCAAACACCATCCATCGGCTGTCCATCCGCATTCGGAGCCATCTGACTCAATCAGAATAAGGGCCTTAATTCTGAATGACCTTGTGCCAACATATAATGTAGCCTCCCCTATTCTTCCTCTTGGCACTGACTGATTTTCCAAATGTAATAAATCTGGATGGAAATATTTGCAACAATGCTCAAGATCAGACACTTGTAGTTGATTAATAGGTCGAGTATCTTCAGAGTAGAATTGCGTAACACAAGCAGAAACTGGATCACATGTTTATTACCCATATCTCAAGTTAGCCTGTTACTGCTGCCGTTGCCTTTTTAATATGGACTTTTTACCGGAAGGCCCATTTAAGCCAGGACTGATGTGAATGATAAATTCTGTGCAAAGCAAAAATTACTTTATATAACTAAATAAGTTTAACCATATTTCCAGCACCAATTTTTGCATTACAAACTTCCTTCATATTATAAGGCGCCTAAGGAATTATGTTGGTTGGCCTATACCTTAACTTAAACTTAAGTGCCTAGAAATAAATCACAAAAGACACCTTAACTAAAAATAATGACTCGGACAACCATGGCATAAGTTTAAACTGGTCACAATATTTATTGAGGTGGTATGACCCTTATTTGTCTATCAAAAGGGATGGCCAAGAAAAGCACTTGAGACCAGCACCAGTCAGAGGTGTATGCCAATGGTAGCGACTACAACGCTCCAATCTAACAAAACACCCCTTACGTGAGGTACAGCCTGCACCGTGGCGGCTTACCGCCCCATCTAAGGTATGGCGCGGACAATTCCAGGAAGTGTCCACCATCCCCGTCCAATTTGGGACTGGCAAAGGGGGGCAATACCGCACGGTGACCACCTGACACCTCTCCCGACTGCTGGTCGAGAGCGCCTTCTCACTGATTTTAAGTATTAAAATTTCGTACTCAAATTGTTTGGACATGGTAGCACAAAAGTGGAAAGAAGAAAGGGGATGGAGGGTGGGGAACCAGACTCCAAGAGGAAGTGCTACCCCTCAAGCTATCTCTTATATACCCCTCCTTAAGATGAGTCCCAAAAGCTACCTGATTGGCCCAAAGTCCCATGACCCTGCTGCCTGGGATTTTTCCCACAGCACCTTGCTTCTTCAACAACTTTATTAGTCACCTACAAATTCCCAGGCTCTTAAATGCACTTGAGCCTATGCGGCCCTCGTTCTATATTAGGGAGTGCTGTATTTAATTGTACCTCTGTGTTCTTCTCTGTCATGGACGGTGTAGAGATTAGCATTACTTCCTTAGAGCTCAGACATCATGAGTTTAATTGTGATGCAAATGAGAGGAGTGGCTCAAGAAGCGGTCACCAATGGGACAATTGAAATGTTGGATGATATGGTGTACGTGTGGTAGGGATTATAGGCCCTCATTCTGGTTGGCTCAAAAAGCAGCGTTAGTTTGCTGCTTTGCGAGACATGTAATGCCGCCTGGCGGCCATGCAAATGCCCCCCCCCCCCCCTTCCTCACAAATCGCAATAATAATTTCTCAATAATAATTTACCACTGCTAATAGGTTTGCTGGGGAATATAAAATACAGGATTCCGGCTTGTGTCAGTTAATGGGCCTGCTTATTGTAGCCCATGTACGGCTGCAATAAGCAGAAGTAACCACTTCCTGGCCTATCACCTAAGTCTTCAAACTTCTACGCTTCATAAACATAGGAAAAACAGACACATAGCACAATACAGTCTTTGTTATAGTTCTCATCAGAGATTAAAAGGCTGAATCCATAACTGTCATAAAAGTCTGTACTCTCTGTCTCTATATTTTGTTCAATAAATCCCTCATGTTTATGGGCTGCATTCCCTCAGCCTGGCCTTTCATCTGGTCCCTTATCCCAAACACAGAGCACACTCCGGTTTCCCTGATGTGTACAAACTGGAAAAGGAAGACCTGGAATAATCAAATGTCTAAGTAGTGACAGACACCTTAATCCTGGTGTTTAACAAGTAAATTTGTTGAGGGTGTAATTATGTCCTGCTGAGCCTGTAAACAGGGGACAATAGCTGTAAAGTAGGCCAGATCCTTCTCCATCTGCCTTTCACTCACAGTGAGCTCAGAAGTGAGCATCTATAAAATTGCTTCATTCTGGGTGCCGAGTACAGCCTCATAGTTCTCAGTACTGTAATTCTGTCACACTTCGCGCAGCAGGAAGATATCTTATATTCTTGTAAAATACGGCTTTTATTTTCTGTACAATCCCATCATTCTCTAATGTATTATAGTGGGGCTATAGCAGCAGCAACGACCAGTGGCTCCACTGATGGCTGCCTAGGCGCTGTGCAGCTCAGCGGATATATGCGTCTGTGTCTATATCCCCCAGGGTACATCTAGTGTAACCAAATGTTATAAAACACTGCCAGTAAAGTATGTTGTGCTGGACGTGATTTGTACTTTACATTACAGATACGTTTTTTATTTATTTCTTCAGATGAAGTTTGCAATGTGTAGGAATAAACGCGTTCGAACAAATATTTTAATTTGATTTTATTTACTGCTTATTTTATTAATGCTTTGATTGTTTTAGGCTTTTCCCTTGTTTGTTGACTTTCCCAGACTTTTGCACCCATCCTCTTTGACTGCATGTTGAATGCTTCCTTTAGCCATACAGATGTCACTGGGATAAGTGGTGGACTTGTAATTAGCTACAAGGCGCCTGCAAACTAATTATTGTTTGTTGCTGGAGGTGGCTCAGAAAGAACCTTTACAACTTGCAAAGTGCGCAATAAAGTGTAACAGTCTTTGTTTTTTCTTAAAAGCCAATAATGTCTGTGTGAAGTTTCTACTGGTCATTGATCAGCTGCAGACTGTTGTAGACAGCTCTCAAAACCTCTCCTGTACAGGTCAGCAGTTACTTTGCTAGAATTTGGGCGATTTCCTTATGATGCTCTGTACTATATAACAACAACTGCACCCAATTAACTTTGTCCTGATGATCCACTTTACATTAATCTGGCATTAGAGACAAGTTCATCAAAAGAACACCTAAACCATCTGTGCAGGAAAATATGGAATCCAATTGTATATGGAACTGCACTAACAACATAGTGACCTACTGTGTTTATGCCCGCCCCACGCACCCGCGTCATCGGGGAATTACCATGAGAACATCCAGCATTTTCATGGGAACGCCCATGAAATGCTGGGCATTCCCATGGGCTGGGCCGCCAAGAGATATGCCGGGCCCTGGTAACATTTTGGAGGTATGGCCTAATCGCGGGATGCATGGCCACCTCCTGCTATTAGGCCACATGTCTCGCAAATCAGCGCTTTGGGAGCCAACCAGAATGAGGGCCTATAATCCCTACCACATGTACACCATATCATCCAACATTTCAATTGTCCCAATGGTGACCGCTTTGTGAGCCACGCCTCTCATTTGCATATATGTGCTCTAAGGAAGTAATGCTAATCTCTAAACTCTACACCATCCATGACAGAGAAGAACACAGAGGTACAATTAAATACAGCACTCCCTAATAATATGAAGGAAGTCTGTAATGCAAAAATTGGTGCTGGAAATAATTTTAAACTTATTCAGTTATATAAAGTAATTTTTGCTTAGCACAGAATTTATCATTCACATCAGTCCTGGTTTAAATGGGCCTTCCGGGAAAAGTCCATATTAAAAGGCAGTGGCAGCAGTAACAGGCTAACTTGAGATATGGGTAATTTATTTATTTATTTATTTATTATGTATTTACAGTTTCTTATATAGCGCAGCAGATTCCGTTGCGCTTTACAATAGTAGACAGTGATAAAACAACAGGGTAACAACAGACAGACTTGGAGGTAGGAGAGCCCTGCTGCCTGGGAGGGACTGAGGGGGGGTTCCTCTCAGCGGCCCTGCCCATGGGTGCATCCACCGGCCCACTGTTGTGTGCGAGCGCCCAGCGAATAATCTATTCACTGAGGCTGCTTACATTCAGCGGCTGCACATGCGCATAATTGACTATGTACATGCGAAGTCGCGAAAAATTGGGGAGCATGTCAATCAGAATAGGCTCCAAACATGCTATAAAACTGCTTCTGTGTAGGAGTGATGAGAGGGTGGCAGCGTGTGACAGCTCCAGAATTTTGGGATATCTTTAAAATGTTCAATTTTCCTCCTAAATGGAACTGTCCCTGTGGGTGTGCCAAGGTGATTTGAAGAAAAGTTGCACTCTACCCTGAAGTATTAACTTTAAGTCACATATCTGCATCAAATAATTCCAGGATTTGCTTAGGTTCATACCGTGTTGCATGATAGATAAGGTTTAAGGAGGTTTAAGGGCTCAAGAAGATATATTGGTAGCGAGCATTGGCATATCTATAATTAGTACAGGGGTGTGGTGCACACAAATCCTGCACCCATAAATTTAAGCTACCCCCCCTTCAGAGGCCTGTGGCAGCTGGCGCTATATACAGAAATCACAAGGAAAATGGTGCAGCAGCCATTTTCCTAGTGATTTCTCATGTGCAATAGAAATGTTCTGGGATCAATGCGTATACGTAGTGGACTTACACCTGCAGCTCTCTCCTGGCCAATAAGGGGTGAAGTCAACTTATATAAAATGGTTTCTCTTTGTCTCTCCCAGTATAAGGCTATGCATTTCAGCAATCAGTATTCCTTAACATTAGTTGTTAGATCATAGTGCGCTAAAAGACCTCTGATGACCAAACATGTGACACGCAATGCTAGGGGAAGGAGCAGGGTCGGTGGGCTAGCACTGTCACTATCTATTACCTTTAGTAACCAGATGGTGAGCGTACATCTGTGCTCACATGTTCTGACCTTGATCCTCCTCCTGTAGTGCTGTGTCATGTGCTTGTGACGTCAGGGGTCCTTTATCCCTCTAGGCTCTAGACTTATCCATTCCTTAACCCATTTTCCTGTATATTGACTATGGCTGTGTTTGTATTTTGTAATTTTAGATGAGTACGTTTCTCTGTTGCCTGTCCCTGATGTGTTTTTATGGAGTCCTGTTTACCTTCTGCCTTGGATCTGCATTTTGTCCAATATCAGCAGACTCCAAGTCTCCTTCCAGTGGTCACTGGTGAAGCCAAAGGGGACCATTAGACTGTGGGCGAGATTTACTAAGCCATGATAAGTGATAAAATGGAGAGTAATAAACCACCAACCAATCAGCTGCTACCTTTCATTTTTTCATTTTTCATTTTCCTTTTTCAAACACAGCCTGTGACATGACAGGTAGGAGCAGCTGATTGGCTGGTTGTTTATCACTCTCCATTTTATCACTTTTCAAGCTTCGTACATCTGACCCTCTGTACCCAAAGGAACATGTGGCAATCATCAGGGACAGAGAGGGGTTTATTAACTAAGATGTGAATTCTATTTGAGATGGGATGTTGCTATGGCCAACCAATCATATGCTATCTATTATCTTCTACAAGGTGATAAATAAATAAGAAGTAGAATCTGATTGGTTGCCCTTTGCAACATCCCACCTGAAATAGAACTCCCATCTTAGTAAATAAACCGATATGGTCAACAACAGCTCAGCCCTACCCATACAAGTGGCATGTTAGCATGGCATTTAATGAAAACCTGTCACTGTCTCTCTGCTACCACTCTGGATTTATGATAATGTAATTTTGGGGAAAAGATTTGCTAGTTTCTATAGCAGTATAACACTTCATAAACAGCTGCCAGTACAAATGCAAAATGATATGTATAAATAAATTAGTAGTTGTGTTTGCAGTATTTTATATATATATATATATATATATATATATCCACTGCTGTATATTTTCTTTGTACTGCCAGACAGTAATTAGAGCAGGGGGATAAACGCAAGTAGCCGTAAGGACCACACAAGGACAACGACACATATATGTCGTCTGCATCACTTTTTTTTATTCAACATAATACCAGGCGGTTTAAACTTAAGGCCTGATTCACATTGACTCAGTAGCAGCGAAAATCGCTGCTTCCCAAGTGCTTAAACCCCCCCGCTGGGGAGTGACCGTCTGCCCCCCCCTCCCCCCATGTCCAAACTATGGCCCTCCAGCTGTTGTGAGACTACACATCCCAGCAGGTCTTGCCATACATTTAGCATTCCCTAGTAGCAAAACTGTGGCAAGGCATGCTGGGACATGTAGTTCCACAACAGCTGGAGGGCCATCCTTTGACCATGCCTGACCTAGACCATACCTCCCAACTGTCCTGCTTTTTGTGGGACAGTCCAGTTTTCTGGGACTGTCCTGCTGTCACAACTGTGGGCAGCAGTGTTCCGTGGTGGGTGGTTGGGGGCTCCCCTGTCATTTGATGATCTGCTTAGACAATCTGGCCACACACACTGTCAGTGAGTCCCAGTGTCTCCTGTAATATATCAAAGTACAAAAATGTGTAAAATAAGAATGCAATTTGAATATTTATGATTTATGGCCAACCGTGCGGCCAGCTGGTGTCTGTCTGGGGATCATCTTTCTGTCATGAAGATGGGCCGAATTATGTATGGAGGCCTGGAGCTGCAGCTCCGTCCACCCCATTGTTAATCTGGTCCTGCCTAAAGTATATGACTTGCTGGTAATAAATCCATGAAGAGAAAAGTAATCAGGGTAGGACATCACAAATGACCGTGACAAATGTTCCTGTTAGTGTGAGGAGATCTATATCCAGGAGTTCACAGGTCCCAACATAAAACTGCTTTTTATATATAGGGATGGATGATTTAATATGAATGGATGACTGTAACGGTAATTGATATCCACAACGGATAACCTTTCATTCTGTTTACCTGGCATGTACCCTTTCATTTTAATTGTAATGACCCCTTTACAACTCTTTAATTAGCATCCCATTACCAGGTGAAATATTTCCCACGCTAAGATCTGAGTCGGTAGCAGTGTGAAAAGTTATCTGGCAATTTGATTTCCAATTTACTGATAAGTCTCTTTGGGCCGTAGTCATATCTATTTGTGTTAATGCTGTGCTGGCCCCGGCATCTTCTCTCTTGCCGCGGACAGGTTAATTTAGAAAGAATTATAACTGTGTGATCTTCCAAGCTCAGCACATCGGGAATGGATCCACGTCCCCATTTGCACACTGTCCTATCACTCTTTCCAGAAACTGTGATCTTTCATTATCTCCGTAACCTTGGTGTGTAACATCTAAGGCACCTGACTTTAATATTCCCATGGAATTGTTTGCCTAGCATGGGAGTGATGTTTCCTGTCCCAGACATCACTGCTTACCTGTCAGGGGCCTGACTGTTAGTTTAAAGACAGACAGATGTACTATAAAAAAATGTGTTCAATTATTGTATTTTTATTATCAGCATTCAATGATTTCTTACCCAACTAACACTCAGAATTTACCAATGATTAATACAGTGTATATTTTGCATACATCTCTGCTCTAGCATTTCAGTATCATACATTTGGGAGAACAGAATCAAGATGGGGGTGTGGTCATAGAATACTGAAGAAGGTATTTATTTATTAACAGTTTCTTATATAGCGCACACATATTCTGCAGCGCTTTATAGAGAATACTTGAAAAATATCAGTTTCTGCCCCAGTGGAGCTTACAATCTGTATTTCCTACCACATGTACACACACACACATTCATTCTAGGGTTATTTTTTGGGGAGCCAATTAGCCTACACACGGGTACTCCGGTTTCCTCCCACAATCCAAAAATATACTGGTAGGCCAATTGGCTCCCAACAAAAAATGTCTGTGCGTGCGTGTTCATGTTAAGGTAGGGAATATAGATTGTAAGCTCCACTGGGGCAGGGACTGATGTGAATGTTCAACTATTCTCTAGCGCTGCAGAATATGTGTGCGCTATATAAGAAACTGTTATTAAATAAATAAATGTCTCCTTTTTTTTTAATTTATGTCCATGCTAGTGCTCAGTGTGAAAAAAAAATTCATTTTATATTTAATTTCTGTTTAAAAAGTCCATCGTGCTACCACGGAAAGGGTTACAGTTCCTACCCATGGATGTTTGGGATGGGATTTCCTGCCATGGCCCCTTGGAGCTGGTATGTTTGCTTCCTGGACCATTCTATGCCTTGCTGACCTGCTTCTGTTCATTTAGAGGCAATTAAATCAATCTTGTTCCAGCTCTGTTATAAAGCCAGCCCTGTGAATGTGTCCGCAGTGACAGGCCCATGACAGGCCAGGAAGATTGATTATAGGGAGGACCTCAACTTTACCAGAAAGAAAAATACAGCCAGTCTTATTATTTCACAATATATGCATTTATTGTTCAGCACAGACTTGCTGATTTATCTCAGGCGCTGTCCCGGGGGTAGCAGGGTCATGTCGATCCAAATCCTAAATGAGCACCATTCTGTTACAGAATTTAAAAATAAAAGTGATATCTGCTCTCCAGACCCTTAAAATGTAGCTAAGACCTTACCCAAAAAGGTGTAAAATAAGAAAGAAGTCATAGGTTATTAATTATACTTTCTTGCTGGAATTAAAATGCTAATCCATGTTACACAAAGCTCTTGTGAGCCTTCATTTGGTGGGAAGGGATGTGGGGTCCTTCCCTGGGAAATCCATAGTTTGTTATGATTGTTACTAGTACCTAGTGGGCAGCATGGACAGTGTTATGGTTAGCATTATTGCGTCACAGCGCTGAAGTCATTCCCACTATGGCACTAAGTGGGCGGAGTCTGTATATTCTCCCGTGCTTGCGTGGGTTTTCTCTGGGTACTCTGGTTTCCTCCCACAATCCAAAAATATACTGGTAGGTTAATTGGCTCCTAACAATCTTAACCCTAGAACAGGGGTTCCCATTCTTTTTTCAATCACGGCACCCTAGAGTATCTGAGTTTTTTCATGGCACCCCTAGGCCCCCCAAAAATTAATTAGATTGGGTTTATATGCGACTCTTAGGGTCAGCTATGTGGTAAAGGGCAGGATTTGCATCTGTCTGTACACATTTTATGATTGGCAGCCACCAGCACTGGTTTTGCCCATAAAAAATTAACCATAAATAATTTGAATTGGTCCTGGACCACCAACCTGGGGCACCCCTGCAAGTGTCCTGAGGCACCCCAGGGAGCCACGGCACACAGTTTGGGAACCACTGCCCTAGAATGTCTATGTGTGTGTGTGTGTGTGTGTGTGTGTGTGTGTGTGTGTACGGTAGGGTGCATATGGTAGGGAATATGGATAGTGGAGCAGGGACAGATTGTATGTTCAAATATTCTCTGTAAAGCTCTGCAGAATATTTGTGCGCTATATAAATAACGTAATAATTATTATTAATAATAATAATAATAATAATACCTAAGACTTCCAAATCTGGGCCAAACTTTGTAGAATGTAAGTGGTATTTAATTGTTATATCCAGTGCTATTTTTCAGCAGGAACCAGCAGGAACTCAGTTCCTGAACCTCTAATTACATATGACATCATCAGGAACTACAAATGTACTTTCCATAAGATAAGTTTTATTTTAAAGTCACATGTGAGTGCCTTTGTTTCTAAATGCAATATACACATCTATCTCTCCCTCCCTCTCTTTATTATATATATTATTTTTTATTTAATTGATCCAACCCCAGACCTGGAGTTCCTGCACCTATTTTTCCAGAAAAATAGTACTGGTTATATCACACCCGATCTCCCGTCTAAAATGATGGGAGATCGTTGAGCAATATTCAATTGATCTATTTTTTGCGCATATATGTTAATTATGGTCAGGTTTAGCAATGCATTTGTGCATTTCAGCTCACCACCCCCAGGGATAGCGAGCTCAAATGCTGGCGTAAAACAATTGAATAGCACAAGAGTTTGCTGATAGGGGGGCTTAAGACAACCCTGCATCAGGGTCACTTAGGGGGAAAATTACTAAGATGGGAGTTCTATTTCACATTGGATGTTGCTGTAGGCAACCAATCAGATTAGACTATCTATTACCTTTTAGAAAGTGCAAAGTAAATAAGAAGTAGATTTAGTTGGGATGAATGCAGCAAATCATTGTACAGGTCCTAAGACTATTTAATAACATACCACACCAATTGAATACACAGACACCAATGTTATTGAATAGATACAGATTTCTTGACAAACATTGAAACCCCCACTACTATGCCAGGCTTCATAGCAGGGAACCCTTGCAGTGATTACAAAGTAATGGTTGTTGCCCAAAAGTTTGACCTACACCTCTACTACAGGGGAGAGGGAAGGGTACTAGATATTGAAGATGAATTGTCTTAAAAGTAAAACTTACAACACCATTTACACTGTCCGACTTTTTAAAGCAGCCATGTTGGTCGCACTACAAAGGTTGCACGCGGCAGAGTAGGCAACATCTGACAAGACGACATGTAATGGGGAAGCTACAAAATACTAAAGGGAAATGCACTATATTGTACAAAATCATCAGGTTCATGCATTTTCTTTAAACCAGCCTTTGGGAGTACCAGTTGAGGCAGCCATCTTGCAAGCACTACATACCTATATAAGGAAGTAAACTAAATAAGGGTAAAACAGAAAATAACAACTGAACAAATAGTCACATATGTTGTCTAAGAAAGTGCCAGGTGAAACTGGGATTTGGGGCAAACAATATAAGTAGCAGTGGGCAGGATGAGCAATTAATAGATGGGCAAGGATGTTAGAAGGGAGTATTAAGGTTGCGGGGGGGGCAGGTAAGTATACTTACCTGGCATTGTCGCAAATCCCTACTGCGAGATGCCAGCATCAGTATTCGGATCGCCGACATCCTGACCGCCAATAATCCTTATGTATCCCCTCCTAGATTCAACACAGCCCTGAAGTATCATCATTTACTGACAAGGGCCACAGCACCTGGAAATTCACTCAACACAAGATCCGCAGTTTCGCACAGTCGGTGTACCAATACACGAATACAATTAAGCCTAATAACAAATACAATTAAGCCTCGTAACAAATACATGAATACAAATGAGTATAACAACAAAGACATGAAGCCAATTAAGCATAATAGCAGGCGTGTGGTGAGAACAGTAGTATGAGGCAAGCATGAACAATTCTCTGTGTATGAGGTTATAGTTTCGCACAGCACTAACTAACATTTGATATCTAACATAACAGGGACATTTATGTATTTATTACACATAGTGCATACAAATTCAGCAACGCTTTTCAGAGAGTACAGTATGTGCCCATTCACACCAGTCCCTGCTCCAGTGGATCTTAAATCGTTGTTCCCTACCATATGCACACAGACCCACTAGAGTTAATTTACCGATATATTTTTGGGATTGTGACGGAAGCCCACGCAAGCACACGGATATACAAATGCCACACAGTTAGGGAATCAAACCCAGGACCTCAGTGGTGTAAGTCAGTAATGCTAACCATTACATTATCCGTGCTGCCCACACATGAGTTAAGGCCCCCTTCCACAAGCACGAGGTATCGCATGCGTGGTATTCCTAATGGTGCGTACACACGGGGCAATATGATCGGTGGCAATATATTGCTAGCAATATATTGCTCAGCAATCCTATTGCTCAATGTCCCGTTTTCATCTGCAACCAGAGATGGTCGCATATGAAAATGTCACACTGCCGGGGAAGAGGCAGTGGAAGTCGCTGGTGGGAGGAGCATGCTGAAAACGGGAGCGTGCACTAGGCGATTTATTGCTGGTGTACACTCCCATCGCTGGCAATATCGTCGCTCAGCGACCATATTTCCAGCGATATTTGCAAAAATCGCCCTGGTGTGTACGCACCATAACTCTCCCAGCAGCTCCCATTTTGCAATGTATCTTATGCGATTCCAGTCAGGGCAGCGGAATATGATAAATATTCATGGCAGCCATGACGATCTGCAACTCCGATCAGAGAAGCACAAGAACCCGCCTTTGATTGGAGTCGGAGGAAACTGACATGCAATGTGGCCTCTTTTCCTCCAATTCCTCGTTCCCGGAAGCTCGGAATCAGATGAAAAGTAGGCACATCTTACTAATGGATGGGGGGCCTTAAGACACACATGGCAGGGACAAACAATGGAAGACAGGAAGACAGTGGGAGCATATAGAACCGGTTAAAGTAGTAGGTGAAGTGAGTGGAGATGAAGTTCTAGGCGGTGGAAGGGAAGCCAAGCATGAAATAGTCGGTATTAAAGAACCCTTTGAAGGATATGAGATAGAGGGAGAGGCTGAAAGTGCAAGTCCAGCAGTTCCATAGGGGGGCAGCGGTTTGGTCTTCCATGCAAGAGTGAGAAGTGGTCATAAGAGGGGAGGAAAGGCAAAGGTCACTAGATCCTATAGGAACCACACCTGACAGAACAGGGTCATAAAACATCATCTCTTCCGGGAACAAACCCATCCATCAGCTCTTGTGTGAGACAGAAAACACCATGTGATCATTTCAGCTGTTTTTTTTCACACCCTTTAATATGCTGCTTGTCTATTTTCACTTCCAGACCAAAATTGGAACTTTGCTATGTAAAGAGTAGTCATTGTCACTCATACCCCTGTGACATGTCTTTGAAGAGCACGCTGTATGACAGGCGATACATATCTAAATGATTTCTCCACTCCAAGGCTGTGATGATAAGCTGGGATTTTGATTACTAGGTACATTCTGCCTGCTCTCCCGTCACAAGTGAAAGGGGCAAGGAGAGCAAAACTACTTATTCTAGAAGGTTCTGTAGAGATTATTACAGGCCCTCACAAAGCAGTTAATGAAAGGAAGCATAAAACTGTCAGGCCGGGAGGTGATAAATGGGCCTGTGAAGCTGATGTCCGTGCAAAGGAGCAAAGGTATTCAAACAGAGGAGCAATTTGTTCTGAGTGATGTCTCCTCTTCAAAGCTGCGGGTTTAACAGCCTGCTGTAATCTGCCATTTTACCCCCCTTCCTCTCCCAAACTCCTGGGGAATTTGGCCTAGATTTAACCCCTCATGCCAGTCACCCAAAAAAACCACACAAGCAAATTATCATTAAACTGGTTATCTCGGGCCTGGATTATCAGTACAGGCCCCGTGATTTGGATTTTCTAAATATCAAATTATGCCCACAATATGGTCAGTTCTCAGTGTCCTTTCAAGCAGTGATGCCAGGTCGGCCATTTTAAGGTCAGGCACATATGGATTACATATGCTGCTGTAGTGTTACTTCAGCTGTAGACTATTTACTGGCATACAAAAAGCTACAAATACAAAATCATTAGTAGAATGAGGGCATTTCTTTATTAATTGTGCAATTTGAAGGCGGATGTAGAATTCATACTTGAACACTCTCCCAGATTTGCCGGGAGGCTCCAGAAAATTGGGTGACCCTCTCGGCCCTGGCAATGGTAGGCGAGTCACCCAAACATACCAGAGACCCCGGGCGCAGCTGCCCACTTTGAGAATAAATTGGGCTGCCGTTGATGCAATCCTTGCTGAATCCCATCATCCTAGCCACGCCCTCTGCTGTATCATTTTGGTAATCCCGACATTGTATAGCAGGGTGCATGGCTACACTGACGTGTCTTGGCCATCATGCCCCATAACACCCCCTCACCTCCACCCTTAACACCCCCTACTCCACCTGGGAGAACAGCCAAGAAGTCGGCAAGTACAGTATGATTGATATAGATCGATCCCACTTAGTATTGCACACTGATGAAACAGTGTGCTGTATTAAATATCATGTATACAATATTTTGGTCACCATATTGTACCCTAAAAGTTATTAACTAAGCTTTTTGCCACTTCAGTTATGAACCCTTGTTTTGACCACAGTGAGAAGAGAACTTAATTAGCTGCCCATTGAGTAACTACATACACTGCCAGGCACTGGCAGCCCCAGAATGCCGTGTGTGTGAGCTAATATTCTAGGGTTCTAAAACTCTATTCTACTCAGAGGGTAGCGGAACCTAGGTGCTCCCTTCTTCTCTATGCTTGAGCTGGATCTGGGAACACTGGGGCAGATGTATTAAGCCAGGCGAGATAAACTGGAGATAAAGTGGAAGGAGATAACACACCAGCCAATCAACTGCCAACTGTCATATTTCGAAACTCAGCTGATTGGCTGGTCCATTATCTCCTTCCACTTCATCTCCACTTTAGCTCTTCGCCAGGCTTAATACATCTGCCCCAATAAGAGAAGACAGGCAGCTGTTACATTAACCAAGGTGCCAGAAGGACAAACAAACCTTGGGGGGGGCCCATCACATTTTTGCTTCGGGGGCTCTCCACGTTTTAGTATTGCCCCTGAATGTAATGCGAGAAACCTCTCGTCTCATATCGCACTATTTCTTATGATCACTTCAGCCTTCCAGCCATTGCCTACACCTTTTTTTTTTCTTCGCATATCAGTTTCTGAAATTAGACTCTCCAAAACAATTTTGGATTAGTTAATATGCCTGCTCGGTTCTATCATAAGTACTTCAGATTAATAGAAGGACTTTAGCAAACTGTTTAATAGGGAAAGGCCTTAGATGCTGGGATAAAGTCTATCAGATTTCTGTGAGTATGGCTGAGCAGCTGTCTCTTCCACTCCTAAGTGTGTCCAGATCCCAGCCCTAAATCAGCATGCCTGCAGTGTTTACGCAGGAATAGACGCGCTGTATACAATTAATGTATACATGTCATAGGACTGAGCCAGCTCTCACCGAGAATTTACAACCTGTATATTATTAGCATGGTCGCTGTTACAGTAGCTCCTGGCTAAAATTCCTGTAAATTATGTCCTTTGCTAACAAACGCGCTGGGGTTTAACACACATTGCTGTTTTGTCTTGACATGTAACAATAAAAGGAAAGGTTTATATATGAAAGGCAATAAAGAAAAAGTCCAATCCATTTCAGTAATATAAACTGGCGGTGAAATTTATGAGTTTATGTTAAATCTGGGTGACCGGGAAAGAGTTAAAATGAGTTGCATGGGATAGGAGATCTCTGGTACAGGATATGCCTTTTCTGTGATTAAAAAACAACAAATGACATACTGTAGATGTAATTACAATGGCTGCTTTATTTGCAGAGTCAAACAAACAAAACAGTTTCTAGTTAAATGAAAACTTCAGAATATTATATAGTTGGACTTTTTCCTGATGAAAGGCCCTTAAGGCCCATACACACTGGGTGACTTTGAGCTGAAAGCTGCTCAAAACAGCCTGTTTGAGCGGCTTTCAGCTCAAAGCCGCCCAGTGTGTATGGCCTGGCGATAAGCGCTGCTGCACGCTCCCGCATCATCGCTGGGAAAGCAGCTCATCTGCTGGTATTGCCAACAGATGAGCGGCTTTGAGGACGGCTTTGCATAGTGCTGCACTGTGCAAAGCCGTCCTCTCCCCGCTAACAGCGCCGGGCAGGGGGAAGCCGCCCAGTGTATCTACTCCAGGGAGGAGCTGATTGGTTGGTGGTTTATCACTGTCCATTTTATCACTTTTTACGGCTTAGTACATCTCACCCTGTGGCTTAGCACATAAACCTAAATGTTAGCACAGTGTGGTTTAAAAATGCATCTATTTTCGTTATTAGCATTGCGTCAATAAATAAGTGTGTCCTGGGTGTGTATCTATGTATATATGTATAAGTGGGTATATAATAGCATAATCACCCTGTACCAGGGAGACGTGGTCCTGAGCGCTGATACACACACACTTTTATTTTTTCTTCTTCATGTATTGTATTGTCTTAGTAACTAAATAATGTATGCTTTTTTATATTCATTATGTTTGTTTTAATACAGGAGGTATTTGTGCCGTTATCCGGGATTTGTAAAACATAATTTCTAACTATTCTCTCTCGCTAGTATATTTATCACACCAACGATGTTACACCTTAAAAAGGAAATACTAATGTAAACTCAATTGTTCTTAACCTAAATGATTTGTGGACCAGCAGTAATGCTATGTATCCCCTCACATAGTGGGACCTTGCAATAGGCTGTGCGCCTCTCTAGTCACCTTTATAAGATGAATTATGGGACAAGACAGCGGCCACTTTGCCTGATAAGATCATTCTGTAGCTATTTATCACACGTAATTGCTGATAAATAATCTGACCTCTGCACTTCCAGGAGACCTTTACATAATTCCAAAAAATGATACATTATATTATTATTACCTTTTTTTTATCTTAACATGAGCTCATCAAGCTATAACCTAGAAGCCTTGTTTGGTAGACTCGCAGTGGCACTGCAGCTCTAGTTTAGCAAACATTAGCAGCGCCCCCCAGTGGCTACATTTGTTATTAGGTTTCCAGTTACGTGCGATCTTGGTACATATCTACAGTAGTACATCATACAATGGAAACTGCCTATTAGTGTAGATTACTAAATAATAATAATACTAATAATAATCTGTGTTATAAAAATCCCAGACAGAGAGTAGTCACCACGTGCTGCCACAGATGATGCCCTTTTCCAGCTCTGGCAGAAGAACCATAAGTCCCAGGGGTGCTCTGCCCACCAGAGAGATAATGTTGGCACTCAGACCTGGGGAGCCACCAGTTCTTTAGACATGATCCAAAAATACATAAAATAAGATGATAGAGTGTCCGGATCAGCCTGTGCAAGAATGTGAGCACAGCAGCAGGCAGCATTAGTGAGTGCATGCTCAGTGCCATAGCATATCCCCCGGCAGGCAGCCACAGCACCAGTATGATGTATGTGCGGGCAGGAGGTATACATGCATGCAGTGCAGCTATAGTACAGCATACACATCACAGCACGTGTTCTCTATTGCAATGTACGTATGTAGTATGAATATGATGATCTTCAATTTGCATGTATCACAGAGACCCATCATTGTACATATCTGCATGCACACAGGGACACGGGACCTGCTGCAATCTATATACCCTCGCAGTATGGATCTGCATCGTGTTTATTTTAGAGCAAAGGACAAGTTTAAGGGGAAATTCTTTTCTCTCCCCCACCCAGCGCTTGAAGCGTTAATTTGCATCCTGACTTCCTTGAAGTGTAGCCACGCCCCTTACCCCGCCTACACGCCCCTGATTGGACAGCTCTGCCCAAGCCTTTGAAGTGGTGCTGAGCGCTCTGGGTTGGGTCTAGCAGGCAGAGCCTTGCAGCCAGCTGGAGGGAAGGGAGCTCAAGGGGAATCTCTGCACCTTGGACATCCCTCCTCCAAATGAACTGTTCTCCCCTTGGATCTAGCACTGAGACAGAGCCACAGAGCTGCCCATCACCTTCAGCAGCGCCCCTGCCAGTCCTAGCACCAGGTCACCCTCTGCGCCAGGCGAACAGACTGCCCATCAGGGTGCTCAAAATGCTGACTGCCCATACAGGACACTTACTGCACCCGGAGTACCTGCAGCCTCTCTCTTCCACCCCCGTCAGCCCCATAGAGGTAAGGAGAGCTCTGGCACGGACCGTCCTGGGATCGCCTCTGTGGATGCAGGATCTGTGGGATTGCCCAGCGCTGGTGCCCCGGGCACAGTCGTGTTCTATTGATTAGCACACACGCAGGGGGGTGCTGCCCCCGCTAATGCAGGGGGTCCTGGGTTCTACCCCCGCTAATGCAGGGAGTGCTGGGTGCTGCCCCCGCTAATGCAGGGGGTCCTGGGTTCTGCCCCCGCTATAGCAGATGCAGATGGGGTTAGGTACTTTCCTTGCGGTGATTTCCTATACACACCCAGTCATGTTTGATGAATGCTAGAGACAGGCTTTTATTACAAGGAGTGCTCTGTTTGCATTCTTTGTGTGTTGTGTGTGTGACTTTGCAATGTAACCTATTCTTCCCCCTTACAAGGTTACAAATCCCATTCTGTAGTGTTTTTTTTATCATTGTGTAGTAGTTTTGTATCATTGTGTAGTGGTCTTCTTGTATAGGATCATTCTATAGTCTCTCTTTGTATCACTGTGTAATGTTCTTGTATGGTTGCGTAGTCCTCTTATCCTGTGTCTTGGTGTCTTCTTGTTTTCTTATCTTATATCATGTCAGTGTTGTGTATAATTGTGTAGTGTTATAGTTTTGCATCATTTATTAACATTTACTTATATAGTGCTGGCTTATTCCATTGCGCTTTACAATGTGTAGTGTTTTGTATCATTGTGTAGCCTTCTTGTTTTTTGTGATGACCCTCTTTCTATCTCTTGCCTCCAGTCAGATGATTTATGGTCCCCTTTTATGTCATTGGATGTTATAAGGATGTAATAGAGTAAAGATCAATACCTCTCTTGTTGTAAAGGGACCTCTCTCCCAATGTGCTGCGTTTTGCTGGAAGTTCGTTGTTGGATTTAAAAAAAAATATATATTTTATTCTTTTACGACCGGTGAATCTTATTTATTATTTTAATAACGCTACGTTCGTTGCTTATGACAGAATAGCTGGCTATAGTTTTGTATGAGTTGTTAATGTCTTTCATTTTTTTTAATGGTCTCTTGAGTTTTTCCTGTGATATTTTATTTCCACCCACTTTCTAATTAAATTATATTTTTGATCTTTATGGGTTTCCCCCCCCCCCCCCCTTCCCCGTCCCCCCTACCACCGCTAACCCCCCCACCCCTCCTCTTCCCTCCTAGTCAGTTTGCGGGCTCATGTCATTAATCATCCTCTGGCAGTCCCTAATGATAAAGTTTCACGAGATTTATAGCCTGGAAATAATAGCTGGGTTTGTTGAATAGGAGAAAAAAAATAGGAGAGGTTCAATCAATGTGTTTTATATTTTCTCAGGCTCTGTTCTCTGATTTTGTCACCCCAAATCTCAATTAATTGCGTGTGGGGGTTACAGGAACGCACTTTGACAATTTTGGCTTTGCGATTTAACCGTTTCACTCCAGTGGTTATTCAGTATATAAAGGAAGAAAGGTTTTAGAATCCTATATATTTTACATTAGTGCCATTTTATTCTGTGTAGTATTATAATTTGGGCTATTTCATCTGGTCTGTGCAATCGCTAGGAAACAACAAAATGCGTATGCAATAGTCTTTTTCTGAAGAGCATGCGATCGTTGTTTGAAGTAAAGGGGATTTGGTTAGACAGTAGTATAAAACATTTAGCGATGGAATTTGTACTACAAGTAGCATTGCCATTTTCTTTATTCTATTGTATCTTTATTAGTCCAGTTAAAGGTAAAAACAATCGGAGATAAGCATAGACATGTTTGCTAAATACACTGCAAAACACGTACATGTGTTAGGTACATTCTAACCAAAATCTTTGTTTGATTTTTTTTTTCTGTTTAGTTGGATGCCAAAAAAAGTCCACTCGCCTTACTGGCTCAGACCTGTTCTCAGATTGGTAAGCCAGATCCCCCTCCATCCTCCAAGCTAAACTCTGTGACTTCCAGTGGTCTTAATGAAAAAGATAGCAGTCGTAACTCCTCGTTGAAGCTGGGCGAATCTCCTCTAGATGATAAGTCAAGCTTCAAACCATACTCTAAAGGAGGAGAGTCAAGAAAGGAAAGTGGATCTTCTAATGGTGGTTCTGCGGACAAGGCAGGATTTAGAGTACCTAGTGGTTCTTGTCAACCCTTTCCTCCCCATGCGCCATCACCGTCCTCAAGAGTGAGTTCTCCTGGACAGCACTGCGACTCTAAAAACAATGATGGCCAAGACAAAAAAGAGTCTGAAGCTATTAAAAGCAATTGTGAGGTGTCACAAGCCAACTCCACTCATACACGAGCCAGTATCAGCAATTCTAGTGCAGAGTCCAGCCAAAGTGGGGATGTTACCCCCAGCAGCAAATCTGAGCCACAGTCCCTTGGATCTGGCCATGTGGCCCCAGTTTCACCCTACAAACCTGGACATTCAGTCTTCCCTCTTCCACCATCTGGCATTGGATACCATGGATCCATTTATGCTGGATACCCATCCCAGTTTGTCCCTGGGCTGGATCACACCAAATCAAGCCTGGTTGGAAATCAGCTGTCTGGGACATTAGGTATGCCAGGAAAACCACCCAGCTCCAGTCCTCTAACTGGTGCTTCTCCTCCTTCATTCATGCAAGGATTATGCAGGGACCCATATTGTTTGAGCTACCACAATGCCTCCCACCTCGGCTCAAGCGGTTGTTCCACCTGTGTGCACGATCCAACTGCCCTCAAGTCCGGATATCCCTTAGTTTATCCCAGTCACCCTCTCCATTCGGTGCACACCACGATGTCTTCCAGTGTCACCCCTTCCTTGTCTGGCCACCCTATCTACACATACGGCTTTATGCTCCAAAATGACCCTGTCCCCCACATATGCAACTGGGTGTCTGCCAGTGGACCTTGTGACAAAAGATTTGCCACGTCAGAAGAACTTCTTTCCCACTTACGGACACACACAGCCTTACCCGGGGCAGACAAACTTTTGGCCGGGTACCCTACATCTGGTTTGGGTTCTGCTGCTTCCTGCCACCTCCACCTTCCCCCAACTGGACCTGGAAGTCCGGGATCTCTGTCTTTAAGGAGTCCACATACTTTGGGACTAAATAGGTATCATCCCTACGGAAAGAGCCACCTAACACCCAGTGGTTTCCCAATGCCCTCATTACCAGCAGGATCTTACTACTCCCCGTATGCTTTCTATGGACAGAGGTTAACATCCGCTTCAGCACTAGGATATCAGTAAATAGAACTCCCCAACTCATAGACTGTATATTTATTTACTGTATGTTAGCTTCAAGCTGGGAATATTAAGTGCATTATTTACAACAACAATTCAATGGTATGCAAACATTCTGTGACCCAAAACCATTCTTTTGCATTATCAGTTTGTCTTCCATTTGGCCTTTTTGTTTCTTTTCTCTGTTTCTTTTTGTTCATTTTTTTTGTTGTTGCTGTTTTTGCATGATACTCATTGCTTACTCTACCCTTTCATTTATTTCCCTATATATAGGGGGGTTAAAAAACCACAAGTCTGCCTCCTTTTAATTTTGTAGTCCTAAAGAAGTGTATTTTTTTGTAATGTGTTCTTGGCATGGTGGGAGCGGGTGGGAAGAGAGAGGAGAAAACAAAATGCGTTGGTGGCTATCCAAAAATCTTATTTTGTTTAATAAATGAAAACTTAACTATCCACTCTGTGTTCTTATAAATTACATCCAGGTTTTTATATCCTTTTTTTTTTTTTTTACGCTTTCTGAAATAATTTCACATTGGTTAACCTGCTAATATTACATTAAAGAAATCGAAATGCCAAAGCATTCAATAGTACAATATCTGGAATGTATTGATTACAATAAACAATGTTTTTTGCTATTAAAATATTTAGAGATTGTTTATGATTTTAATAACTGAGCTAAGGTAGTCTTTGTAAACTGGAGCACCAGCACCACCTGCTGGTCTTTAGTGGTACTGCACATACCACCAGTACTGATACACATAAACGAACATGTATTATAAACACACTTTATTTTCAAATATATAATTAACAGCAACACTCAATTATGTAAACACAGCTGCTTTAGAGAACACTATCTATTTTAAAATGCTGGTTTATTTTATATACGGTAGTAAAATAGGAAACTGATTTTTTTTTTTTTTTTTAAAGTGTATATTTTTAAAACGTTTTTTTTTAAATAGCAGATCTTGATCGATTTTTGTAATTTAACCTAAGGTAGACCACTATGGTGGTTTCCTTAACCCTTTGAGTACCAAGTGAATTTGTCAAAATGGGTGTGAAAATTTCTAAGCAATCATTTTATCTTCATCCTAATGACTGGTAATGTTTACCTTATATAGGAAATATAATCTTTTTTTACACAACATTATTTATTTGAATTTATATAACAAATGTGAGCGACGCTGGCATTGTAAGCGGGTATTTTCTACATCTCTCACAGAGAGGATGGCACTCAAAGAGTTAACAGAAGTGATCTAGCGTGGATGCTTATAAAAATCTATAGTTTCTATTCTGTAAATTAAAAAAACAATTGAAAATAGGCAGCTGCAAGTACATTCGTAAATTGAGGTCAATTCACAATAACAAATGATGAATAGGGTATTGTTTTTTAAAAGTCTATCCATCTTAATTTTTTTTTTTTTTTACAATTTAAAAGGACAGGTTGACCTGGAAATAACTAAGTAACCTATTCAGGATAAGATTTATGCCTGGATAAAAAAAAAAATTATGTTGATATGTAGAACATAATCTTCAAAGTTAACAAAATGAGTTGCAGAAGTCTTCTATTCTGGGTAATTGAGAATATATATGTGATCCTATTGCCAGAAATATACATCTAAGACAATTGAGCTAGCTTTTATTTTATTTAAACAGTATAATGCAAAGAAACTCTGCTGCTGGAGGTGGCTATAGCTAGTGGGGTTTTATTTAGGAATATTTAAAAAATTCAGGGAATTCCAAATCAATGACTTTACTTTACCCCCCCCCCCCACACACACACACACACACACACACACACACACACACACACACACTTGTGTGGATTATCAGTAATCCACACAAGTAACTAAATTAATTCCTTTGTTTTATTAATTTGGGGACAGTTCTACGAGACTGACAATAATAGGACAAGTAAGGATATTTTGAAGCAAAGCTGTTTACTGGTTCCAAAAGTATTCATTTCCATTGCAGAATTTCGATCTGAGTTGAATTGCACTGCTGTCTGTGAATATGGTAACCGCTAGTGTGGCTGGGAGACACATAGATGGCACGCCGATTACATTCCGCTACCTCATGAGCACAGTTTTCCTATTACTGCTAAGCGCCAACATTTTCTGCACGGCTGTACTTCACATTTTCTGTAACAGAATTCACGTTATTGTGGATGAATGCTAAAAATTAGCATTTCCTTGCTCAGACATTCGGGCTGCTGTAAACAAGATTCGCTGAGCAAGTTTCATTGTAGAAAGGTAGTTTACATTTATTGAGGCCTTGCAAAGCAAAAATGCGCCAACTGCTTTTTGTTTAACACACTGTTAACAGTAAAACGTAACGCTTTGCTGCACAAATGATTTACCTTGCAGCTGTCTACCTAATGACAAAGAGTCAGGCTGGATTGTGGTATTAGTTTTAACTGGGTGGGACACTTTTATACCTGTACTCCTCCAGGCTATATGTAAAAGTATGAACAAACTATCCTTTCATGGAAAAATATAATACAGAGCAAATATAAGTAAATATTTCTAGCATGTAAATATAGTGCTGGATATGCCAATAATTGACTTGTAAGCCTTAGCCACAAAGTGTCTAGGGATGGGACTGGGACTTTTATTAAGAAGTGCAAAAATGGCAGCATTTCTCATATTTGTTATACAAATTCAAATATAAAATGTTCGCTTGGCAAATTTTACACCTATTTTGACAAATTCGCTTGACACCCAAAGGGTTAAGCACAAAGAAAAATAACTTCTAAGAGGTGACCGCGGCATTGTAAGATTTATAGTGTAGCAGGCCCATATATGAGATGAGGGATGTTAGATTATGACGCTCAGTGGCGGTCAAACAATATGGACAAATTTAAAATCAATACATATTTGACACGTATTGACACTTCTAAGCTGTTAGAAGTATGGCAGCCGTAAAATATAAGGGGCATCCATTTTTGGCAATGTGCTGCTAGACATTGCTGTGATAGAGGCAATAATTGAATACGTTGGGCAATCATTGCATGAATAGATACACGGTGCGGAGTACCTTTGTTGGAAGGTTCATACTAACAATGAATGAACTGGGTAAGTGCACACAGTCAGCAGCATCAGAATACTCTTGAATGGATTGCAATGGTATACTGTAGTTCCTTATGAATGGATAATATTTAGCAGAACATTCATGACTAGGAATAGTCTAGAGATCTATACAAATAAGTATCTGCACACTTCATAGACCAATGCAATCACATCTCTAATCGTGACTATTCTAAAAGTCCTAAATAGATGTTTTTTTTAATGTTTTTTTCCTGACATATGCTGCACAGACATTTATCCAAAGGAGGAAGTAGTTGCAGTAACCAGACCAGGAGACTTTGGTTTTGTGTATGTCAGGGCCACAGACTCCTGTTGCTACTTCTGTTTGTTATAAACCAGTGACTTTCAGAAAACTCTTAGGGCCAAATGTAATAGAGTTTGATAATCAGAAAGTGGGAGAGTTTTCCCATTTTTTTTAAAAGCGGCAATCATTTACATGGCAAAATCATCTTGTATTTTTTTTCATTGTACATGATTGCCGTTTTTAAAAAAATGGTAAAACTCGCTCATAATCTCTCACTCTCATACCCTATTACATTTTTTGTTGTGTGTAAGTAAATTGATTTGTGATGAGAAACCAGACTACAGATTTTATATAGCTATATCTTACAAAGAGCAGAGATCTGAAGAAATGCTTTAAACTTCTGTCAAGAGAAAGGAATGACTTGGGAAGAACGCAGTGCAAATAGGATCAGAAGCATTTCAGAACGATTCACTGGCTACACACAGGAGGCAGCCATTTTGTAAATTTTACAGTAAGGTTTTTTTTTTTTTTTTATACGGAGGTTGTGTCAAGCAAGGTCGTTCAAGTCTTAGTATGATGATGCCATGCCAAAAATATGTTATTGAGTGACCTGGTTCCAGAAGATAGGATTATTTAATGTATTTGTAGCGAGAGCCATCACAGTGATATGACCACAGCAGGCGTTAGAACTCGAGCTGGTTCTGTTTATAAAGGCATTTTTTTTTATGGAATGGGTGAATTAGCTGGCTCCATGTAACGCCAGTTGGGGGATAAACTGTTTAGTTACAGGGATGTGCTGGTTTATGAGATACTTTGATCTCTAAAACAACTTGATTAAGATAGACAAAGCCTTCCATGTGTGAAATTGACTGGTTGGAAAAGCCTGGGGCTCGCTCTCTGCAGCAGGATCATAACATACAGAGAAGTGACAGGACGCTGAGCGCAGAAGAGTCAGGTCACTGATATGTTTAGGGAGTATAGGGGTCAATGCTGGACGAGACCTCATTTAATATTTTAATGGGCTGAGTGAGTTCTTAATAAGAAGGGTAAATTAAACGGGGACAAAAATAAATAAATCGGTGTACAAACATTACCAAGCTTTGCATTAAAGCAAGGACTGCCAGCAATGACTTGTGTACAATGTACACGCTATACAGGGGGCAGTGAAAGTAATCACTGAGGGGTGAACTTATGAAGCTTGGAGAAGTGTTATCTATCCCCATAAAGAACGTTATGAGCAAGGTGATAATGGTTCAGCCAATCAGCTCTTACCTGTCAATTTACATATTGTAGCTGATTGGCTGAACCATTATCACCTTGCACATAATGTTCTTTATGGGGATAGATAACACTTCTCCAAGCTTCATAAATTCACCGCTGAGTCCTTCCGCCACCAGGGTCCCATACCTGGTTCTGTGTTTCTGGGCAATATGGAATGCTTATCGCTTTGGTTTCCTTTTGCCAATGCAGACAATTATTGATTTGTTGCCACAGCACTAACATATCATTAACTTGCAGGATAAGTCATTTTTATCACCAGGATAATTGGCTATAAAAAAAATTACACTTGTCACTTGCTAAATGTTCTTGTCATGAATGGGATCCCTTATACTCCTTGTACTGTACTTGCATTGTGTGTCCTGTATCAGTTTAATCCTTTATACAACAATGAGGTAATTGAAGGGAACGGTGTAAATCCTTGTTGATGGTATCTGTGGCCAGGGACATTTCTCCCATAACACAAACTGAGATGTGGCAATGTGTTCTCTACTTCTATGACAAGGTTTTTATCTGGCCCCAGTCAGCAGAGATGGCAACAGAAGGATGTTCATGTCCAATGCCTTTGCTGTGTGTGCTATCATAATTGTGGAATAGAGCTTTGAAAATGACTCAGCTCCCTGGATATATGTATTAATGGAAGAGGTCTATAGGTTTTATGGGACGAGACCTGGTTGTGGTGCCAAGAGTAGATCACAACAAGGCCTGCATGGACTTTGTCTTCAGGAACAGACGGGGCATACTCAAGGGCAAAGAGGGGAGCGTGATGGAAGTTCAGCAGTGACCAATGAGGGCCCTTCTTGCATATTACGTCGCAAATGCCCAGGATGGAACGAGTGTAATCTAAGAGCTATGATGGCAGGGCAGACAAAAGACAACCACAGGAAAAGGGAATTAAGAGATATCCAACAGGAAGATATCATTGTTTCTGAGAAAGTGGTTTTCAGAGGCATTTCCGATATCTTGCTGGAAATGAAAGGACGCAGAGCCATTAAGTCAGCTAGAGAATATCCAAAGATATTGATGAATAAATGAATGAAGGAGGTGGACCTGAGGAGACTGGGGAGCTTCTATGTCCAACCATATATGGTGCATGATCCCATGAAGATTGATGATGATGATGCTCTGTGTTGATGCCCATTGAATGTGGCCATTCAATGCAACATTATTGTATGGAGCATTCTAAGACACCATTTTATTAGGGAAATGAGGAAGAATTTAAGTAATTTTAAAACAGCTGGAAATCTGCAGGTCAAACTGAGGTCAAGGATCATAGTGATATGTACGTGTAAATGGATAAAGCAGGATATTAGCAGACATGGAATAAGGCCAATGGGATGCTTTAAATAGGGCTGACAAATGATATATGGCACTGCTCAAACAGTGCAAGTCAAGGGCCTGATTCAGGATCAATCACATAAGTGGCCTGTTCTGTGCATGTGCAGGGCAGTTCTTGCGCTCGCATTGATGGTTGCGGTGTTCCTTTATAACTGTGAACACATTGCAATTTTCAGCAAATGCAGGCACGAGGTGGTATGCTGCAGGCAGGAGGTGGTATGCTGCAGGCAGGAGGTGGTATGCTGGAGGTGGTATGCTGCAGGCAGGAGGTGGTATGCTGCAGGTAGGAGGTGGTATGCTGCAGGCAGGAGGTGGTATGCTGCAGGCAGGAGGTGGTATGCTGCAGCCAGGAGGTGGTATGCTGCAGGCAGGAGGTGGTATGCTGCAGGCAGGAGGTGGTATGCTGCAGGCAGGAGGTGGTATGCTGCAGGTAGGAGGTGGTATGCTGCAGGTAGGAGGTGGTATGCTGCAGGTAGGAGGTGGTATGCACATCCTCCTGCATTTGCATTGCTATAGAACGTATATGATAAGCTGCTGTGAATAGCTTATCATATGCGATCCATAGTGAATCAGGCCACAAGACAGGATTAAAAATTAAGCTGGCCATACAGAATGATTCTAGGCCCGAATGAATGTTTTTGATGGATTGTGTGATCGATTGTGTGCACATCGTGAGGTATTTTGGTACGATGACGATGCGATGTGGGGTCCCGCGGGTCGAGAGGTCGCTCCACTGATCATCTGTGCTGCACATATGATCAGTCAGGATGGCCTGCGGTCATAAGCAGATCATATGCAGATCGTATGTGCTTTAAGCTCATATGATCGATAGTTGGATGGATCATACAATCTGCATAATTTACAGGTCTTCTAATGTATGGCCAGCTTAAAGGCTGTACTGGTTATACTGTACTGTGCTACCCTTACCACTGTGTATCATACTGTACTGTGCTACCCTTACCACTGTGTATCATACTGTACTGTGCTACCCTTACCATTGTGTATCATACCGTACTCTGCTACCCTTACCACTTTTTATCATACCGTACTTTGCTACCCTTACCACTGTGTATCATACTGTTCTGTGCTACCCTTACCACTGTGTATCATACTGTACTGTGCTACCCTTACCACTGTGTATCAATACCGTACTCTGCTACCCTTACCACTATGTATCATACTGTACTGTGCTACCCTTACCACTGTGTATCATACCGTACTCTGCTACCCTTACCACTATGTATCATACTGTACTGTGCTACCCTTACCACTGTGTATCATACCGTACTGTGCTACCCTTACCTCTGTGTATCATACCGTACTCTGCTACCCTTACCACTTTTTATCATACCGTACTTTGCTACCCTTACCACTGTGTATCATACTGTTCTGTGCTACCCTTACCACTGTGTATCATACTGTACTGTGCTACCCTTACCACTGTGTATCATACCGTACTCTGCTACCCTTACCACTGTGTATCATACAGTACTGTGCTACCCTTACCACTGTGTATCATACCGTACTCTGCTACCCTTACCACTATGTATCATACTGTACTGTGCTACCCTTACCACTGTGTATGATACTGTACTATGCAGCCTTTGTTGTACTGTTCTATCCACTCTTGTATCCGGTCGATGGATCGACAGTAATAAAATGAGACGCAAGCATTTGGTCGACGGGAACGTCATCGACAGTCACAATGTGGAAAGGAGCTTGTCAATTTTTTTTTTCTTTACATCGACTTGGTTCTTACTTTACCATCCAAGTGGGCATAGAGTTAGATTATTATAGTATGCTGAGTAGGGAGGCCAATCCCGGGATGGGGATCAGCGGGATCCCGGGATTTTGGGCTAAAATCGTCAGGATTTGAATCCCGGGATTGAAGCTTCCAATCCCGGGATTCCGGGATTTGTACCCCCCCCCCCCCCCCCCCCATACAAAAATTAACTTTTTGTTTAAAGCCGGCAGCGCTGAGTGCTTTAGAATATGGCTCAGACGCTGCCTGGCTGACTGCTCCTTACCCCGATGCTGTTTGGGAGTCGAGACAGTGTGCAGTGCTGAGTCTGACAAGCATGGCGGCGCCCAGGCTGCGCAGCGTGACCCCTGACATCACGTCACGCTGCGCAGCCTGGCCACCGCTATGCCTGTCACTCAGCACAGTCACTGTCCCAAACTGTGCCGCCCCCAGCCGCCCGCTGTGCCACCCCCAGGAGACCATCAAACGGTGGGTCCTGCTCCCTGCTGCACTCACCACTGCCACAGTGAGTGACAGGACAGGGCAGGGGGGTTGGGAGAGGATTGCAATTTTTATCGTGACATTTGGGGGAGGGGCCGTTTTTGAATTTTATTAGGGAGGCCAATTCCGGGAATACCGGGATTGAGCATTTTTCAATCCCGAATCCCGGGATGGAAAAAGTGCCCTGGGATTGGCATCCCTAATGCCCAGTGTATCAAGGCACCGTGCCCGAAGCATGGCGAGTGTACTGTAGCGAGCAATGTGTGGGACACAATACACTTATTTGGTGTTCATGTGGACCTATGTCGACATAGACATAAAATAATGTGAAGCTTGTGTCGACCGTCTGTCAAAGTCGACCATTTTTAGGTGTTGATCTAGTCACTGTTGATCAATAGTTGTTGACCTAGTGACTGTCGACCTAGATATTGTCGACCCAGAGACCAGATACCCTCAGTCAACGCTGTGGCCAGTTTGTATACATGCAGTTGTCAGTTCCTGATGCGCAGAACAGATGGGACGCTGCACAGTTATGTTTTTTTTATTATATTGCGTTAAAACAATTTTTTTAGGATAATTCCCAATTAAATATTTAATGTCCCTTTTAATGTCACATTATAATTTCCCTACTGCTGTATCGGTGTCGATTACCCAGGTCTGCAGATCCCATCTTTATTTAATCCCTGTTAAACACTTCAAACCGCTGAGCATTTATATTTGTTCTCATTAGTGTGAGCTGATTCAGCCCTGACAGACAGTATTCTTCTCTCGCTATACGCTGCAATTATGTAAATTAACTCAATTGTTTTTCAAGGTGTCCAGAAATCTGATGCAAGAAGGAAAAAAATGTTCCTAACTTGAATGTTGTACTGTTCAAGATCTACAACGCACGTAAGACTTGTGTTCTCTAGTGATATTGCATCAGGGGGAATCTCTGATGGGCTAAGGTGGGGTACACACTTGGAATGACGGATCTTTCAACCGACCAACTAACGTAACAGTGTTGGTAAGGGCACACAAATAATTTTGGGCTTACACACTTATCAATCGGCTGCACAATGGGCCCGATTCAGAGATGGTGCTCTGCAATTGAGCGATTATGGTCAATCTGCGCATGCATATAAGCCCCACTGCTCATGCCCCATGATGGTCTTGCGGCGGCAGTAGCTGAGTAATTATTTGCCATTGGGCAGTTACAGTGAGTGGTAGGAAAAATACATCTCAGCCAATGACTGCCATCCTGTGTCCAGCTGGCATGGTTCCGGGATTACTTCCTGCAGCCATGCTGTGCACTTATAGGACTTCCCCGAACTTTCATAATTGTCTCATCTATGACCGGCGCTGCGTCTTTATACACAGCCTCGGGAACTCACAAAGCCACTGAGAGGGGTCTCGGTACAAATCCAGGCCATTGCGGCATTTACCTATATACCCACAGGTGCTGCGTCCACCATTTTAGTTCTGATGACATATATATATAATGCATCACAAATATATTGCTGAGAGGGGGGGGGGAGCAGGTACTAATTACCCGGTCCCAGGCTTGCTGGAGGGGCCTGGCGGGGGCCCTGATCTGACACCCCCCCCTTCCCAATCCGTCCCTCCTGGGCAGCTGCAGCACACACCTACAGCATGTGCTACTAAGGTGGGGGCAATAACACTCCCCCATCAACTTTGGAGTGTTTTTCACCCATCTTAACATTTTTGGGCGTGGCCTAATCGGGGGGGGGGGGGCACGCCTCCTGTTATTAGGCCACGTCCCAACATTTTGCCGGGGCCCAGCATTCCTCTCGGCGGCCCTGTGTACACGGAGGACATACTGTCCAGTGCATACCCAGAAGAACTTAACACCACTGTTATTTGATGCAAGCTTTGCACTTACCCATGGCAATTTAGTACATGATTAGCTTTTATCTGTCTAGTGTACAATGGACGATGAATGTAAATATCCTGTTATTCAGGTTTCAAGAAAAATGGGTAATACTGCCTCACCTACCGCTCTGACCCTCCACTCACTTCCTCTCTGACCCTCTAAAATAATTTACATCATCTACACTCCACTTAGACCTCAATAAACTGACAAATGGTGTACTCGCCCCCCCCCCCCCCCCCCAAGAGTCATTACCCACTACTCATCCTTATCTGAAGATGCAGCAAGGAATCACTTGTGACACCATCGGCTGGATGAGTGACCCATGACATCATGCAAGACAGCCATCGCCGCTCCATCTAATAAGCCAGGAAATCTAGCTCTGAAGACAAGAGGATTGGGAGGCTCCTCCCATTTGAAGTAAGACGAGATGTCCTGCTCATGAGAGGGGATCTTGGAGTGTCCATTAGTGATGTTTAGTCTGGCCAACAAGTGCTAGGTGGTCAGGCATGTTGGAGGTTATGACCCTGTATTTATTTCTTACCCTTTTTGTGTAGACTGTAGGCAATTCTTTCTTATCTACTCTTTAGCAACAATATTACAATAATGTCTTTCAGTAACAGTTTATTGAAACCAAGAATGGGGACTATGTAAAAACCGGACCAGGACTAGACTCCGGACTGCCGGACAGGACATCAAAATCTGCAGTCCGGAGCTTGTAGGGTCCGGTCCGGGGGGTTTCCTGTTCGGGAGGGGGTTTCTTGTCCAGGGGGTCCCTGTGATAGCTATCACCAGGGACATGGGAGAGGGGAGATTACAGCCTCCCTGTTTGGTCTGCACTGTCCGGTTTTTGCTACATGCCCAGACCATACAGGGAGGCTTTATTCTACCCCTCTTCCCTCCTGTTGTCAAAGCCCTCTTCTCTTCACATTTCACTCACAGCTCTCCTATACTCAAACACTCAGTGACCATCTTCGTCTGCATATTTATCTCCATCATTGGCCTCAAGCCTCTAGTTGTATGTTGATTGGGTCCTCACTACTTATATTTAAGCTGTAATGTGTATTGAACTGTGGCGCTCTTTATTTGTACTCTACTTTTGTTATTTATTCAATGTTATGCCAAATTTTGTCTCCCTGTATTGTTCATTTGTACGGCGCTTCGAAACACTTGTGGCGCCTTATAAATAAAATTATAATAATAATAATAACCCCTCCTCCTCTACCTGGTGACAGGTGTCACAGGCAGCCCCCCAGACAGGACACCCCCGGACAGGACACCCCCCCCGGACCGGACGCTACAAGCTCCAAAATGCAGAGTTTGATGTCTGGTCCGGGGGTTTTGTCCTAGTCCAGTTTTTACCCATACCCCCAAGAATGTAATATAACAATTCCTTTATTCTAGGAAAAAACTCTACATTGCCCATAAGAATAGAAATGTGCCTTTTAGAGACTGACGCCTTACCGCTGACACTGCAGTGGATGTGTGGCATACTAGTAGTGTCGAAAAATAGATAGTCAAGAAGGCATTTGCGCTACATAAAATGCTTTACATTGTCTTTAAATATGAACCTCATTGATAAAATTCTTGAAAGAGATCATTCCTAATGCAGCATTCAGAGCAAAGACCACCTAACAATCAGGTTCTAACACTGTGTCCTGTGACCTTTCCTGATAATTGGATTCCACATTCTGTGAAGCTCATTCCAAAGAGAGCCCGTCCACTTAACAATAATGGTTACATTCTAGACTAGTTAATGTATCAGCATACTGGGTCAGTATTGTTTTGTTTATTTATTTAGTGCCACCATTTTACACAGTACTGTACAGAGAATATTTGCCGATTACATCAGTCCCTAAAGCATAAGAGCACACACATACTAGGGTTCATTCAGACTCCAGCCAATGTAACAGAGTTTATCAAAAGTCAAGATATAGATGTTTTGTTCACGGTAAACTTGCAAAACTCGCAACGCGGCTGATGTAATGGGAGCTGAGTTAGAAAGTTGGAAACAAAACAGCTCTATAACATAATTAGAGCTGGGGGGGGGTGAGTTGTATTAGGCAATGTGTAACTCAATAACAATTACCCAATGAAAGCACATTTGTAACAAATAAATGCATTCTGAGCATTAAAGATGCACAACATTACATTGGCTGAGTTCCGGTCTTGTGACTTTTTCCCGGTCGACCTACCGATCACATCCCTTCTCATGATAGTCAAGGCTGATGTGTTCCCGGTTTGGTGTGAGCGAAAGCAGTCAACTATAGAGGGTTCGGGAGCTACCGGAGTCAGGGCAGCTGAATGCCAGATATACAGACAGGATATGAACATAAAAACATAAACAGCTGCTGCCTGCGCAATTCTACATCAAAGTTCTTACACAAGATCTAGTGTGATTTATGCACTGTTGCGTGGTAGGACTTTGCTGGGATGATAGGTATGTAGATGCTTATTGCAGCAATCGCTATACTGAAAAAAAACTCTAAAAAAAGCAGGTTGTCAATGCTAGTCTAGAGAGTGACAACCGGCTGTCATCTGGGTTGCAGCAAATAAAGAAGAAACTTCCCAGAACTGGGAATACATAACCAAGATGAGACTCATATGTCAAGTATTAGTATCAGTTGGGTGCGTTAGGACTTCCGGTGGGGCCGGGGATGGTGGCATGCAGGAGAGCTCTGGTCTTCCATCTTTGGAGTTCCCATTCCGGGCCCACAGATAAAGGGGAGCTCAACATGAATGACAAGGGAGGATGGAGGGGGAGATGGAGAGTGCGGAGAAGCACTGTTTTCCCCCGGCACTGGACGCGATGTCCTCCAGCCAGAGACAGGGAGGATGGAGGGGGAGACAGGCAGCGCCACAGCCGCAGCTTCCAGACGCCGATGCAGAGAGGAGGTTCCTGGCCTACAGTGTACAATCCCTGCCTACAGAGGAGGACCATGCTGGCCTGCACTGCAGTGGAGACTCCCGGCATGCAGGCCCCGGCTGAAAGGTGGCATAAGGTGGACTGTGAAGCCCATCCGCCCTCATGGGATTTCCCATCTCCAGGTGAGTAGCCCCTTGGAGGTGGTATGGCTCCAGAAATCGGGCCAGAGAGGGCCTAACTTAGGCCCCAGGTCTCACTGATTCTCCCAGGCCTCACTGACTCACCCTTTTTGTGAATATTGAAAACTAATTTATTATAATCCAATAAAAAAAGAGAGAAATTCTCTCAATAAGCATGCATTTTTGTTAAAAAAAAAGATACAGTAATATATATCATGACATACAAATGGCCATTATAAAAAAAAAACGTGGGTACATGGAAATTGTGAAGTAGTGGTTCATGAGATTGTTATTATATTAACCCTTGACCTCAGATCCTTGAATGTCCAATGGATATCAGTCCTGGTAGTTTGCGTTGTCTATTAAATGGATGTAATCAAATGTGGATTGCCAAAATACTGCTGGTGAGGTTTCTTGATAGATGGTAGATGGCTGTATGGTAGCAGCAGGCAGGGTATACCTATCTTCATTGAACCAGTAGGAGGGATTTGGCTGGATGGTATCCACAGAGCGTAGTGTCACAGATTGCGAGTATTGCTGTATGTCATCCACAAATGGTATTCCCAGGCTGATAGAAGACAATTACTGGATTGTAATGGATTGGATCAGGGTCACTGAGTGTGTGTATAGCAGGGTCTGCACCACTCCACTGACGCGTTTTGCTGTGTAGCACAGCTTTTTCAAGGTGTGTGTCCATGTTCACTGTGTTGATTTATATACCCTTAGTAATTGGGGCAGTTAGATCACCTGTCCAAAATTGGCATGCACATAATTAGTTTACACTTTATTCAAATCAATATAAAATACATACACTAGGAATATAGGAGGCAGACCCATTCACTTCTAGGTAATTGATAGTAATAACGAGAGTATTATAAAACATAGAAACAGCTTAATAAAGGTTAGGTAACTAGAAAAGCCGGTTCCGGATATCCGGAATCGCGTCATTTCCGGTCTGTGGAGCGCATATGAGCATTCCATTGGCCGGCAATCAGAGTAAGTTTGTCAGTTAAGCCAATAAGATCCTGCTTTGAAATCAGAGTAAATCAGAGCCTGCACATCTACTTTTTTCCGTAATATTCACAAAGTAAACCAAAACCTGTCGCTCTTTTACGTCATCTTGCTTCTTTTCTCACCGCCCAATGCCGATCCTCACAAAGCTCAACTCTTCCACCTGTCCTTAACCTCTGTGACAATGGGCATGATTCAGACCTGTCAGCAAGGCTGCAATTTTTGCAGCTGGACAAAATAATGTTGCCTGCAGATGGGAAAGATGCAAAATGGGCAGAGAGTAATGAGGCCTAACCATGGGGCTATTTTAGGGTATTTTCTAAGCGATCTCACTAGATTGCTTAGAAAATTCCCCTGTATTGCTCTGTGTGTAGGGGCCATAGAAATCGTTCCATATCAGACCTGTGTATGGGCACCTTAACGCAAATGACATTTGCCCCACCAGCAGTCGGTATCCCGATGGTCAGTATACTGCCGCAAAAAACGTCTGTTCAACTGCCCAAAAGTCGCGATTCCGGCCAACATGGGCTATTCTCCCACATGGGGGTCCACGAGGAAGAATAGAACCTGTGGAAGTGAAGGGAGCCACTGAGCCCGCAAGGGGATTTTGATGTTGGTATACTGACTGTTAGGATCCTGACCATTGGCGAGTCATACCACGCCCCCTGCAGTGCAGCATGGTTTTGTCTATCTGCAAAAATTGCAGCCTTGCTAACAGGACTGTATCTTATAACCTATCTTTTCTACTCCCATGTAACCATCTCTCACACCAAATGCTCTCTCCAGCCCCTGTCCCATTCCACGCCACCCTTTTGGTTCAATACTACTGAAGCAGTGAGTATCTTCATCTTCATAACCTCCTAGGGGGGGGGGGGGAGACCAATATTGTTGCATAGTCACAGACTGAACCCTAAATACGCCCTGGGTCCCAATTAAAGGTGAACTTTCCCAGACAATAGTTTTCAAGCAGTATCTCCTCTATTTTACACCATCCTTTGGTCCTTCAATTTCAACAATATGTCCCCACTGAATAAAAGCATCCCCACAAAATGTTTCAACATCCGTGTGCTAAAATACATGCACGGACCTCTCAGTTTTATCTACAACTCACTGACAAATATCAGCATAAGCAAGTATGAGAAAGCAGGCAGAAAACTAGCACAATGCATAGGTGTATGGGTCATAGGGTTGACTGCATGAAGGTGGACAGGGCTTAGGTCGACACCTGATTCAGGAGCGTGCATCAGCGCCCATCGCTGCTCAGTACACACTGGGAGGCTTTCGAGCTGAAAGAAGCTGAAAACAACAAAATTGAGCTGCTTTCAGCTCAAAATCACCCAGTGTGTATGTATGGGCCTTTATAATATAAGGAATATTTTGGCTTTTGAGACCATAGGAGCATTTAATATGCCTCTTACTATGAATCCTACAAGCGTTCCCTGAAAACTCACCTCTTCAGGCAAGCTGATCAAATTCCAGAACCAGCCACTTAATCTTCATATACAGTACTGTTCCTATCCAATCATATCCCCATTGTACAGGCCAATCATATCCTCTCTCTTTCTTTGTCATATTTTCCATCCTCCTGACCCCTGGCCAGGAAGTGCACAAAAAATGTGGAACTGCGCTTCCAATTGGGACACTTTTAGGAAAACAATAATATGGTGGTTTTCTCATATCGCAATAATGTCCTTAAATCACAGCTTTATCTTCTTGTGTCCAAAGCTTTTGGATTCTCCTTCACCTCAAAAACAAGAAGAAAATCTCATGGTGCACTATTCAAGGGCGTAACTACCATAGGTGCAAGGGGTGCAGCTGCTATGGGGCCCAGAGCTGAAGGGGGCCCATCTTTGCTATCTAGTAATATGTTTTACATACATTTATCATCAGTTGCTAAATAGGGGGCCCTTACAAACTTTTGCTATGGGGCCCACGAATATATAGGTACGCCTCTTGTCTCAATATTTCAATAAGCGGTCGTGTGGACCAAACAGATCACTGGATATCACTCCTCATCCAGGAACCTTTGCATTCTGGTGGACTTTATGCAATAAATCATATCTATCCTTATGTATCAATGCCTATTTCCCTATAGATTGTAAGCTTGCGAGCAGGGCCCTCATACCTTTGACTGTCTGTAAATACCCTGTTTGTTGTATCACTGTCTCCTATTGTAAAACGCAACGGAATATGCTGCGCTATATAAGACACTGTTAATAAATAATAAATAAATAATTGCCCAGGGGTTGCGGACTGAAAATGTCACATTGCTGCTACAAAAATGGGATCCTCCACCTCCACATTGCCAGCTGTTTAGAAAGGGGCGCAGCGCTTTTTTAGAGTTGGGCATGTGTGAAGAAGTGCCCCACAGGGGGGCTCTATTGGGAATGTGTTGGGCAATGCCGGAATTTACTCTTTTATTGCATAACAAGTCTCTCTTTAGAAGGGAGACCCACGGAGTTTGACTCCCGTTTGACCCCAAGGCTTTCTTCTCTCCTACTGATGAATGCATACAATAACACCAGCTGTCTGTTCCTCCCAAATCTAACCAAGGAAGAAAGCCACTGATTACTCAAATACAGTCATTAAAGGGGGAAATGTGTTTTTAGGGCTGTCAGAGTGATTAATGAGGGTCAGCAATGCTTGAAAAAAAAAAGTGTGTCTGTTTAGTCTAACTGGCAGGCAGGCTTTCGTATTGATTTATTGCAGCAGTTGCTCTGGCCCTGTGGTGTGTATAGTTTGTGTGCCTGTATGTCAAAGCTGTGTGTTTAACCCTTTCACTGCAGATCTGTATGTTGCAAGCCACGTCGCCGGCTCGTTCCTAGAAGTTGCGTTTGTGTGTATTGAGCACAAGTGTGTATTGGTGTGTTTAAATGAGTTTGCTGTTTTTGGCAGTTTGTGTTTTCATTACTCCATCTTATGTATTCATCCACACGGCTGAGTTTTATATATATTTAGATTGATTATGTGGTAATTATTTATGTTACGTTGCTTTGGGCTGATTTGTTACGTTATACAGTGTATGTTTTAGTGCACAGATTGACAGGAAAGCCCTAAGATGCACCCATTCCCAAGCAGAACTGGTGCCCCCGCTTTGGCTGTTTCTTACATTGATAGAGGGAAGGGTTGATATTCTTGACCCCTCAAAATGGATGTGTTTCTTGCCTGTGACATCACAGCGTAACACTGGATCGCATTCTAGCACAACATTAATATGGAGGACGAGTAAGTCAGCAACATTGCACGAAGATGTTGACTGATTATTCTTCGTATCAGCTGATGGCACTCCAGATGTGGGCTTTAAAACCTAGGATACATGGTAACATTATGTGTAAGTGAAATGGATCCCAAACTGTGTGCTGCAGAATCCTGGGGTGCCTTGGGGGACTTGCAAGGTTCCACAACCAATTAAAAATTATTTATGATCAATGTAATAGAAAAATTGTAGACAAACAGAAAGTGAATCTTGTCCATTACCACATAACTGACCCTAAGGATGACAATTTACTTAAATTAATATTTTTGTCTGATTTTATCAATGGGAAACTTTTGGCATTCTGATAATGGCAGCCATAATTCATAAATGTTTTGGAACCACTGGTGTTTTATACATGGAATGCTTCAGAGGCATGGCTGAAGCATAGTTCAAAATTTAAATAGGGGAGCCACACCCACTGCCACCAACTGCCATTTCAAACTGACTCACAGTCAGTTGTTGTTTCTCTCCTATTTAAACTCTGTTGCTGCCCCTCTGGAGCCAGCACTTTGTTTTAAATACCTTTTTTCACACTAGGAAACCACGTGGGTTTGCGTAATGGTACACCGACCATGCCTATCACCGAAACACAGCTTGCAGTTTATGGCCAGGGGGTGCCTGTCCAAGAGGTGTCCTGTCTGGGGTGTCTGTGACAGGTGTCACCTGGGAGATGGGCAAAGAGAGATTACAACCTCCCCGAACCATTCCAGTCTTTACTACATCCCCAGACCTTACAGAGAGGCTGAAATCTCTCCCTCCCCATCTGTCTGGTGACATCTGTCATAGGCATTCCCCCCCGGACTGGTCACTACAAGCTACGGAATGGCACAGTTTCATGAATGGAGCCTGCCTGGCACGCCATTCCAGGGTCTGGTACGGTTATGGTTTTTACCTATTCCTACAGGTATGACTATGTATGAGAGGTGCAGACAGTGGGGGTCGAGGAATTACTGTCATGTTTTCAGCAGAAATAGAGATGTCAGGTAGGTAGGCTTGTGAGAAGATTAATAGTTTAGCTTGTGAATTGAATGAACTTGAGTTAAGGTGGTGAGATTCTAATCAAGATGAAATGACAGAAAGTAATTTAGGAACGTGAGCCAACACAGAAGGTGAAAGATAAGAGAGGATACATACAAGGATTTCCAAGAGAAATTATAGAGATAGAGAAAATCAGAGGGCCTGGAACTATGGGCCTTATTCTGGTTCACTCCTTCTGGCAAATTCTTAGGTGGAAAAAAACATGTGCAATGCAGGGGGCAGATGTATAATATGCAGAGAGAATTCGATTTGGGTGAGTTATTTTGTTTCTGTGCAGGGAAAATACTAACTGCTTCATTTTTACACTGCAATATAGATCTCACTTTGAAGTAAAACCCCACCCAAGTCTCTATGAACAAGTAACATCTACCCCACCTGCAGTGCACAATGGTTTTGTCCAGCTAAGAAGGAATTTGCCAGAAGGAGTGAATCAAAATAATAATAATATATCTTGTGGTACTCCAACTGACAAAGAAAGTAGCGAGAAGCTGAATCCTGAAAGGGAATATTGATACATTTTTCACACCAATCTTCTGACCCTGCATTGTCCTTGGACTGCGACTTTGGTTGAGGGACCAGAGAAGTGGGACCCTGGTCAAAGGACCCAGGACCAGGTGGATCATCTGCACTTGGGCCCTTATTCTGATCGGTGCGGCCGGAGCCGATTATGCGGCCAGGACTGTGCGTGCGAAACCCCGCCTTCCATACGGATCGCCAACTCCGTCCGTATGCGGTAAGAAGCTGGCCGAACAGACCGCACGTGTATTTTTCACGGAATACGCCTCCTCCATCTAAGGGAACCTCCCCCATCATTCGATGGTCGCAGACCATCGAATGCAGGACCGTGTGCTCCACCAGCTCCCGCAACCTCAGACCACACGGACATTTTTCCGTGCAAAAGCAGGGATCTGGGCGGGCAGCTGACATCCGGCGATGTCATATGTCCGCCCCCTACACGTGCGTCACGGCCGCATTACCATACGTACGCCCAGCGTTTTCATGGGAACGCCCATGAAACGCGGGGCGTATGCATATGGTAATAAGCCCAAATAGCCCTTCACGCCCCTCTCCACCCCCTGTTCGGAGTGTTCACATATCATGCGTGATTTGGCCGTACGCCCCGCTCGCACATGCGCAGAGACGCCTCTGCACATGCGCAGACACAAAACATCGGCGGCCCGAACGCACGCGGATATATCCGCACCGATCAGAATAAGGGCCTTGGAGATGATGTCATCTACATGTGCAGGCAGATCAGGCAGCACAGACACAAGTGCAGTCTGAAAAGGGAAAACTCTGTAATAATCTGGGTCTAGTCTGCAGGTGGGCACAGTTCCAAAGCTAAACCCAGTATAGACCCATGAATGTGCAGTTGGATACAGTAATATGACAATCAACATAGGAGAATGATCTGCAGATCAGGATTGATAGGTACCTTATATTTTCCCAATAGCCAATTACTTTTAAATTACGAAATTTCAATGTCAGTTTTGTGTAGAAACTCAGGGGAAAGCTGTTCCCAGAGCTCTTTTTAACAATGACATACGTGTCCACATAAATTTTGGCTTTTTTCCCCCCAATTTATCACAGCATGTAAAACACGGATTAGCTGTTTTTCCAAACGTAGCAAGTAGATGGATTCTAAAAAATTTGTAGCAGTAGAATTTCTATAAATAGATTAGAGAAGCAAATTTTTTGAAAAATTTACAAAGCGTGAATTTTGCAGACTCCTAGGTGTGCCAAATTGTGCCATAAATGGCACAATAAAACCAAGGTGTATGTGGACACATCTGTAATCTGGAACAGCCTAGTAATAGTGGCTGCCGAAATCTTGGTGTTCAATAATGTGATATCGGCTGAACACATGGGGGTTATTCTAGTTTATTCTTTCTGACAAAATCCTTCTTGGATGGACAAAACCATGTGCACTGCGGGTGGGGCAGATGTAACTTGTGCAGAGAAAATTAGATTTGGGTGGGGTTTTTTCTTTAAAGTGAGATCTATATTGCAGTGTAAAATAAAGCAGTCAGTATTTACCCTACACAGAAACAAAATAACTCACCCAAATCTAATTCTATCTGCACATGTTACATCTGCCCCCCCTGCAGTGCACATGGTTTTGTCCATCTAAGAAGGATTTTGTCAGAAAGAATGAACTAGAATAAACCCCAAAGTTTTCTTTCAGTAGACTTAGGGTATTGACACTGACTGTACCAAGCACGTTGGAAAGGGCCACGTCTGCCTGCTGTGCAGTGTTGGCCCTATTCAAGTACATAGTGAATAGGCTACAGGAAAAATCACTATATATATAGATATCGCATCACATGAATAAATAGTAATGTTTTGTAGCCATTCAGGAAAATTTGCCTATCCTTACTGCACCCATAGGGGGGTATTCAAATGTTGGTCTGTTCTTTTTTTCACGCCTATTCTCCCTTTTTTTCACAACATTTATATGTTGTGATATTAGTTTGCTATTCAATTCTTCGCCGTCTTTTAAAAGTTGACAGTTTTTTAAACATCTTTTACTTCACAGTCATTTTCAATGGGCTTCGTATTCAAATGTTTGGTGATAAGTTTCACGCCTTTTAATAGTCATCTAAAATTGGTCAATTTCTTGTCATTTTATTCACCTGGGTGTCGGATGGTGATAAAAGTGTTATTTTTTTTATTTTTTATTTAAAAAAATTAATGGCTTATTAATGAAATTTCCTTTTTTTATAAGGGGTTAAGGATAAACTTTAAAAATAATAAAATGCAATAGAGCAGGGGTTCTCAAACTCGGTCCCCAGGACCCCACACAACTCACATTTTCCAGGTCACCCAGCAGGTGCACAGCTGCACTCATTACTCATTGACACATTTTGAAAGATCCACAGGTGGAGCTAATTATCTCACTTGTGATTTTGTGAGGAGACCTGAAAGACATGCACTGTGTGGGGTCCTGAGGACCGAGGTTGAGAACCTGTGTAATAAAGTACAGACAAACATCCCCACATATATAGGCACACCTCCCACACCGGCAAAACGCATATGGGTCATTGGGTCGACCACTGAAGTTCAACAGGGCTTAGGTCAACATTTGGAAAAGGTCAACATGGTTAAGGTTGTCAGGGTCAAAAGGTCGACACATGCATTAGGTCAACAATGGGAAGGTTGACCTTTTGACTTTTTTTGTCCCTAATGTTGACATACACTAGTCGACATGGACAGTGAAAAAGTGCCCTGTGTGTGCTCGCCATGCGTCAGGCTCGGTGCCTCGCTGTGCTCAGCACACTATTATATTCTCCCTCCATGCCCTAGTCACGGATGGTATGGCATGAAATACCGCGTGTCAGCACAAGTCGGCTCAGAAAAAACGTGAAAACCCCATGTCGACACTTTAACGGTTGACATTCCCAATGTCGACCTAATGCTTGTGTCGACCTTTTCCATGTTGACCTAAGCCCTGTTGACCTTCAGTGGTTGACTCAATGCATGTTAAACTTAATAGTGTCGACCTAATGACTGTACACATGCAAACCACCCCCCCAACTCCTTCACATACAAGTCTCCCAAGTGTGTGTGAGACAGACGGATCACCCTGGTGACTCAGCGGCTGCCGGCTCCCTGCACAGTGCAGCGGCTCCTCTTCTCTCCTGTGGGTGGTAGGCTCCGGCTCCATGCACAGCGCAGCGGCTTCTCTACGCTCCTGTGGGCGGCAGGCTCTGGCTTCCTGCTCAGCGCAGTGGCTCGTCTTCTCTCGAGTGGGCGGCAGGCTGCAGCACACATCCTCTGCTCTTCATCTTCCCCATCAGCTCCCTGAATGTGGCATCCGCCTGCTCGCACATCTGCTTTTCAGAATCGGGTGTGGTATAGGGTTCTGACAGTCGGAATCCTGACAGCCATTAGCCCGACGTCGGGATCCCGACTGGCCGGACTCAGACAGCATGGCGAGCGCAACAAAGCGAGGGCAGTGCAAATTAAATGGCGTCTGCTTAACGGGTTGAGGGGCGCTCTTATAATGGAGACAAACTTGTATGACTGGGCAGAGGGCAGGTTAAAAACAGGTGGAACAAAATAGGGAATAAAAAAAAGAATAAAATGGCACGCAAATAAAATATATGCAATCCGTGATATTAAAAAAAAGGGATAAAATGGGCGTGAGATTAAAAGAGGGGAATAAATGGGCGTGATAAATAAGACAACTTCAGCAGATTAGGCGTCTAAAGAAAAAACATTTGAATAACAAACCCGACCATTACTTCAAAAGACGTCAGATGCGGGAATTTGAAAGGTGTGATAAATATGATGCCCAAAAGTAAACATTTGAATACCCCCCATGGTTTAATACTTGCCTTTCCAGAGTCCCACGTCAGGTGCTGCTTCCGCAGCAAAAATCTCAGCCAGGTATGCAAAGTCTCCTGGACATGGCGGGCATCATGTTTATGGAGACTTGCAAATGCGCAGGAGACTCTAACACAATGCCAGAGTCTACTGAACAACAATATTATCTGTCCAAAAAGTCTTCTGCAAACTGCGCAAATGCCGATGGGGGGGGTCAAAGGATCTGCCCACGTCACAGTGGGGGGGCAAAGGAGAAGCAGCGCATTTCTACAGTTGAAATCAGATTAGTGGTTCCCAAACTGTGTGCCGCAGCACCCTGGGGTGCCTCAGAGCACATGCAGGGGTGCCCTGGGATGGTGGTCCATGAACAATTAATTTGGTACTCTTTACTTAGAAGGGCGCCCATCATGGCCATCTCGGGCATTGAATGCACTAAAAAATCGGGTGCGATGCGACCGACGAGATGCCCGAGATTTCCCATAGGGAACAATGTTAAATGTCTCAATTGACACGATTTTCCTGTTCAATGCCTCAATTGACCCAATTTTTCCATAGGAAACAATGTTAAATGGGCCACAGAGGCCAAATAGGCACCCTGAAGTGTATAATGGCCCCCCGAATTGTTAACGCCACCCCACGATCAACGTCAACCCAAAGCGTGGCGAGCGCAGCGAGTCCGCGAGGGGCGGCGGTACGCGTCCTACGACCTTTTCATACCCCCACTATCCACGTCGGCGTGGAGTTGAGAATAGAAAGTGTGGCGAGCGCAGCGAGCCACCGAGCCCTAAGCGTGGCGAGCGCAGCGAGCCCCGCGCGGGGACGCGGATACCTTCACAGGTATCCGCGTCCCCTCGCGGGCTTCACAGCTGTCCGCGTCTCCTCGCGGGGCTCGCTGTGCTCGCCACACTTTCTATTCTCAACTCCACGCCGACGTGGATAGTGGGGGTATGAAAAGGTCGTAGGACGCGTACCGCCGCCCCTCGCTGGCTCGCTGCGCTCGCCACGCTTCGGGTTGACGTTGATCGTGGGGTGGCGTTAACAATTCGGGTGGCCATTATACACTTCAGGGTGCCTATTTGGCCTCTGTGGCCCATTTAACATTGTTTCCTATGGAAAAATCGGGTCAATTGAGGCATTGAACAGGAAAATTGGGTCAATTGAGACATTTAACATTGTTCCCTATGGGAAATCGCGGGCATCTCGTCGGTCGCATCGTACCCGATTTTTTAGTGCATTCAATGCCCGAGATGGCCGAGATTTTTTACTAACGATGCCCACGATCAAAATCGTGGGCGCCGTTCTAAGTAAAGAGTACCATTAATTTTATTTATGGTCAATGTAATAGGGAAAATCAGTGCTTATGGCTTCCAATCATACAATATGAGAACAAACTGAAGTGAATACTGTCCCTCACAACATAAATGGACCTAAGGATCACATATAAACACAATTTATTTAATTTAATATATATTTTTTAAAGTACTCAATAAGAAAATTTTGGCCTAGTGGTGCCACGAAAAAAATTCTGATACTCCAGGGTCCCGTGATTCCAAAAAGTTTGGGAACCCCTGAATTAGATACTTGAATTCCCCCATATAGGTGAGGAGCAGCATTAGCTTTTTATTATATAGATTTATCAAATCTTGGAAAGAGATAAAGTGGAAGCAGACAAATTACCAACTAATTAGGGGCGGGATTCACTAAAGCAAAAATTCGGTAAAAACCCCGTTATTGGGGTTTCTACCACATTTTGTTATCAACTAAAACCCAATCGCTGGGTTAGCGTGACGGGGGGTATCGTTTTGCTGGTGATACTCCCTAGAAGCCTAAGGGCTTCTTATCACGACCCCCGCCATCCCGCACTGACCCTCGCCGCCCTGCACCAATGCGCGCCGCCCCACTACCACCTGTGTCCGGGTAGGAGAGGAGTAGGAGGTAGCAAGGAGGAGGGGGGAGCTGCCAGGGATGCGCTGCCACATCGCTGGTTACATCACAAAGGGCAGTTCCTTTGCGATAATAGTCGCATATGTTAGTGCATAATGCGGTAGCCGGAGATGTGCAGCAGAGAGGGGCTGCGGATGTTAGCGCATCCTTCCCTATGTCTGTAAAATGACAGGATATGATTGGATGGCGCTTTACTTCTCTCCCAGCTTTGATAAATCTTCCCCAAAGTTTGTAACTAATACCGCATGGTAAAATAGATGACACTTAAGCCAGGAATACAGTAGATGATATATTTTGCCCGATGCATCATTGAAACACAGATTAACCATATCGTCTAGTATGTACGCCCACTCTGTGAGCTACCACGCTTATTAGTGATGTCCTCTGCTCGGCCACGCTGCAAAATCAACCAGAAGACATAGCTAGCGTATACACTAGTCAATGCAGGGTCCCATTGCCCGCAATGTTGGCCGGGTATACATAGCTCTCCTATGTTTTTCCACCCCTGTTATATATTAACAGGCCCAATTGAATTTGCCCCTAAATGCCCTATATATCACAATCAACACTAAAAATGTGACTGCAATACATTTGTGACAGCTAAATTACAACACAAATGTAGTAACAATCTCTTGCCATGAGATGGGCTGGAAGCAGAGTTATAGCTGACAGAACTTCCCTCCCAGAAAGAATCGCCGATACATACAGTAGTCCAGATGGAGTTAGCTATCAAGGCAAACATGATAAATCTGGCTTTATAGTCCAATATAAACCTATGGGGTTCTTCGCTGTTGGAAATTAAGAGACCATGGCAAATATTGGAGCTATCGGCTGTAGCTTCACCATGTTGGATATCCCACAACTATTGGTCAATATATAATGCACCCTCATATGACTATAGAAGGTTATGAGTGAAGCCATGAAATCCAAAAAGTTGGCAAAAAGGCAGCTTGTAGAAAGGTGAAACTAAGATGTAACAAGATGTACTAAAGAAAAATGCAGTAAAAACCCTGGTTTCTGAGGTTTTACCACATTTTTTAATGTACTAAAAACCCTTCTGACAGGGACTCGCTGTGGAGGGTAATGCCAGCTCTGGCTGGCATTACCCCATAGAAGCCTATGGCTCCTCTACGCATGGATCCCTCCTTGCATGTTCCGCAGCTGCCAGTGTCTCTGCACATACAGGGCCAGATGTACTAAGCTTGAAAAGTGATAAAATGGAGAGTGATAAACCACCAGCCAATCAGATCCTATCTGCCATGTCACAAGCTGTGTTTGAAAAATGACAGGTAGGAGCTAATTGGCTGGTTCGTTTTCACTCTCAGTTTTATCACTTTTCAAGCTTAGTGCATCTGGCCTGCACAGCGGGATTACCGGCAGCAGCGGGGATCGCAAAGGGCAGCTCTTCTGATAGGAGCTGCCCTTTGCGTTGGTCATCGCATATGTTAGTATGCTGCTTGGTACATCCCGCTCCTTGGCAAACCATGTGGGTGGGGCAAATGTAACATGTGCAGAGAGAGTTAGATTTGGATGGGGTGTTTTAAATTTCTAAATTGCAGTGTACAAATAATGCAGCCAGTATTTACCCTGCACAGAAACAAAATAACTCACACAAATCTAACTCTCTCTTCACATGTTACATTTGCCCCACATGCAGCTCAGCATGGTTTTTGCCCATTTTGAGAACAAATTTGTCCTGCAATCAAGTCTGAATTAGAGTAAAAAATATTAATTGGAGCGCTTGTCCTGTGCTGTCCCCCCAAACTGAGCAGCTGCTACAAAAGATTGAGAGCAGCGCTAAAAATTAGTCTAGCAAATGATTCAAATATAACAATTTTTAATGGCACAGTTGGGGTATTAAGAACAATTAAAAACATAAATGATATCAGTGATAAATCAAAGGGATTAGACCTCATATAGTGGTGTAACCTGCACTGGACCAGGCATATGTCCCTTGTTGGAGATCTTTGGGGTAACCAATTGTTTGGAATCCTCTGGAGGTGTTATCCTGAAGGAATTAGGGCAAGGTATACCTAAGTCCAGAAAAGCCTCAACGATTTATGCAGTATTGGTCCAACAAGATGGTGTAAGGTCTTCCAAGATGATGGGGCTCTGATCCAGATAAATAAGCAGGTGGGTCCAATCCTCAAGGTAAAAGGGGGGAGTTCAAATGGCTCGATAATAAGATAGGCACACAGTGACCAATCTCTTATTGTCATCTTAAGTTGCTTTTTTCATCAGCGATGATGCCTGATACTGCTATCATCAATAAAAATGTTATACATTTTTTTTTTTTTCTCCACATAACTTTTTTTCTGCATTAGTGGAACTAAAAGTACAAATGTACATACTGTAGACTGGTGAAGTGGTAAATTAACTTTTAAATTACATTTTATTTAATCTGGGCCAATATACTCAGTTGCTTCACAAATATTCAATTTATAAATTGTAATGATAAGAGGGGGTTATCTTTGGTAAATAGGCATCCTGATTTAAGGGGCATATACACGGGGCAATTTTCACCCCATTTCTAAGCGATCTGACTAGATTGCTTAGAAATGGAACACTGATCGCTCCGTGTGTATAGCCCCGGCGGATAGTGATGCATGGTCCCGTGCGTTGTGATCGCCAGCAGGGAAGACAGTGCTTTCAGGGGCTTTGGGCAGACTAGATGGGCCAAGATGTGAAATGACTGTACCATGTATAAACAATCGTTCCTATAAGGAGACCCCTGTACAGATGGAGCCGTTTTCACACGCTCGCGAGTCCCATTGCAGAGAATGGGCCACACGAACGTCTCACACGCATGCGCGTCCCATTCGCAGCAAATGACGCTCTGACGCGGTAAGAAGCGCATATTAGAAAATAATAGAATCTGATTGGTTGCTATCATAAACATCCCCTATTTTCATTTATACAAGCATAAGTAAATTTATTCCATACTTTTAAATGAATAGATTATATAATTAGAAATCTTCATCAGTTGCCTAGTGTATAATGTATTATTTTTATTATTATGATGTCACTAACAAAGTGAGAAGACTACTACTGTAGAGAATTGTTCAATGGGAAAAGTGTATTCCTTGGCCCCATCCACTAGTGAGATCTCTCAGCAATTGGTTGCTTGCACTTTCCTTACAATGTTACAATGTGGGCGGGACCATCCCGGGAGACTTGCGATTGTGATTTGGCACTTGAGTGCTATTTTTTTAATCACATGCAATCTATCGTACAGTGATCCATCTCATGTGATAAATCTCAAAGGCCTTTTTTTACACATGCAATTCATCAGGTGAGATGGGCTGTTAACGTTCCTCCGAGTAATCGCATGCAATTGCATCGCAGGTGTCAAAATGTACTGCGATGTGCACCTATTCAGGTGCGATTGCGATAGATATTCGTGGCAGCTAGTGAGATCTACGATTGAAATGCGAGACACACGGGAGCGCGTCTGGCATCGCAATTGGGCGAAAAGCACCTGCGATGTGCCAGTTTTTGTACAATCCATCGCAGACGCATGAAATCAGGCCATATTACACTAGCGGATAGGAGCCATTCCTGAAACTGGTATAAATAGCACCCTTCACAATGCTACATGTCATCCTCATAATGACAGACTTGAGAGATAGATATTGGAATATTTTGGGAAGGCCTTACTATCAACATTGATTGTTATAAGGCAGCCATTACTTTGTAGCTGTAAGTGAAATAAGCGATTTCTCCAATACAGAAATAGGTAGCCGACTATTTATATTGAACATTTTATTGTGTAATTGTATGAAAAGCACAGCTAGGTCTGGTGGAGAGGGCAGGCGGAGAACACAGCTGGGGAGCACAATACGGGGAGAGCAAGCCTGGTTCTCATCTCATAATCACCCCATTAAGGACACAATTTCTCATGTCCAGCAGCAATTCCCTAAACTGAAACAGGCTCAGTCGCGCTCTCTGTTCTCCGGCCCTGGATCCGAGCCTGCACTACGGCACTGCTATCCCTTCATTTTTCACCCCCTCGCTCGCTCGCTCTCTCTCTCTTTCCCTCTCTCTATTTGTTCCAATGAAGTGGCCTTTTATCTATTCTGTAGGTACAAATGAAGCTGTCAGACTTGATCAAGCATATGATATGACAGCCTGTGGAAGTCAGTACCCCTTGAACAGAAAACCCTTGTCTGTCACAGCTGCCTGAAACAAACTATAATACATAGATTGATGACTGTGAAAGCAGGACCGCTCTATTTTCGGTGAAAACACTTCTTGAAAGATCTTGAAAGGAGCTGGCAGGTCTGCAGCCCCAATGATTAATGAGCATTGGCTGCACAAGATAGATTTCTCCCACTGCCAGGCCTTCATACAGCAGGCCAAAACATGTTATATCCCTCTTTAGCTTTCCTTGTTGTTCCGGAAATGACATTAAACGACAGGCCGCATATGGAAAAAGTTAAATATAAATTACTGCTGAAAGAGACGTAGTTTGGTTTAGTTTAGTCCAAAATGTTTATGAGTTCAGAAACACGGCACTGCATATGTATTTAAAATGATAAATGAGTTTCAATAACTGAAGAATTTCTGCTTGCGGGCAGGTTTTGAAACCTACACAGTTTTGGCAGTGTTTATCTTTCGCTGACTGCAGAATACCAGCAGGCCTAGAACTTCATAAATCTACCAGACTCAAATCAGTCATTTTGCTATTTTTTTTCCCCCTCCACGGTTTGTTTTTCCAAGGACAAAATAACTCTGCGGATGAGAAGAGTATTCCAGCTCCACAGCAGAACAGGCCTTCGATTTAATGCAGGCCTTCGATTTAATACAAACTTTGATTAAATGCAGGCCTTCAATTTAATAGGGGCCTTGATTTAGTACAAGCTTTCAATACAAAGCAGGCCTTCAACGTTTGCTTTAATGCAGGCCTCTGGCTTGGTACGGGCGGTCAGTTGAATACAAGCTTTCAGTTTAATACACCCTCTGATTAAATAGTGGCCTCCGGTATAATACAGTAATGCAATTCAATATATTTGTTGCAAATGTGCAGGTATGGTCATAAAATTATTTTCCTACATATTTAGGTAAGCTAGGGTTCTGACTTCATTTATCCAGGTCTGTAGTAAAACGCTGGGGTTGGCCTAGACTTGTACGCTGAATAGGGTAACCCCTTTCCTTACACATACAATAAAAATCTTTACTATACAGCACACACAGAAGCTTTAGAAACTGATCTCGAATTTGCCCAGCGTGTATGGACAATCGATGGTGGTTAACTATCGCTGGGCTGAAATGTGCTCAGTGCTTACACACTGAGCGATTTTCGCCCGTCCAAGTGAATTTCCCGGGGAGTGGGTGGCTTTCCATAGCAGGATGCTATGGAAAGCTGTCCACCCTGATGCTCATCTGCTGGTAATACTAGCCAATGTGCAGCAATGACCAGCGAGGATGCGGGCGCGCCCACACCGCTGACTGCTGTCCTGTACACACTGGGTGGCTTTTGAGCTGAAAGCAGCTCAAACTCTCTATCAGGTTTAGTTTTCAAACCCTCATCTCCAGTTTTGCTCTATTAGATTCTAAAACATATTTCCAACAGTGTAAATGAGTTGATATTAGTGTATGTTAGTGGGACTAAGGGGCGTAGCGAAGGCGGAGTCGGCGGAATACAAGCTCCTGACGCCGGAAGATAACGGTGCCGGAGCCTTGCCTGCACTGCCAGCTCGCTCGCTCCCCTGCACGCTCCTCTACCCGCTCCCCCGCCTGTTCCCGGCTGTGTCCAGGAGACGTGGTACTATTTTCAATTCATGTCTCCTGCTTGCATTGAATTGAAAATAGAGGCAGGGAGCCGGGAGCGGGCTGCTGCACAGTTATGTCCCCCTTGGCAACAAGCAATTTCAGTCCCCCTTGGCAACAAGCAATTTCAGTCCCCCTTGACAACGAGCAAATTTAGTCCCCCTTAGCAATGAGCAATTTCAGTCCCCCTTGGCATCGAGCATGAAGCCCCTTGGCATTGAGCATGAAGCCCCTGGCATCGAGCATGTAGGTAAGTGGCCCTTATGTGTCAAATGTGTAATGGGCATTACGGTTTGTTATATAGTATGTCATGGGCAGTACGGATGGTGTAATAGTTAGCATTACTGCCTCGCAGTGCTGAGGTCATGGGTTCGATTTCCACCATGTCTGTGCAGAGTTTGTATTTTCTCCCCGTACTTGCGTGGGTTTCCTCCAGGTACTCCGGTTTCCTCCCACAATCAAAAAATATACTGGTAGGCTAATTGGCTCCCAACAAAATTAACCCTAGAATGCTCCACTGGGGCAGGGACTTATATGAATGTTCTCTGTAAAGTGCTGCGGAATCTGTGTGCACTATATAAGAAACTGTTAATAATAATAATATATAGTATGTAATGGGCATTACGGTGTGTTATATAGTATGTAATGGGCATTGCGGTGTGTTATATAGTATGCAATGGTAATCACGTGTGGCCTTAAGTGTAACTGGCATTATGGCATGTGGCTTTATGTGTAATTTGTATTACAAAGTTCGCTAAAATGTGCAATGGGCATTACAGTGTGTGGTATAATGTTTTTCACTGCACAGGAACCTCACCTACTACAAATTGGGGGGGTCAAGAAACATGCCCTTGCTCCGGGTGCCGTGGCACCTAGCTACACCACTGGTGGGATTAAACAAAACTGTTTTATTAACAAAGTATTTTATTCATACAAAAGGCAAAGGAATATGAGGCAGATGTTCTATACATTGTTTGCAGACCCTGTGTGGTGACCAATATATATCTTGGTCTCCTAGTTTGACTCCAAAATACACTATATAAGCTCGAGCAACAAAATCAGTGATGTTTTTTCAATTTCTAGGTAATGTATATTCTCCATAAACATAACAAAAGAAATCTGGAAATTTAATGCCACATCTTCTAAGGGGACATTAGAAGTGTGATACATTCGGGGCTCCGCAGCCCCAGCGGTGGCGGGGGGAGCAGGCGCCACCGGGGCGCAGGTTCACAGTGTTCTAACGTAGCCCAAGGGCAGCGGGCATGGTGGAAGGGGGAGCGCTCTCTGGCTGTCTGTGTGAGAACATAGTGACAGGGTCACTAAGCGTCCTCAAACAAACAGCTAGAGAGCGCTCCCCCTTCCACCATGCCCGCTGCCCTTCCAGCTTGCACTGCTGTGTATTCCGGGCTCCCTGTAGCCAGGCGGAAAACGTCCAGTTAGTGTACCGGTGGGCGGATGGGGATTGCAGTTAGCGGGACAGTGCTGAGAATTAACAGTTTTTCAGCCTGCCTCGCCGCTCCAGTCCACAGTGATCAGATAGGCTGTCTGATCACTGTGGCCAGGAACAGCGTGGCAGGTGGAAAACGGGGGTAGGAGCTGGCAGGACACGGTAAGCATGGGGTGGGAGAGAAGAGGGGAGGGGAGAGAGCGCAAAGTCCAGCTTCCCCTGATCCCCATGTGGCGCTGCCTACTCTGCTCGATCCCCGGTGCCTGCTGGCTGATGGCATTTAAAAAAAATAAAAAATAATGCACATACTCACCTAATTTTTACCTTGTTTTACCAAAAAATTAGGGGGGCGCCAGAATTTTATTTGGCAGGGGGGAGCAAAACTGCTAATTACGCCACTGATAGTGACCTTATAAACATATGGGGGGAAATGTAATAAGGCGAGAGAATCAGAAAGTGAGAGATTTGGTAAGAAATCTCCAGTTTTTTTAAAGCGGCAATCATTTACACTGCAAATCCAGTGTTACTTTAAAGTGTAAATGATTGCCGCTTTGCTTTTAAAAAAAAAAATTAGATTTCTTACCAAATCTCTCTTTTTCCAATTCTCTCACCCTATAACATTTCCCCCATGGACTTTCACGCACACACGCTTCTGTACATATGAACTTTGACTAAAACCTTAGATATTAGAAAGGGATATTCAATAAGTTAAAAACTAGACCTGATATGGCAAAATGAAGGTTATTTTCAGATTAAGGAGACCAATTTCATATAATGGTGTTTATTTCCAAGACACCAAAGTCTTTGTTGACCATTGTTATCAAATGACTGTGCATGCGTATGGATCGTATGGGTCGCTGCAAAATTGCAGAACAGCGATCATGTCTGAATCAGGCCCAATATTTCCACCCGTTTTTTGGGGGATAGCTACGAATATTGGGTGTCCCTGGAATGTATGTAGGGAATCCGGTTGATTTGTCGACAGGAATTAGGTCGACAGTAAATAAGTAGACCACTATTGATCGTCAATAGGTCAACGCATGGAAAAGGTCAAGTCTTTGGTCGACACAAACATAAGGTCGACAAGCAAATGTCGACATAAAAATGGTTGACACATGAAAAGGTCAGCATGAGGTTTTTTTAAACTGACTTGTTCTTACTTGACGATCCAAGTGGTCACAGAGTCAGGTTACAATAGTGTGTTGAGCTTATCGAGTCCTCGTGCCTGAAGCATAGTGAGTGCAGCGAGCCATCCAAGGGGATTTGCTACACTTATACGATGTATCCATGTCTGCAGATTTCAACATAGACACCAAAAAAAGTGAAATTGGCAAAGGATGCTGTATACCAGCATTGGCACATGACACTGTATAAAGCATGTGGGGGCACTGCTGGTATAACGATGTGCGTGGGCACAGGACTCTATATAAAACATGTGTGGGCACTGCTGGTATAATGATGTGCGTTGGAACGGGACACTGCATAAAGCATGTGTGGCATTGCTGGTATAATGATATGCGTGGGCACATGCCACTGTATAAAGCATGTGTGGGCACTGCTGGTATACTCATGTGTTGGCACAGGACTCTATATAAAGCATGTGTGGGCACTGCTGGTATAATCATGTGCGAGTACTGCTGGTATAATCATGTGCATTGGCACAGGACTCTATATAAAGCATGTGTGGGTACTGCTGGTATAATCATGTGCGTTGGCACAGGACACTGTAAATCATGTGTGGGCACTGCTGGTATAATCATGTGTGTTGGCATATAAAACATGTGTGGGCACTGGTTGTATAATCATGTGCGAGGGCAAATGACACTGTATAAAGCATGTGTGGGCACTGCTGGTATAATCATGTGCGTTGGCACAGGACTCTATATAAAGCATGTATGGGCACTGCTGGTATAATCATGTGCGTTGGCACAGAACTCTATATAAAGCATGTGTGGGCACTGCAGTTATCGCTATTAAAAACAAGACTGATGCTATCATTTATGTTTAATTATATTAAGTAAATTTTTTACACATTTTGGTTTGTTTTTACGACCATGACTAAAACTTGTGCCACTCAAGTACCCAATCTGCCCTGTAAGCCCCGGTTAGCATATGGAAAGAATCTGTGACCATTTTCAGTTATTACATTGTTTTACTTTTGAACAAACATTTTTATGATGCACGGGTGGAAAAAAATTCTTCCAACGCTGTGTGACAGCAAACTGTCTGTGCGAGAGGGATGAAACATGCCAAACCATCTTGGGATAGTCCAAGGTCAAAATTCCCGCACTCCCTTTTATCTCTCACAGAATGGGCAGCACTTGCTTCAGCTAATATAAAAAAAAATATATAGTTTTTTTTTTGGGGGGGGGGGGGGGGCTCAATTTTTTTACTGGACTGGACCTTTTCTCTAAATAATAAAAAAAATGTGTTAAGTAATTTGATTAAGAGTGTTTATGTGCTTGGAAAAATAAGAGTTAGAGCTCCGATGCCCTCACTCTCTCTGGGCCAGATTCCTCAGATGTTGTAGTGGGCCATAAATCCCTCGGATAGATTCAGTCCTGTGTTAAGGGTGTCAAACGTTGTCATTAATTTGTATTCCCAGACCCTCCTGTCTCTTTGTGATTTGAAATTTCCTTTTAGTATAATCACTTTCATATGATCCTGATTGTGTCCTGGGCTGCAGAAATGTTTGGCCACAGGAAAGTGTGTCTTTTTTTCCTTTATTGTGTGGCGATGGGACCTCATCCTTGCCTTAAGTTTTTGTCCTGTTTCTCCAACATACAGACCCCCAATAGGACATTTGGTGCACAGAATCAGGTACACTACATTGGTAGTAGAACATGTGAATGTCCCTGGGATCTTATAGTCCTGTTGTGTGCAAGGATGAGGTCCCATCGCCACACAATAAAGGAAAAAAAGACACACTTTCCTGTGGCCAAACATTTCTGCAGCCCAGGACACAATCAGGATCATATGAAAGTGATTATACTAAAAGGAAATTTCAAATCACAAAGAGACAGGAGGGTCTGGGAATACAAATTAATGACAACGTTTGACACCCTTATCACAGGACTGAATCTATCCGAGGGATTTATGGCCCACTACAACATCTGAGGAATCTGGCCCAGAGAGAGTGAGGGCATCGGAGCTCTAACTCTGGTCTGTCATCAACTTAGAGACAATAAAACTTTCACACTACTTATCTACAAACTAATTAAGAACTCAATTTACAAGCTCATTCTGTTATTTTGTTTTGATCTTAAGAATGTCCATCTATCACATCTTGTTCCTACTCTGCTGTGTATATATATGTGGTTCTTCACACACCTTGTTATACCATGCCTGAGGAAGAGACCTAAGAAGTCTCGAAAGCTTGCATTTTAACAACATTTATTTTTGTTAGCCATTAAAAGGTATCATATTTGCTAGATTGCTATTTTGTTTTTCTCACTGAGGAACAATAAAACTTTTCTTATCAACTGGCTAACACGGTACCAAACTTTTTTCTTTTGGAAAAATAAGAGAATGAGAAGAAACCTCAGAACTAAGGTGGCCAATCCCGAGATCGGTAACGTCTGGATCCTCACATTTGGCCCTAAAATCGCTGGGATTTTGATTGGAGTTTCCAATCCCGGGATTTCCGGATTAGAATGTTCATTCTAATGCCTGGCAGCATCTGAGCACCCGCTCATGCGGCTCTGCGCAGCATGATGTGGTCAGAGGTCACTCTTAGCAGCCCGCAACTATCCGCACCGCGGCCACCCGCCCGCTCCCTAGTTATTCGCAAAGATGTTTGGTGGAGAAGGAGGCATAGAGGTGGCACATAACACTACAGAAAGGATGTGTTTATTGACTCTTCATTTAAAAGTAGATCCAATTAGAATGGGAGACCTAGAAATCAGATATTCTTATGCACACATATATTGACCCAGATGGCACCCACAAAAAGTTAAATGGCTTCTATCATAAAATAGATATGAATTTTTCTTGTCCCTATCCATTGGGCCTAATTCAGACCTGACCGCAAGGCTGCGAATTAGCAGGCCGGGCAATTATCAATAGACTGCACATGGCAATAGTGCTAGGTGATTGACAGAAATGAGTGGTATCCAGATGTTTTCTGGGAGTGTCAGGGAAAATGCAGGCTTGCCCAGACATAAAAGGGGAAGACATGTGACATCAGCTTGGGGGGGGGGTGTTTACATAGCGAAAGTAACACGTTTCGCTATGTAAGCTTTATCAAAGGTAAAAATGGATCAATTTTTACCATTGATAAAGCTTACATAGCGAAATCCGTTAGATGGACTACAAGTTCCAGTGGCACTCTGACCTCCCTATATTCTGCCTGAACCAGCCTGGATGGACCAAAATGTTTCCACATCTACCAACAGTGGCACACTCCACGCCTATTCTTTGGATTTACAAAAGGGTCTTTTGGACCTCAAGCCACACTTACCAAAAGGGAAAAGATCCCCAATCTTGCAAAAATCCAACAGGCGGATGGTAATTATACCCACCTTGGTATTATACAGCTGGTCCATATATATCCAGGTATTACAGGAACGGACAGTGAGGACAGAGATATAGCCATCTTCTTTTTATAAAAATTGTGATGTTATACTGTATTTCATATTTTTTCCACCTTTATGTGATATGTTTATGTGATTTACCTCTAACCAATATTGTATATTAAGTTGGTATATTTATCTCACTAATTGTAATATTTTGTGAAGTCAATCCAATGGTACACAGTTAAAAGATTTTTAGCGCTGCTCACTTTCTCACCCTTTTTTCCCTTTGCGAATTCGCCAGGGACCAAATGAATTAGAATGACCCCCTTTATGTTGATCACAGAGTGTATGTACTTAACTAAGAGTATAGAGTGGACTGGATGTTTCATGAAAAAAAACTTTTAATTCCTTATATTCATTTAGGGGGTAATTCTGGTACTCTAAACGCCACCCGGCACCCGCACGAACACCCGCCCCCACCCCTTGCACACCGATTTCCTTGCACACATGTGAATGGATGTTTAGCATAAACATCCATTTGCAGCCTCTCTGGTGTCTTAGATCCGCAGGTCCCTGTACGGGAAGCAGGTGGGCATCTGACATCCGCTGGCAAATTTTCATGGGGAACGCCCATGAAATGCTGGCCAATCGCATGGGTGCGACCACGGGCCACCGCCCCATGCCCCCCACCTGCACTGCTTTGTGCGAGCAGACGGCGAATATTAAATTCACCGTGGCCGCTCGCACAATGCAGCTGCATATGGGCATAAAAGTTTATGGGCATGCGCAGCCGCTAAACATTGCTCACCTGTGCGAATGCACAGCAGAGCGATCCAACTAGAATAAGGGCCTTCATGTGGAGAGGACAGGTTCCCTTTAAAACAGTAATGGAGGTACTGTCATTCTAAAACTAAAAGCCAGATAGACATTTTTAAGGAACTTATAAAAGAATGTACAGTACAGGGCTCATTAAAAGGTAGAGCGAAAAAAAATGTGGCATCAGCTGTAAAACATCAGTGGTGCTGCCTCCTGATTCCTGAGATACAGTATCTTGCGTCCCTGAAGTCTCTTCCCCTGCTTTGGAGTGCAGGTTTTTTTTTGCTAATAATCCATAGAGAGTATCATAAAACTCGTCATTGTTTCAGAGAGGATGTTGACCTTGCGCGTGAGATGTTGATGAGAAATCCCTGATCCTGAATTGATGAGCTCCAAAGTGGGTTAAACAGTCTGTTTCATGTAATGCTGTACATTTCCTGTGTGTAAAGATATGAAGCACAGATCTGCCATTTATGACATTTCTTAGAGGTTGGTTCTCCTGAATAGGAGTCACTCTGCTGTCTGTAGAGAGTGAGACTAGTTTAAATCACAGAAACCCTCTACATTGTTTATTAGGGATAGAATAATAATACTCATAGCCTATGATTTGTGCTGTACATATTGTAGTAGTAGTAATCATATTCTGTATACTTTTAGCTTAAAACATAGTTATTTTTCTACATACAGTATTTCAGATTTCTTTTCTAAAGCTGCCCATACACCATAGTTGCCTACCCTCCTGCATTCTGCAGGAGACTCCCTGAAATAGCAGCAATCTCCCTCTCTCCCTCATTAGTCTAGAAATCTCCCTCATTTCACCTAGCCCACATTACACTGTTTCATTTTTTTGGGGAAAAGGAATGAGAGACAGATACATTTACATTGAATCATTAGCGCCATTCCCCAGCACTTTTAAGTATAGTATCTCTTACTAACTGCTTTGGGGCTCATTTACATTTGGATATAAGTCATTTTTAAAGATTCCACTAAAATGTAGCAGTACACACCCATGATTTTAGATTCCTCTTTGACAATCTCTTTTCACAATCTCTCAATATATGGAACTAGACACTACTTTTGGGTGGAGCATGAAACGCCCCCTCAATGGGGGCGCTTTGCAAAATTCTATTACCAACTATAATCTCCCTGAAAAGCATTTTAAAAAGTAGGCAAGTATGCCATACACTAGAACAATATGGTCCTTTTTTACACGATTTCGACCCATAGGCCAATAAATCGAAAAAGTGCCATATTGTATGTGATTTACGTTGGATTCCGATCTTATGTGCTGCCCCGTGCACATCTGATCCAAAGATTGTCATATGCCGCAGCCATGACTGGGATCCAGTGCCATCTTAACAGCATTGTAAGCCTTGGGCAAAGCAATGCACTGGGGCCCCTCCACACCCATTCTCATAACAAATTTAAATAATAACTTACTTTCCTGTAGTCCCGCACCTTCTCTTCACATGCATCCATACAGTAAATGGCTGTAAGCACACTAGAATAGAATCAAGGGACCCTGGGCAGCTGCCCAGTGAGCCCGTATGATAAGATGTTGACCTTTTGACTGTCAACCTAGACACTGTCGACCTAATGACCTGTCCACCTACACCCATGTCGACCTAGATCCATGTTGACCAACATGCTGTAGACCAAATGACCGTATACCATTGGCTGGGTGTTCATCACTCTCCATTTTATCACTTTTGAAGCTAGATACATCTGGCCCTCACTCTAATAGCACCCAACATATGAAATTCACATTTACCTGAGGGCAAAGCCAGCTGAATCTGGCAGTGATTATTTAAACCCAGTACCTAGAATTTTTTAATTAAAAATCGTTAAAAAAATGTGTTGCTCTTTTTCTAAGACAGAAGAACATGATGGATAAAGAGCACTTAGAAAAGCCTGTGCTGGTAACAAAAAAATGTCTTCAGTGGACACAAACATTTGGTGTAACCTGATGGTGCACGTTCCCCTTGCAGAGCTTACTTTGTTCCTCCATCCCAGATCAGAGTATAAAAGGAAACTTGTTGATTGTACCATAATAATATTAGTTAAAAGCCTGTCAAAATGGCGGCTTCTGCAATGTACTTTCACTTTGAGCTTTGACAGTTTTTCATTTCACTTTAGAGCGGTGACAGTTTTTAATCTGACTTTAGAGCTGTGACAGTTTTTAGCCCACAAACTCTCCACCCCACCCTGAGTCTCTACCACCAATCTCCTGTCTTCACAGCTCGCTCTTCATATCAAGCAAGTTTGAAACAGACCAGTATCCATGCAAAACTTGCTTTCACTTTCTGTTATAACATCTTTTAGCACACAAAGCCGTAATTTTACCATCGAGCAGCCTCTAGTGGTCAGAGGTGGTACCTCATTGAGGTGAGGATTATTTACCCTTTTATATAGAGAGAGAAAGAGATAATACTCACTCGGCAGTGGCTTAGCTACGTTTTGGGCGCCCCCCCGCCGCCGCCCCGCCGAGCACCCCTACCCCGCCGCCCATGCAAACCCCCCCTCAATCCCCCGCAGACTTACCAATAGCGCTGGTCCCAGCGGCTCCGTTCTTCTGCTGAGGACCACCAGAAAATGGCCGCCCCCATACAGCAGACAGTTTCAGAGAACTGTGTGCTATATGGGGGCGGCCATTTTCTGGTGGTCCTCAGCAGAAGAACGGAGCCGCCGGGACCAGCGCTATAGGTAAGTCTGCGGGGGATTGAGGGGGGGTTTAACTATAGCACCGCAGCCCCCGGCGCCCCCACATGCACAGCGCCGCCCCCCCCCCCCCCAGCGGTGGCGGGGGCTGCGGTGCTATAGTTACGCCGCTGTCACTCGGTCCTACTGTATTACATTGAATTAGTTCAAATACAAGCAACTCTAATGCTAGGACTGATGGTCCTAAATAAAATTCCCTCTGTAGACCATAATAAAAGCTTATATTGCATAGTGTTTTGTACATCTGTAAATATATGTCTGATAAAATATTATACTACATACTGTAGATCTTTAGCAATGTGCCAAATAATAATATGAAACATTATAACGCCCCACAAATGACATCCACCACATAATGGCTGTTTATTCATAAGGCGCCAGAAAACTGTACGGTGCCGGACAGTCAGTACAACAAATCATACACAGAAACAGGACAAGGATATACAAGGCTGATGGTGAAGGTGAGACAGAGGACATGGGGGCCCTGCTCATGACAGCTTACAATGGATAAACTTACCAACAGTGTTACAATTAGATGACTACGTTCCCATTTTTCTGCAGACTGCGATGATGGAACAGCCCCATCCTGCACTCATCTCAATGCGGACTTGAATTGGATGTTTTTGTTACGTACAAACACATATGGAAAGGCTTGGACAAGATCTCTTAAATAGAGGCAAAGATTTCCAGCGAAAACAAACAAGTACAAATTAGGTGCGATCTGTATCAGCCAAAGTTAGACTTTTTAATACATTTTTATTATATCACTGTCCTGCTTTATTGGAAGCACACGTTATCTTCTGATCATTACTTGTACAATAATCAAAAAAAGCTAAGTCACCCTTCCATTTAATGGACGTATAGTGTCATCTTCCCCGCACAGTTCTGACGATGTAATACATCTACGGCGCATTGCAGAAAATAAAACATATTCTTGAATTGTGCGAAATTAGCTTTTTTTTCCAGGAGCTCCGGAAACCAATGAATTCTGGCAGAGTTAGCGGGGAAGAAAAATGACACTGGTTCCAGTAACTACATTTGACCCATCTTTTTATGTTCCAGCATCTTTTACTCACTTAATTCATTCTGTCATCTCTCCCAGGCACTGTCATGTATACTTACAAATGATGTAGTTTGGGGTCAGTATCTTTGTTATTGATACCAAACAAGTGTACCCTAAAGACCAGATACCAGATATTTTCTAGCTTGTGAAATTGCATGTTATTTATAATGTTTACAGTATAATCATGTGGTTGAAACGCCATACCCAAAATAATACGCATCTTGGAACAGCCTGTCATGTTTGCGGTGCCACGTAGCTCTAGGTGGTTTGCAGTGATGGATGGGAGTTCAGGTGTTGAAAAGCAGCCTGTCCGATTTTTTATTTTCCTATGGGGAGAGCGATAGTGGGATCGGTAATCTGAACTCCATGGCCAGAGCCGAGTTGTTTTATGCCTAGAGACTGCTTGACAAACCATTTTTTTATTAAATCCAAAATCATCGAGGAAATGCAATGCGACATCTCCACCCACTTCCACCAAAAACCAGGTCTAGCGGAATAACCATAAGGCAAACTATTTCAACAAAAAATAAAAAAATGCTAGGAAAGCAATGCACTTCCTACAGTGGACGGCTTCTAAGACTTAACAATTTGAATTGACGTTCTTATTCCAGTGGGGCTTTGCCAGGTTTAAGCTGCTCATATTAGGATATTGTTTTGACATGTAATTATTATATACTCTGCAACATTCTTGCATGTTCTTACAGCAACCATTGGTAGTATTCCATAAATATGCCATCGTTAACCTCAGTGTTGTTTTCCCGTCGCATAAATCATAAGGACGCCAATGTCAGTTTCACGGCAGCAGGCATAATGTTTTTCATCAATTTGTTTGAGGCCCTCAGTATGACTGGACAGCCCTGCTCTGACATCAGATCATGTGATCACAAATGATGAGGTCACATGCATGTTCATGCTAAGAGATACCTCTCATTCTGTATGTGTGACACACTCGGGGTGGTGGGCAGAGGGGGAGGAGTGACTTCTGAGGCCAGGGGGACAGGAAACGTGCCCTTGTACCCCCTACGGTACGCTGTGCAGATACGCAAGCCATACACCCAAAGACTACCGTCTTGGTGATTGACCGGCAGTTTCTAGGCATTTCTCTGAAAACGCAGGTCATTGGGAGGGAGAGCATCAGCAGCCTCCTTCTCCGTACGGCCTTTGCAGCGCCGAGTGAGTCCTGGCTCACTCAGCGCTGCAAGCAGCAGAAAAAAATCATTCAGTGCTGAATGATTTCCCCCCTTGTTTTGCACTGGTGTGTATGCATTCACAGCCGTGCACAGGAGCAGGAAAGTGCAGGTGGCGGCTGCTACCCCCTCGCTGGGCTGCGAACACTCGCATCCTGGTGACCAGGTCTGAATCAGGTACTTAGTGTAAGTCAGTGCCTCGTACTCATCCCGATCTAACCACTGACTCTGCCATGGTCAGATGTGATGACCCCATACCATAGAGTCATTTTCAAAATGTTTCAGTTATCTTTCCAAATATTTATAAAGGTCTGGGCCTTCCGGGGCAACAGGATCACATGCGGTTCTTTTGCATGTGATACAGTATATCACATAAGTTCCAATTCCCCACTGCTGGGAGGCTGCACCTTGTCAGAAGTTATAAGTGCAAGCAGGTCTGACCCAAGTCCGATGCAAACGGGACCGTACATCGGATCAGATAGCAAACACAACTGATTTGGCCACTCGGACAAATCGGACAAGTGTAACGGTGTATGGCCAGCTTAAGATAAAATAATGGCTAATTATTTCAATACATTTTTAATGTTCAAGGTTCTAAATTAAAGAAGTCTTCACTTTTTGCACAAATAATGAAACCAACACAATAATTTTACATTTGCACATTCTTTATAATTGCAGGATGGATTTATGAACAGCTTCTTTGTGTGTAACAAAACTGTAGACAGAATACAATAGGTGTCCTGATCCTAGTCAAATGCACCTAAAAAGAAATGATTGAACGGATTTAAGTATGATATACCAACAGCCAAATTGTTGCACTTCATTAGTCACCACACAGAGACAGGGGAGCAGTGACAATATCACCTAAAAGCAACAAAAGGATTTGCTTTCATTCTGCGCTTCAATGTAGAATCATTTAGCCGGGCTCCTTATTAGGCAGCAGCCCCAGAATTGGGAACAGTTTTACCTTCCATTCATCTTAGGAACTGCTTGTACTGCGGACCACAAGACATGAACAAATCAATTCACTGGTTTCGCAACAATGATTTAGAAAATGCAGTAAAATATTGTCTGATGGTTCCATTTTTATTTGCTGCAGAAAGACATACACATTTCTCCAATGTAATTGGGATGATTTAGAGTCAGGTGTAGTATTGGATCTGATGCTGAATTTGCAGCCGACTGACCATTTATCCGGTGATTTCCACAGTGCTGCTGCGGTCGTCATTGGACTCTGTAGGGGTAAGTATTAAAAAAATGGATGCAGCATGTGCGGTGTGGGCCCCCCCGTATAAATATATCACTGGCTACACTGGATGCAATAGCAACTCTGAATAACGTTTGCATTTTATATTTTGTGCAACTTAAATTTTACACCCAGTGGATCAGCTCCTAGGCTGGATACACACTATACAATGTATGGTTCGTAAAGCCGTTAAACGATACATTGTCCTGGGCTGTCACACCTGATATGTCTGGGAATGACGTCATTCACTGTAATATCGCATCAGCTGTGCAGAGGGGATGTGTAATGAAAACATATCCCCCCGCATGCCTCCGCTGCAGGAGAAATCATTCGATGGTCACGGACCATCGAATGATTACTCCTGGCTTTGCAAATAAAACTCAGTCTGAACTGACATTTAATTGCATGTGCCTGCATTTAGAAGGGGCCGGTGGCTGACATCCTGGGATGTCAGCCGCCCACCCCCGTCAGGCATTGGACCACCCGCGTAGCCATCGGAATGCCCAGCATTTCATGGGGATGACCACGAAACGCCGGGCATTCCCATGGGTGACCTCCGTCCCCGGCCTGCCGTAATGTATGCAAATGGCTCGGCGACTATGGAAGTAACCGAAGCCATTCACAAAGTAGGCCTGCACATTTTGTGTGTGGCACCAGACGGAGCCACACCCACTGCCAGTGAGTCAGTTTGGAACGGCAGTTGGTGGCAGTTGCTGTGCCTCCCCTATTTGAATTTTGAATTGTGCTGCAGCCCCTCCTCTGGAGCCTCCCTTGCATAGGTCCGTGGCTTTTCCCAGACCTTATGTATTTTTGTCTGAAAAACTATTTGTTATTTCACAGAAGACAATAGGATAGGAAAATACAATTTCTCTAAGTGTTTCACTATCAAGGCTATAGGTTACGGCCAATGGGATGATGATATTATTATTATTATTATTAATGCAGTGTTCACACAATATGAAAATTGGAGTGTAAACAGTAGAACACTGCTACTAGAGACATAAATGACCTGTATATATGCAGCGAGCTTCCCCAGGATCACCGTGCAATGTGCAGCTGCTATATGTGCTTTTCCAGGCATTACAGTAAGTGACACATTGCTTATTCTTGATCCTAACCTCTACGAGACATGAACAAATATAATTAATGTCTTCTACCTGCAATTTCCCTCAGTCTTGTTGCATGAAGTTCCTATGGGACTTGGAAATGGAAGATAAGGAGTCTGGGGACAGGTAAGGAAAGAGGTCTGATGGGAAAACATTCATTAGGTACCGGCAGGCAGATCTTCCCCAGGATGTAAAAGAAGAATAATGTGCCTGATGCAAAGTGACTATTGCAGCAGTTTGCGTAGCCTGCAGTATATATCCTACGACCAGCACATTCATTTGTGTTGTGCCCATGCAGATTTGTGCCATAATCCCACTTGCAAATCCTTGGCTTAGGCCAACATGAATAAAATAGATGCAGACTTGTAAAAAAAAGATGCAGAAGCCCCTTTGGGTACTGTATTATTTGCTGCTGGCAGAGACAAAAAGGGGAATGATGATGCTGATGGTCACTAGCTCGTGATTGGATATTTGCGAATGCTCTGCTGACACGTATTGTTGCTTTTGGTCATCACTGGCATATGTTATGCTTTTTTTATGCATATTTTAGCAAACTTGTTTCTGCTGTGTAAGAGAGGCTTTAGCAGTATGATTAATGTCTACTAGAAGTGGTGTAAAACATGGACACCAGCGGTTGGTGTAAATCCAGCATACTGTATTATGCAGGGCCACAGAGAGCTTCTGAAGGTGCATGTAAAGTGTCTGACCAGAACACATCCCCAGCTATGTATAGGGACAGAAGTATTCCAAGGGAACCCAATTTCTTTAACCCTGGAGTACCAGAAAGAAGCAAATAAAGGCACTAGGGACAGCCGTTCTGCGGGATTTATATTGTGTGAGTGTGTGGTATTTATTCTACAGAAGATGGTTTGCAGCTGGTCGAGTTTGAAGAACGCTAATTTTCTGGTTTATTATTTCAAAATTGTCGACTTGCAGTTTGCCAAAAATCACGACCAACTTTGGGTCGACCATTGAAGGTTGACAGGCCGTCGGTCAACACAGACAAAAGGTCGATACGCCAAAGGTCAACGGTCAAAAGGTAGACACATGCATTAGGATGACATTGGGAAGGTCAACAGTCAAAAGGTCAACATAGATTTTCAACTTTTTTTTGAGCCAACATGTGCCGACAGGCGGTATTTCATGCCCTACCATCTACTAGGGCAGTGGTGGCCAACCTGTGGCTCTTGAGCCTCATGTGGCTCTCCCCCTTGTAAAGTGCGGCTCCTGCTCCCACTGCTGCTCGCCGCCCACCGTCTGTCCCAGTCACCCCTGCTGCCGGTTCCCTGAATCCCTTCTCCTTCTGAGGGGAGGAGAGCGCGCATCGCGCATCTCTCCTACCCTTTACTGTGCATCCTTGTGACTGGGCCGTCCGCCAATCAGAGCTCGTGGTCCAGCAGCCAATCAGGAGTCGGCCAGTGAGCTTTGATTGGTGGGCGGCCCAGTCACAGGGAAGTGAGGGGGAAGGAGATGCGTGGTGTGCTGTGCTCTCCTCCCATCTGTGACATGACAGGACTGCAGGAGTACACCAGACTGTCCTTTCCCCGCCTGGCAGCAGCAGCAACAACAGTGAGTGCTGCTGATGGGAAATTTGCACTGTGGGGGCATAGCAGTTTGTGGCACTGTGGGGGCATAGCAGTTTGTGGCACTGTGGGGGCATAGCAGTTTGTGGCACTGTGGGGGCATACCAGCTTTTTGGCACTGTGGGGGCATACCCGGCACCGTGTGGTGCATACCTGGCACCGTGGGGGGCATATGTGTATCTGGCACTATTGGGGGCATATGTATATATGGCACTGCACTATTGGAGGCATATTTTTTTGGGCGCATGCGCCTTCGGGGCGCGCATGATGTCGGCTCTTTAGCTTGACTACCGATATTTTTCGGCTTTTTACCTCTGACCGGTTGGCCACCCCTGTACTAGGGCATGGAGGGAGAATAGAATAGTGTGCCCAGCGTAGCGAGGCACCGTGCCCAAAGCATGGCAAGTGCAGCGAGCTATGTGGGGTGTCCACGTCGATTATGTCGACATTCAGGGTAATTGTTTTTTTTTTTAAAACACGTGTCGACATTTTGACTGTCGACATTGCCAATGTCAACTTAAGGCATGTGTGGACCTTTTGATCCTGTCGGCCTTAGGCTTATCGACCTTTTGTCTGTGTCGACCTAAGGCTCACGGCCTTCATTTGGTCGACCTAATCTCCCATACCCATAGCAGATTACCAAAATAATAATTTTTTATATCTGTATTCACTGCTGGAAATGATAATGTGACACCAACACAAAAGGGGACGATATAGATTACTGTACGGTAGACACAAATATACTTAGCGAGGAAGCGTAGTGTTACATGAGCTCACCATTTACTGAAGGGAAGGCCATGGGATGAAATGATACACCTAAGTGTATTGAGAGAACTGAGAGCCGTGCTTGCTGCACTATTAAACATGCGTTTTAACTAGTCGTTGCTGACAGGTATAATACAAGGTAATTGGAAAATGGCAAAAGTAATTCCACCACACAATGAAGTAGGGAACAGTATGACTGTACAGCTCTACAGTACGTCTCACTGAAATAGGGTAAATAATGGAAAGACTGTAAAAGGATTGTTGACCAATTAGAATCAAACAAATTACTGGATCCAAGGAAGCATGAAATTCCTGTTTGGAGATCATGTAAAAAAAAAATGTAACATTATTAAATTATCAGTGTGGGCCATTGGTTATAGCTTATTTAGATTTAATATGGCATTCCACAATCAATTATTTAAAAGAGAATCAGAAAATCCAGGAATGTGGATTGGGTAAAGATGTGGAGCACCAGGCATGGCCAGAAGGGATCAACTCCGTCACTAAAGGCGAAAGCCACAGCTAGGGTCATCAGACAAATCGTGTAGAGGAGCAAACAGGCCAGACAGCAATAAGAACATCAAAAAGATGGGTAAGAGGAGCTTTAGTGAGCTAAATAGGATGGAGACAGCCAGGGAGTTACAAACAGCATGAGGCTCGAGTAACAGTTGAGTAACAGGGGGTGGTCATGAGACTTGAGAAACTCGGGAGTAGTCATGAGATTGATGAGACCCAGTGAGGGTCATGAGACTGGAGAGGCAGGGGGGCATGATGCGTGAGAGAGATAGGGAGGTACAAGTCTGAAGGGAGACAGTGGCGCATAAGGCTGAAGAAAGACAGAAAACCACAAATCTGGAGAGAGATAGGAGAGTTTGAGGCTGAGGAGGCAGCAGAATCTGATTTCCAGGTGCCCGGTACAGTGTGTGATTGACGTCCGTTTCCCAATCCATAAGGGCCAGTCAGGGAGGTGGAAGGTTGGTTTCATTGGGGAGAGCTTGTAGAAAAACTTGGAGGAGGCAGAGAGATGTCTGTGGAGGGGAAGTAAGAGCTATTTGGAGGGGACAATGAGAGCTACAAAGACATGGCAGTGAGATAATGCTGTAGGCAATGGGTTTGGTGTAATGAATCTTACCTTCTTCAAAGTTGTACTTGACTTGCTCATGGTTGCTATACACTGAAGTGCCAAATATCATGGGATAGGTGTCTAATATTGTTTAGGACCTCCTCTGGCCTGGCAAAGTGCAGAAACTTAACATGGCTTAAATTCTACAAGGGGAGAGAAGACCTTGATGGGCAGGATGTTGGGTGCAATTGGACCTATCCACCACATCCCATAAATGCTTAATTGGGTAAATGTTGAGTGAATGTGGTTCATTCGTTGTGGACACCATTTGTCAGAACTCTCAAGAATGCTCCTCAAACCAATTCTGGACAACTTCAGATTTGGGGCTAGTTGTGTGAAAATCATTTTCCATAATATGAAAAAAGGGAAAGTGGTTCACTCGGCTGTAATATCAGCCAATGGACTGTGTTAGCCGGCAATGATGTGGAAACATGTATCAGCGTTCATCGCCCGCTCATACATACTAGGAGATTTTGAGCTCAAAGTAGCTAAAAACGGGAAAAGTGAGCTCAAATCACCTAGGCCCTTATTCTGGTTGGTGCGGCCGGAGCCGCATATGCGGCTCCGACCGTGCAGGCGAATCTCCGCCTTCCATACGGATCGCCACGGCCGTCCGTACGCGGACATGTGGCGGTCCGCATGAAAATGGCGGGGGATACGCCTCCACCATCTTGGAGCAGCCCCCTGCATTCGATGGTCGCCGACCATCGAAGGCAGGGCCGCACGCTCCACCAGCTCCCGCACCCATAGACCTCACGGACACTTGTCCGTGTGAAAGCATGTATGGGGGCGGGCAGCTGACATCCGGCGATGTCAGATGCCCGCCCCCAACACATGCGTCACAGCCTCATTACCATGCGTACGCCCCGCGTTTGCATGGGAACGCCCATGAAACGCGGGGCGTATGCATAGGGAAATGAGGCTAAGTAGCCCCTCACGCCCCTATCCACCCCCTTTGCGGCGGTAAAAAAAAATGTGCGGCGATTTCGCCTGCACATGCGCAGAGTGCCCTCTGCACATGCGCAGAGCGAAAACATCGGCGGAACGGCCGCAAGCGGCCGTTACCGCTTAGATCAGAATAAGGGCCCTAGTGTGTATGGGCCTTAAGACACTGCACTGCTGGGGTCTGGGAATCGGTCTACTGTCTCTGACTTCTGTTAGGGTAGTGATGGCAACTAGACTGAATCATGGTGGGGCAGTGTCTCATTTTTGCTTGGCATCTTTATATGAGGTGTGGGGAGTGTGAAGGCTCCATGCCCATTTAAAGTAAATGAAGAACGGATCCTCAGTATGGCCAACAATGAGTATCTGTGCAACGTGGATGACATTCACGAGACTCTTACTGGCAATGTGACTGGAAAGGAAGGGGCCACTGTTTCATTTGGTTTAAAGTATAGAATTTATAGCAGGTTACAAATGATGCAGCTTCTTCCCTATTTGTTCTGAGAGCTGTAGTACCCTAGAGCAGTGGTTGCCAACCCATCGCTCCCAGGCTACTGGTAGCACACCACAGCGATCTGGGCAGCTCGACCCCTGATGACTGCTCCTTCAACCGCCCACGTTTACTGCTCCACCACCTGCCCTTACTGCACCTCCACCCTCCTGTCTGTACTGCTCCTCCACCTGCTCGCCTGTCCTGTTCCTCCAAATTCCGGCCAGCCTGTACCACTTGTCCTTCTGGCCACCATATTGCTCCTCCACCTTGGAGTAGACAAATGCAAGAGGTCATTTTTTACCTCTAGCATCTGATGAAGCACAGCGCTACATCCTTATCCAGAAGTTCTGGGAGAGCTTAGTGCTGGCGCCACAAAGAAAAGATGCCAATGAGCAGTGCACCTCTGGCAACGAGTAGGTAATTTAACATTAATGAAAAGCTTTACTGTGGTATTAGAAGCCTTAGCGTGGGGCATGATGTTTTGGGGACATTGCAATGTGCCACACATTGGCCCTTATTCTGATCGGTGCGGCCCGATCAGAAATATGCGGTGATGTCCGTCTTGGCGAATCCCCGCCTTCCGTACGGATCGCCACCTCCGTCCGTATGCGGATATGTGGCGGTCCGCATGAATGTGGACGGGGATACGCCTCCTCCATGGTGGGAGCAGCCCCTGCATTCGATGGTCGCCGAACATCGAATGCAGGGCCGCACGCTCCACCAGGTCCCGCAACACAAGACCACACGGACACTTGTCCGTGTGAAATCTTGTATGGGGGCGGGCAGCTGACATCCGGCGATGTCAGATGCCCGCCCCGTACCCACGCGTCACGGGCTCATTACCATGCATACGCCCCGCGTTTGCATGGGAACGCCCATGAAACGCGGGGCGTATGCATAGGGTAATGAGGATAAGTAGCCCCTCACGCCCCTCTACACCCCCTGTGCGGCGTATAAAGAATCCATGCGGCGAAATCGCCTGCACATGCGCAGAGTGACCTCTGCACATGCGCAGACGATAAACATCGGCGGGCCGTACGCAAGCGGGAATATCCGCACTGATCAGAATAAGGGCCAAGGTGTCAGGGGCATTATGGAGTGCGGCATATTGTGTCAGGGGCATTGGTTTGTGGTATAATGTGTAATAAGTATCACAGTGTGTGGCATAATTCATACGGGTAATTTTTTGGTTATTGGCCAGATTTTTCTAGTAGCTCTTCAGGAGATCACCATGACTATGTTCATGTCAGGCCATTTCTACACCTCATTCTATAGGATCTGTCATGCTCTTATGATTAATGGGCATTATAAAAAAAGCGAAATGCACCGCAATGTGTGCTGAGTGTTTGTGCTGCAGCATGTCGCTTGGCTAAAAAAGCCGGTTCACCCCGTGTGTACAGGGCTTTACCCAGCAATTATCACTCATTTGTTTCCACGGTCATGTACCTCTTATACCTGCAAGATCATATCGCCCCCTCCTTCAAATATATCTCCATATGTATCCACAAAAAAAACATTTCATACAAGTGTTTACAACACAGTATAATAGAATACAACTATCTGTAGCCACACTTGACCAATGAGGCTAAGGATCAACGTGTAAGAGAAGTATCCAGCCATACAGCTGCATAGCCTGGCATTTCCAGGGAACCACTGAAGCCTGTGTACTGAAGTTTACAATGGGAGGATTTTTTTTATCAATGTTTCTCCACTGCATAAGCAGGGCCGACAACAGAAATGCTTCAGGCCTGGTACACTGATATCTCTAGGGCCTCCCTTGAGATGGCATGGTGGCATTGAATTTTGTCTACAAAAATGGCATGGCAGTAAGACTCCCTCGAGACAAAGACTGCACACAAGCCTTCTCTTCTCTTAATACACCTGTGACAAGAGGTCTTATATTAAGAATGTTTTTAAGATCAAGGCATTCAAGGAGATAGGGAAGGCAAAACTATATATCATTATTATTTATTAACTGTTTCTTAACAAATTCTGTTGGACTTTACAATTGTAAACATGATACAACAAACTAGGTATTTACAGACGTAAAAGGTAGGAGGGCCCTGCTTGCAATCTATAGAATATTGTCGGGTTATTGAAACATTAGGTCTAATTCAGGTTGGGATGCAAATTGCCTAAAATTTGCCCTTTTCAGCAATCTGCACAGCCTATGTGATGCCCTCCAGCCAGGGCAGGTGACGGGGGACGGGGGGTCAAGGGGGACAAGTGTGAAGAGCCCCCGCAATCTGCACAGCCTATGTGATGCCCTCCAGCAGCCCTTAGAGGTGCTTGCATGCTACAGATCGCATTGAGGGGTGGGATCCGGCATGTGGGGCAGTCTTGCTGGTTGGTCCCCCACCTTCTCGAGGGAGCAGTTTAACAGTTTATAACATGGATGGGGAACCTTCGGCCCTCCAGTTGAACTACACATCCCAGCATGCCCTGCAACAGTTTTAGAATGGCCAAATAGCAAAACTGTTGCAGGGCATGCTGGGATGTGTAGTTCAACAACAGCTGTAGGGCCGAAGGTTCCCCATCACTGGTTTATAAGGAGAGCAGCTTCTCATGTGTCATCTCCAAGTCACCCTGCTAGGAACAGGCTATTCCTGGTGCATTCTGCTCAGGTGTTGTCCAGGTCAGAGGCCTCTAAGCTGATATTAGGCAGAGGGGATGTGATTGATTTATTTTGCTCAATTGCTTAAAACTAGTGAGAGTCCCATTGCAGTAGATAATAGCAAGTGTTCTTATGTCCCATTACATCAGCCACTGTGGGTAATTGTGGCACATTGTGATTGTTACAAATTAGGAAGATGCAGATGGAAGTTGGAGAACTATTCTCAAAAGAAAAGTGTGCACAGAAAATATGCTTATATTCCACCCATATCCTTAGGTGTGTGCATGTAAGTCTGCAGCATTCCGTATGCACCTGGGGCCTGACTCAGTTGTGGTTGGAGAGTGCATCACTGCTGCTAATTTGGAGGCAGCAGCAGAACAAAGACCTGGTAATGCAGCAGGAGGCGTCTAGTTGGATTTGAATATTGATGTTGGTTGGTTACAGAATAAGGATCTGCAGAGTAAAGGCTGGCTGAAGTGGCAAAGATGGCTGCAACCACTATCCTGGTGGTCAGGACCGAACCCCAGCATCCCAATACAGAGTAACCAAAAATTACCTAACCCTCTCCCCCTAACCCACTCACCTAACCCTCCCTTACAGCGGCCCAGCCCTCTACCCCCACAGTACTAAGGGAAAAATGCGGTATATCCCCTGTTTTGGGGGTTTTTACTGTATCTTCATATGTACTAAGACCAAGCCGCCGCATTTTCGCCATCCAGGGTATCGCCACCTTTGGGTGGGGATATCTTATGGAAGCCTATGGGCTTATCACCGGCCGCCACAACCGTCCGCCTCTGCCGAGCCCCACCACAGATGTCAAACAGAGTCACAAAATCCCAATTCGTTGTACAGTATGGGAAGAAAAAATATAAGGGCGTCAATCATACACTCAGGTAGAGAGGCCAGTTTAGTTTCTGGGAAGTTCCAATTAAAAAATGAAGACATTGGTAAATGCATTTGTCTAGAGAAATGTTGGCTTCCAACAAAATGGCAGGACATGGAGAGATGCCCCTAACATATACTTCTGAATAACTAAAGGAGTTTTATCTCCAGCATTTGCATACAGATTAGTATAGAATTCAGCAAATCAGACACATTTTTTGTCAGGGTCAACAAAAGCTTGACACAGTTTATCTCATACAGGGATTACCAATGTAGGGCAAGAAATCAACCTGCCTGCTATATACAAGACATTCTGCTGCAGAGGTAAATAATCATTTTGACTTTTCACGCAATGGCACAAATTCCCTTGAAATGGTCTGCAAATATTATACTCCGTCATATTCCTGGGAGAAACATATTTTTTGTGACTTTGTATAAAGTCTGTTTATGCATTGGTAATTTACAGTAGGATGAAAATTGAATTCCTGGCGGTGCTTTATATAACTCCCAAATTGAAGGGAGTGATAATGTCTCTCGACCTGATTAAGACCTGTGGTCTGTGCCTACATGAAATTTCAGGAATTTGCATGGCCCGTTCTGTGATCTTCCCCCGCACTTCTCTGCCACTGCCTGATTGACAGACAGCGGCATTGAGGGGGTGGGATGAGGCCTGCATTCCCAGAAATGGGGTCGTGTCACCACCATTTTCTGGGAAGCGAGAGCCTGGGTCTGCATATTACCACACAGACTCCCTGGCCTTACAGACCCTGCTTCCATTGGTGAGCTGGAGATGACAGCCGGCCATTTGTGTGGAACATCACAAGACATCTCTGAAAGACATTAGCGCCACTGGATCTATACACCAGATAACATGATGGCTCCGATCACTAATATGCTGTACAGTAATAAGTGCAGCACGTAGTGGACCCCAAGCATGATATTTAGAGTCCAGCTACCACTGCGGCTGGAAAAAGAACACGTGTCCATCCTATAGGTACAAGGTGGTCCCACAATTCAACAGTCTGGCATGGGGTCAACTGACTCTGGGGCTCCTGTACCCTACAGTGCACCAGGGCCCCTTAGGACTAAGGGGCCCACTGCTGCCCCTGTCACCCTTTTTTTGTCACCACTGGTTTTTCCTGTTACACCCTGCCTGACCGTGCCCTTCCCTGTCACCCTCTGCCTCTCCTTTTCACCCACAGCCATGTTGCATATTGTGAACTTGGGTTGGGGCCCAGATTATATTTTTGCATCTGTGCTCACCAGCCACGAGTTCCGCAGCTGCCTGCACCAATAGTAGATAAACCACTGCCCAAAGTTAATTGTCCCTTAAACACTGTGAAATTCACATGCAAAAAAATACACTAATTCTTAGGAGACACATGGCAAGGCGGTGTATGCACATATCGTATACTCAGAAGAGCATCAACTGCCCATCTTCTAATCAGGGATACAGGGACCTGGTCACTCCTTATGCATGGCTATGGAAAGGTTAAGTATTATCAGATAACCCTGCGATGCATCGATTAAGGCCTTGTATTACTGTACACTATACATCACATGAGATGATATTTTAGTCATGTATGACATTGTATGCTGGAGAGTGGTGAACAGTTTGTGTGCTGAGTGTGCCCTTGTGTGATCCCGCTGGCTGGGAACATGATGACAGGCTGTTAGCCATGGCTAAGGCAGAAAGGTCTGGAGATCAGCTTCTACAGCCAGCATTACAGCTAAAACCTGAGACTAAACAGGAGTCTTGAAAAAGCAGTTTGCAGAAGTATGTCTGAACTCATTAAGTGTCAAAAGGAACAATGCAAAGGCTTGGCAATCAGGGTAATTTCAAGGCTGTTCCGTCATTAATCATTCTTTGACAATCTGAAGGGCCCAGTCACTCTTTAAAAGCTCAGCTGTCTGAGAGAAAAGTAACCAGAGACCAGAGTTAAAGTTACAGCCCCATCAGAACCCGTCTTTGATATAAGACAAACACTCAGACGTTCCTGGCCAGAGTTTGCTTCATAGGAAACACTGGGCAGATGAGCAAATGTCCGTTTTATGCACTGAACAGAGCTTTTAGACTGTGCGATCACTGTTCTGCCATGTGGCATTAATAAAATGATCGGTACTTGTGTATTATCACGGTGCCCATTACGTAGTTTGTGTAGCAGTGTATTGAGAATACCAATACACCACTATGCTGGCTACGTAAACTACGTAACTTATTCTGGAGCTGTGATAATACACAATGCTTCTTATCCCCACTATCCACGTGGGCGTGGAGTTAATTTTATAAGTGCAAGCACAGCGAGCCACCGAGCACGAAGCAAGGCGAGCGCGGACACGCGTCCCCTCGCGGGGCTCACTGCTCTCGCCGCGCTCGCCTCACTTTATAAAATTAACGCCACGCCCACGTGGATACTGGGGGTATGACAAGGATAGTGGGGATATGATGTTGTTAGTGTGTTGTGCTTTATACTTACCCTCCTCCGACCAGGCCACCGCGTCCATCACGATCCCGGCTGACTCCCCTTGATCCACCGATGCACAGTCACTCCCCAGCGGCAGTGTTCAGTCCCCCTCCTCAGGCACTCGCAGCGGACAATGTCCGCAATTAGCGTAGTGTCGCTGGGGGAGCAGGGAAACCATGTGATGCTCCCCCAGCGGCACTACGCTGAATTACATACATTGTACATTACGTACATTGCTGGCGCCGGGGAGTGACTGCCGGAAGAGGGATTGAACACTGCCGCCAGGGAGTGACCGTGCATCGGTGGATCACGGGGAGTCAGCGGGGATCGTGATGGACAATGGACGCGTTGGCCGGCCCGGAGGAGGGTAAGTATAAAGCACAACACACACAATCAACAACTGGATTATCACAGAGCCGGCTACACTGACAACGTACCTTAGGCTACATTGAAAATGTAGCGTAGCAAATTATCTCCCATTATCTACTCATTGTAATAGGACATAGCAAGATTGCATAATGGGCCTAAATCAGCATCGATCGCTAATTAGAGAATTCGCAAATCAACAACAACTGCGCATGTGTACCGTTCCCATTGCACATGCGTGAGGGTGAAGAGAGGCAGAAAATGCGGATGGATTGTAAACGCAATGTAGCCGCAGGTTGACTGACAGGAAGCCGGTGTTTGGGAGCGGTTTTACTGGGTGTGTATGAAAAAACACAAGTGCACCCAGGCATTTCTGGGGAAGGTCTGTAATGTGAGCACTGACCACCCGATCTCAGCTGCAGATTAATGGCAGCGTCTGACCTACTCACATTTGTGCTGATGGCAAAGTCACTTCAGTGTTTTATTAATAATAATCATTTTTCTTTCAAACTGGGTGGTGGTTTTCTCCTTGCAGTCCACAGGGCAGCTGTCTGATTAACAATCCATGCAGAATATTCTTTAGACCATTGGAATAATGAGATACTCCTGTACATTGGTGCCACAATAACCCACCATCCCTGAGGTGACCAGAAGATCAAACCCATGCATTATTATTGGCTTAGCAATGTATTCTGTACTGTATATACGGCCCATGAACTTTGTTAAGGGCTAACTAATGCAAGGCATAAATCATGCAGCAAGCAGCCAGACCTCTGAAAACTTAATTTTGCATAATTTGCATATGCACTAAGCCTGGATACATGCGGTTGGCAACACAATCTTCAGATTGACGTTGCCCTATAGGATTCTTTTCTATACAGTTCAAATTTATCAATCGGCCTGATACAATCCACATTTTACTTGTACACCCCTGCGCAAGTAAAATGGTGTGCTCCTGCAGCAGACTCTGGGCAGTATTCAATGGTAATATTCTCCGTGCACGGCGAGCATTTTTTTTTGCTCGCCGTGCACTCTCCGTGTTCCGGAGGGCTCGTTGCCTCTCCTGCTGCCACTATTCAATGTTTATAAGACTCGCCGCCACTCGCGGCGAGTCTTAACCCCTGCAGCGGACGAGCGTCCGCAGCAGGGAGCTGACAGGGACGTGGCATCCAGGGAGATTAAAGTCTCCCTGGATGCCACAGAACATATGTGAGGGTAGGGGGCCCCCCTGGGACCCAGGCAGCACAGGCTGCCCCCCTCTATAGCCAGCGGGGGACCCAGTATTCACTGTACCCGAACGTGCTTCGGGTGCAGTGAATATATGAATATCTAATGAGCGGCTCGAGCGCTCTGGCCCCCTGCTGGCTGCACTGTGTAAAAAAAAGAAAAAAAAAAATGTAAAAAAATATTTTTTTAAAAATTAAATATATATTCATGTGCTATAGGCACATGAATAAAAATAACATGGCCCTCCACAGAAAAAAAAACCTGATTTTTTGACACCAAAATTAAAAAAAACACCCTTTTAGTTTAAAAGTTCACATTCCTGCTCTCCATCAAAAGATGGAGAATTTCTTCACGGAGAGAGACGGCGAGAATCACTAAGAAAGACGGAGAATATTTCACATTGAATAGGGTGGCTCGCCTTTGGAGAAAAAAAACCTCTCTCCACGGCGAAAAAAGCACAAGTTCTCCACAAAAGACGGAGAACTTTTCTCATTGAATACTGCCCTCTGTGTTTGTGAAGGTTCTGTATAGAGTAGAAAATGCTGAAAGTCTTCACTTCTGGATTGCTGCTTCCCTTCCAGAAATCAGAAGTTGGTGCTCCAGTAAAGGTGCTGTGTTTTATAACATATAATCAGGTCATCAGCCTAGGAAAATACGCAAGGGGAGAAATTTTTAGAAATGTTCCTTATTTTGGCTTCAGGTCTGGAATCAACCGAAATTGGAAGTGGTGCAGATCCATTTTGTAATAAAATAGAAACAGAGGGATCCTATTAATTGGCCCCGTGCAGGGGGCCGGCGGCTGGAACCAGCAATCATTTGCGGCAGCAGCAGCAGGGAGCACAGCAGCGGCAGCGGAAGGGGGGCCGCATCATGGCAGCCCCCCTCCTCCGCAAAGGTAAGAGCCGCCACTGGTCATATCGCACTAGTGGATGGCTGCCTTAAGCTCTACCCAGTTGCTGCCCTGTGATGGACTTTTGTGTTGATGTTCCCAATGACGTCATTTTTCATTTGAACTTCAGGAACGGGGTTCTGGACCGTTCCGGCTCAAAAATAGCCCTGCTGTAGATAGAAAGAACCTGATGGGTTGCTATGGACAACATTCCATCTTCAACAGAACTTCCATCTTAATAAAATGACGCCTTCGTGTCAAATACAAATGAAATCTGCATCTTTCTTTCCTGCAACTTGCACCTTTTTACTTCATGTGTGCACCAGATATCTCACAGGTCTGTAGCTGGTAGGAAGGGGCTTGAACTGTGTATGCAGGCAAAGTTCACTGATTAAGTTTATAACATGACGAAAAGTGTAACATGCTGACCCCCAAACAGGCGCACATGCACCTTTTTCCAGTTGGATCACTTGCTGGTGCATACAGACGGATAATGATGATGGTCCGTGCTCACATTAAGACCTTTATTCAGATCTGATCGCCGTACAAATTTGTTTGGAAAATGGGCAAAACCATGTGCACTGCAGGTGGGGCAGATGTAACATGTATAGAGAGTTAGATTTGTGAGAGTTATTTTGTTCATGTGCAGGGTAAATACTGGCTGCATTATTTTTACACTGCAATTTAAATTTCAGTTTCAACACACCCCACCCAAATTTAACTCTCTCTGCACATGTTACATCTGCCCCAACTTCGTCCAGTCATCAGGAAAGGCTAAATTGGGGCTTTATAACATGCCAAATTTCCATGATTCCCCTAAAAAGATCATTGATGTTTGCGGATCTGTGGTTTTGATCGCTGATCGGATCGGCAATGGGGAAACGTGGAGCTGAGGTATGGCCCGAATATGTCCCTTTACAGACAGATTGCTGCTGCTATCTATCCCATGCCTACAGGGAAATGAGTAATTGGTCTGGACTCTGCAGTGATAAAGTATTTTTACTTTTCAACTTTTAAAGGGGTTCTGATACTTTTATTAATATGCATGTAAAAAAAGGCAAAAATGTACATTTTGCACTTACACTTTGTAGAAGGGGCCTAATTCAGACCCACTCAGAATGGGCCAAATTCGGCCCCACTCCTTGTGCAGACTCTCTGTGCAAATGCCGTATAACAGATATGGGAGGGAGCGGGCCGGGCAAGGGGCGACTGCAGGGAAACGCACAGCATTTTATGGGTGTCCCCGTGATACTGCTGGGCGTGCCCCTGGGAATGCAGTCATGGTGTTCCCTGCTTGGGTCGGACAGCTGACATCATCTGTGAGCGACCATCGAATGATTTCTCCAGCTAGCGTCCGCATGCGAACACATCCCCTCACATTCTACTGAGGGGATTTCATGGTGGAGGGCGGGTATTCGCTCAGCCGGCAGACATGGCTTACCTTCTTGCTTAGCAAACGATCCTGAATCAGGCCCAATGTTTGTTTTATGTTTCCTGCTGCTGTATCAGATACAGTACTCATGAGTCTGTCCTGCCTTGTACTGTAATGTGTATGAATGGTGGACTATTTCATTGAGCATGTTATCACTGTCGTTGCCCTGGCACACTTGCTTCTGTTGACTGCAGCATATGTTATTCTTGTGGAGTTGGCCACATTTTAGTCTTACAATTAGCTGCACAGGGTTACACAAACGTGTATTTTTTAAGATTTCATTTTACATTTGCTGCAAATTCTGCCCAACTCTACGTGAGATCATTAGTACCAGAACTCCTGTTTCATTCCATACAAATAAGGCTAAATGTATTGACAATGATGAATTGGAAAACATCTCAGAGGCTCCAGCCAAAGTATCACTATGCCTCAGAGACCAAATCTGTAATTCACTTTGCCTACTGAAAATTAGACATACAGTATAGCTGTATGGGCTGGCACCATTCTGCACATGCAGTCTTGTTCCAAGTCCATAGTTTCCAGCGGCTGCAAGTCCTGTACTACTATTACCATTTGTTGGGATTGGGAACCGCACACTTAACTCAAGTAGAACTGATGTTTGAGCTGCTGCTAAACCATGACCCACTGGCATTACTGCAAGAGCTGTAATTTTATGTGTGTGTGTGTGTGTGTCCCATCCCCCCCATACATCTGGAGCGGAATTGCTTAATAATATTAATTCCAAAATGTTTTAGGTATCCAAGGCCCGCAGCCCAACTGTGCAGCTCATCTATCAGTAGTCACCCTTGCTCAAAAACATAATTTTCTACGGTACTTATGTAATATCTGGGCGCCCGATTTTTTCATCGCATCACATGCAATATAGTGGCATACAATTCATGCGATGCGATTTTTCATTGTAAAGACCCGATTTTAAATTGCATAGTCAACCATGGGTGATTTCATTCCCCCACTATCTAACTACGCATGGAGTGGATTTTATATAGTGTGGCGAGCACAGCGAGCCACCGTGCCCGAAGCGTGGCGAGCACAGCGAGTACATGTAGAGTAATCTGCGTCCACTCGCCACGCTTCGGGCTCGGTGGCTCGCTGCGCTCGCCACACTATATAAAATCAACTCCATGCGTAGTTGGATAGTGGAGGTATGAAATCACCCATGGGTGACTATACAATTAAAAATCGGGTCTTTACAATAAAAAATCGCATCGCATCGCATGCCTTAAGTAGTGGCATGCAATGAAAAAAACGGGTACTCTTTACCTAGAAGGGCGCCAGCGATTGAAATCGCGGTGATCGGGGGTAAAAATCGCGGTCATCGCGGGCATCGCGGGTAAATCGGGATGACCGCGATGACCGCGATCACCGCGATTTTCCCATAGGGAACAATGTTAAAACGGCAGATTGACCGCGATTTTACTGTTAAATGCCTCAATGGACCCGATTTGGGGCCAAATAGGCCAAATTAACCCTGAAATGTCCCCCCCAATTTTTAACGCCACCCCACGATCCACGCCAACCCGAAGCGTGGCGAGCGCAGCGAGCCCGCGAGGGGCGGCGGTACGCGTCCTCCGACCTTTTCATGCCCTACTATCCACTAGGGCGTGGTGTGAGAATATAATAGTGTGGCGAGCGCAGCGAGCCACCGAGCCCGAAGCGTGGCGAGCGCAGCGAGCCCCGCGAGGGGACGCGGATACCTTCACAGTTATGCGCGTCCCCTCGCGGGTTTCACAGGTGTCCGCGTCGCCATGGACACCTGTGAAGCCGGCGAGGGGACGCGCATAACTGTGAAGGTATCCGCGTCCGCTCGCCACGCTTCGGGCTCGGTGGCTCGCTGCGCTCGCCACACTCTTATATTCTCACACCACGCCCTAGTGGATAGTAGGGCATGAAAAGGTCGGAGGACGCGTACCGCCGCCCCTCGCGGGCTCGCTGCGCTCGCCACGCTTCGGGTTGGCGTGGATCGTGGGGTGGCGTTAAAAATTTGGGGGGCATATTTAAGGGTTAATGGGCTCTGTGGCCCATTTAACATTGATTCCTATGGCCAAATCGGGTGGATTGAGCCATTTAACAGTCAAATCGGGTCCATCGCGCCTTTTAACATTGATTCCTATGGGAAATCGGGAGCATCGCGTCGCGGGCATCGTGGGTACATTTATGGCCGGCCGCGACGCGACCGACGCGATTTTCATGTTTAACATTGGTTTCAATGGGAAATCGCGGGCATCGCGTCGGTCGCGTCGCGGCCATACATAAATGTACCCGCTATGCCCGCGACGGGCGCCCTTCTAGGTAAAGAGTACCAAAAAACGGATGCCCAGATAATACATAAGTACCTTTTCTACTTCACTCTCTACAAATACTTATTCATGAAAGCTTGGATTGTTAAAGTGAAACGAGATTTGGAGCCACTGCCATAGGACTCTGATTCTGAGTTGGGAATAAAGCAAGAAAGAGCAAGTAATGGTGCACCTTGACAAACCATGTTACAATGAAAGGGGATCAAATGTGTACATTTTTCTGCATGCAGGGTAAATATTGTCTGCTTCTGAATGCTGCCCACAAAGGCTGGATTAGCTTTCAGTTAAAACACGCCCCAATGAAACCTTAATTTCTGAGTACAGGTGTTTTTGATTGTAAAGGTTTTTATTTTTCTATGCAGTTCTTACCACACACCTTTTGCAGCAGCAGCATACTTTGCTTTTCTGACACCCGGTGCTGCAATATCACGAGTAAGTGAGTTAGCAAAAAATGGGGAGTGGCCTCATGGACTGGGGTGTGGCCTCTCGGCCCGAACCCTTGGTTTTCTCACTCCGGAGGTTCCAGAGCTTTACTATGTACTACAGATGCCTACCCTCATACATTCTGCAGGAGACTCCCTGAAATAACAGCAATCTCCCTCTCTCCCTCATTAGTCTAGTAATCTCCCTCATTTCACCTAGCCCACATTACACTGTTACTTTTTTTGGTGAAAAAAGGAATGAGAGACAGATACATTTACATTGAATCATCAACACCATTTCCTAGCACTTATAGTATAGTAGCTTTTACTAACTTCTTTGGGGCTCATCTACATTTGGATATAAATAATTGTAAAAGATTCCTCTCAGATGTAGCAGTACACACCCACGCTTCTAGGTGCCACGTTCATAATCTTTTTTCACAATCTCTCCATATATGGAACTAGACATGCCCTTTAAGTGGAGCATGACACACCCCCTCAATGGGGCGCTGTGCAAAATACTACTACCAACTATAATCTCCATGAAACTAGTTTTCAAAAGTAGGCAAGTATGCTATGTACTGATACCATATTGGAGTGTACTGTTAAAAATGACGAACTTTAACAAAACAAAAACCCAAGGAATTGTGAAGAACAGAAAATGTAATGAACAGCTTGTTAAAAACTACTCTTCTCCCGAGAAATCAGTGAGAACCCTCATTCTAGGCAGGAAAATGATAAAAAAGGATATAAGTAACACATTAAATGCACCATATAGACACATGCAAACAATAGAAACAATGGAAAATCTTAATGTTGCTTTTGCAGAACAGGTTGCTCCATCATCCCATAACAATTTACACATTCAGCTGAAAAAGGAAATGTTAAATACAAAAGAATGTGTGTGATGCCGGCTGAGCGGGCTCAGACTGTACATGCACAAAGCGCTGCTCCGCATTAGTCACTTCCTAGCCTGGGATTTTGAAGGTCAATGTTTATACCATGGACCAGATGAAAGGAGACTTCGCCTGAAGAAGTAGCTGAGAACTCTGCTGGTGTTTGTGATCAGAACAGCAAGATAACAGGCTTCACACAATGTGCTCCTTTAAGAGTACAATTGCCCTGTGACCTCTCATGTTAACCTCTCTGCCTGGCAGTCCCTTGTAAAGAAAAACAAGAAGATATTCTGTATACATCATATGCAGTAGCAGGGTAATCAATGGACACCTTCCACGCACTATGACCCGCTACTGTCCTGGATATAGCATTCTAACATGATAAATATAAATAATAAATAAATAATATATATACATAAAATCATCTGAATAACAGTCACACTGTACAAATCATTAATGTGCTTATTTAGTAAGCCTTGGAGTGAGATAAAATGTAGTGGCATCACAAGGAGGGTGCAGGGGTGTGGTGCACTTGGGCACGCCTCTAGGTGAGTGTCCACACCTTGCCAGATAAGGGGTGGTGAGACTTGCCCAACGTGGGTTATGCTCATTTAGATGGGGCGTTTCGGTCACCACCGTGGTTTTAGTTGGGGCATTTAAGTTGCCGCCATTTTGTTAGACGTGACTAGAGCTGGTCTTACATGACTCCTTACTTGCCAGCCCTTTTACAAAGAAGGGTCATTCCACATAATAAATAACGAATGACCTTTTAAATAAAATGCAGTGGTGTCCGTGTCGTTATTGCGTCAGTGTGTTTTACAGTGTTTTACTAGTTAATAAGCTAGCTAAAAGGTTTTTGTTAAAGTACAAGCACAATAAATGTATAGACGCCTTAGTAAATGGACCACTTAGTACAGTGTCTTTACTACTAAATTTGCCCCCTCCCGGCACTCCTCCTTGCTCCTGTTGGGAATGAAAATGACCCTCACAAAATGGCTATCGAAGCTCCTGTGCGAAGTGTACACAGACCGACTGCACACAGTGTGTGCACCCCCCTGTTCCCTTCCCTCCCATAAGGTGTGCTTAGTAAATTACCATATAGAGGGGACAGATAAAGGCCAAGATCAGGAGCGACAAGTAAGGGTTTGTAGAGTACGGATTCCTGTCAGGGTAAATACCAGGATATCCAACACATTGGACTGAACTTCAATACTTGAAACTGGGGAGATCGACGTGGCGAAATGAGGAAAACCTGGCATTATGCCACAGGTAGTAGCTGGAAATCAATGTGCATCCTGAGGGCGTAAGTGGGTGTCCTGTCCTTGGCAGCTACACTGAAGCAACAGATATAGACAGAAGGTGCCGAAAAAGAATAGAGTGAGCACACATCAGTTACACCAGGACCTCTTACCTCAGACTTCATGTTTATACAGTAAACTAGAGCGGAACACTTTGCTAAGTTCTAAGAACAGATTCCAAGTAAAGCTCTTGAACAAGGTGTATTAGAAGCATGGACAGTTCCAGTGCCAGGCATTAGCTAAGACACCAGCAGACGGATGCCATACTTAGGTCTGTAACATTATCATCATCATCACTATCTACTATTTATACAACTGCATAAGACATGGCAGCGATGTGCAGGGGAACTATACAAAAATATTGCACAGGTAAAAGATCTTAGCTACAGTACCAAGTGGAATGCCATAGTATAAGTAACACACTGGGAAAGATGCATTCAGTGCATGCTGCATGATGGATTCACCTGGAACAGACTATAACGTTCTCTCTTCCTCATTACTTTCACCCTAGATATCAGTTTAGGAGAATTGTGAAGACCTAACACATCAGGATCTGTTAGGATGAATACTGTACAATCCTGTTCATCCGCCCCGGTAACCTCATGCTTTCCTCTTTAGACTATTGTGGCCGTACTGCCTAGGAAGCTGATTTACCCCCACAGAAAATACACTCCTTGAAGTTGGGATGTTGCTATGGGCAACCAATCAGATTCTATAGATTATAAGTAGATTCTGATTGGTTGCTATGGGTAACATCCCATATTTAATGGAACTCCCATCTTAGTAAATGAACCCAAGTGTGTGGATTGGGTGGCACTGGCTCATTGAAATGCGTGGGTTTTTCATTCTCCTCTCATCAAAGAATATATTATGTAGTTCACATTCATAATCAATTGCAAACTTGTAAGATTTGTGCAGACTAAACACTGGCTTCTTCTGATCTTTGTTTATGTTTAAAAGGACAATGCGGTACTTGTTTCCTAGCACGGCGCCCCCGATGTCCATTTTACAGCATCTGATCACATCGCATCGCATGCCATATAGCCGCATACGATGCATGCGATGAGTTTTTTAATTGTACAAGCACCCTGATGGGTGCTTACAATGTTAAATGCACCCCCACCACTATCAACGCAAAGGCGAAGCGCAAACCCGAAGCGTGGCGAGCGGCAGTGATACGCGTCCTCCGACCTTTTCATACCCCCCACTATCCACGTCAGCGTGTAGGTGACTCCGGATAGTGTGGCGAGCGCAGCGAGCCACCGAGCCCGAAGCGTGGCGAGCGTGAGGGGCCGCGTATCACTTTACATGTATTCCGCGTCCCCTCACCACGCTTCGGGCTCGGTGGCTCGCCACACTCTCTAAAATCAACTCCACACCGTCGTGGATAGTGGGGGTATGAAAGATTGGAGGACACGTACCGCTGCGCTCGCCACGCTTCGGGTTGGCGTTGATCCTGGGGGTGGCGTTGACTAACATTGCTTGTACAATTAAAAATCATATACGATCGCATCGTATGCCATTGTATGCAATATTTTATTGTACAATATCGCGTTGCATACCATTGTATACCTTATTTAGCACAATGGTATACGATGCGATGGGCGCCGTGCTAGGAAACAAGTACCGACAATGCTTTTACTAGCACACCATGGCTAACAAAAGCAATGAAATATCAGGCATAAACACGATCAGAAGCAATGAGGTTTACAACCCAACATTTTCTAAATAAACCCCCATCATCAGGAGGGGGTACAGGCCGCACACCCGGGTGTCACCAAAATGCCAGCTCCTTTTCAATGATAGGAGCACATGCTGCAATGTAACCTCATGTGCGGCACCTGGCTGCTGTCACTGTGTAGGAACTGGCACTGCAACCTACACTGTCACCAGGGGCTAGGCTGTCAAAAAGGGGGCCAGGCTGATAGGCCATGTCCCTCTCAATGAGGTCATGTCCCTTTTCCACAACGCGCACCTTCAGCTCACTGGTTTGTTCCTGACAGCCACACTGGGTGTAATACAGGCTAGTGAAGCTCTGCCTGGCTTACAGGATAATGTAATTCCAACAATAAAGTATTCAGGATATCATATGACCTGTAATAGACAAATTAACAGCAGGGATCTGTTATTCCTTATAGTACACCTTAATTATGAAGAACACAGAAGTGAAGGGTCAGAAATCATTTATATATAGATATTATGCAGCCATGTTTGTTCCCCCAAAGTGTGATGGGTGTCGGACGGGGTACCGACAGTCGAGATCCCGGTAGTCATTTACCCGACATCGGGATCCCAACTATTGAAACACCAACAGACAGGTTCCCGATGGCCACCGGCTATTCTCTCTCGTGGGAGTCCACAACTCCCATAGAGGGAGAATAGAATAGGTGGCAAGCGCAGCGAGCCTGCAAGGGGCTTGTTGCGTTCGCCATGCTGTCTGAGTCCGGCCAGTCGGGATTTCCAACGTCGGGCTAATGACTGTCGGAACCCTATACCACGTCCAGTGTGACAGGTTATTACTCCTGCTCATTTGGGGTCCAAAATGGATGCATCTGAAGACACTTTACCATACATCCATGGCATTCTACTTATTCTGGTAACAAAGATGCAATACACAGACATTGAAAATGACAAAGGTAATAATAGTAACACCATTAATATAGCAATGTACTGTACATTTTCATACCACCCCCCCTCCCCCCCACAAACACACACACATAAGATACTAAATAAGCTTATCTTAGCATTTAGAGTGCAAAGCAACATCAGTGAAATGCGTCAGTAAACAGGGAAGTCTTCAGTCTGTTTTAAAAGCATTCTACAGTGTTGGCCTCTCAAATTGTGCGGGGAACTGAGCTCCATAGTTGTGGCCAACAAACTGAAATCTCAACCCTCAAATGAATTAAGGGAGATTCTAGATACTGTTAATATTCCTTCATCTACAGATCACAATAATCAAGTGGGACAGTGTAAAATCAGAAGCTGGGACCTTGGGTCTTGGTCATGAAGGGCTTTGAAAGCCAGTTAATCGATCTTGAAATAGAATTGCTGTCTTACAATGTCAACCACACCTGAATCAGGCAGGCCCATTGACAGCTGTAACAATTTTAATACCCCCAGCTATGCTGAAAACCATTCTCTATTTGAAAGGGAAAGTCATGTGCCACTTTGGGGAGGATCTAAGAAATAGCACTAGCCCTGATGCCAGTGACATACGTATGCAAGATTTTTACTAGCACAGACATTATTGTAGATATATTGCATCAAATATATATGTTCTAAATTCCTAAGAATCTTACATTTGTCTTCCCGCACTCGATTCATATAGATCAGGTTGGATTTGTTGCGAGCCTGTGATTTGAATCACCGTTTGATTGAATTCTATAGCACCTCCAAGTTGCTGTCACCTGACAATAAAGGGCATAAAATGGAGAACATATGGGATAAGGTCAGGCATACTATGGGATAAGGTCGGGCATACTTCCACAAGATATTTTTAAATATTACCTATGTTAATGTCATTTTAGGGACTATTGAGACACGTACTCTATATGTACCCAGCCACACAGTATTGACGGATGCGTCTACTGAACCTGCATCTTGACCCGTGGAAGGCCATATTGAGCAGAAGTCGGAGTCTCCTAGGAACCCATATCACAGATACTATATAACAGATTACTTTATGAAAGCTGCGGTGGGAATTGATACAATGAAATGTAAAATAAGATATCTTCTTTTTCTCATCTTTCTTTGCCAGGAGAGCCTACAATTAGCTGCAATTGAGGCAGAAAATCAATCACTTAAAATACAATCAACATCCTGCATTAAGGTCAATAAACTAGATGGGATATTAGTGGATGAATAGCAGCAAAACAAATATGACAATTGAAACGGCTAATAATTTGCAGTAAAATGTAAATGATCTAATGGAAATTAATCAAGCGTAAAAATCAATGGGCTGGAGACATCAGAAAGAGCGATATTGATGCTTTTCTGAAGCCAATCCTGCTCCCGACCACTGTCAGTGCATATAATGACAATCGCATGTCAGAGTGTACATGGCTAGATTTCCTAGAAGATTAGATTAAATCGATCGGTGAATTGTGAGGAACTAATTAGTGCATTTGCTGAAAGTAAATGGTCTTAAACGCATTGTATTGTGCACAAAAAAATCCATTTGCACCTGGTAAAATATTGGATGTGTGATGTGTTTATTTATAAAGTGCCAGATGATATATTCCAGCATTCAGAGCAGACAAAATAAGCAGGAGTTACTTAAATAAATAGAAAAAGAGGTACAGTAAGTGCAGAGCAATCATGTACAAAGTATTCCCGTAATCATGTACAAAGTATTCCCGAGCTTCAAGTAAAAGCAGCCAATGGGAACTTGTACTATAACTTTTTAACTCTTAAATTTTATATATTTATTTTTATATATATATATATACTAGAGTGTGTGGTCACAGGCCACCGCACCCCACCCTGGGATGTGGGTGCTGTTTGCACCCCATTCCTAGGAATGGCGAGTGTGTTGGTACTTTTGTATCTATATATATATATATATATATATATATATATATATATATATAGCAGGTAGCAGGGTCCGGCACTCCCAACAGCCTTGTAAACGTGGTCGGTGCCTTCACAGCAACGAAGCAGCAATATGGAGACCAAAGGTGCGGCACTCACGACTCTTGCAAAGATACTTGACAGCAGCCATGTAAATTACTGGCTGCTGTCAAGTATCTTTGCAAGAGTCGTGAGTGCCGCACCTTTGGTCTCCATATATATATATATATATATATATATATATATAAAGAAAAGGTTTCAGAGGGCGCTATATAATGATATATTTATTTTGACAATATGCAATGTCAAATTTAGAAAACATAAAAATACTTTAAAACATGACATAAAAGACACATATATGTGTATTACAAGAGTAAACAGTTTTGGTTATACGTAGATTCATTTGAATTTTTTCAAATGAACGCTCTTTTGACAGATTGTTAGTCGCTGTTAGTACTGTTCTTTGACTGTTTGTTGGTTGGAGTGTAGTCGGTTAGGAACCTAGTCGGTTAGGAACAGGCCGCTGTTTACCACCTGCTGTGATATGTAACGTATATCTGAAATACATTTTTTTCACTTCTACTACTTGTGTGTGCTGGCTCGTTTCTTCCCTCGACTGCAGGGAGGCAAGTGTCTCTATTTATCCCTTATGTGCCGTTGCACCACTCACCAAAGCCATTTTTGATGTGTGCCACCTTGTGACCCTCTATATATATATATATATATATATATATATATATATATATATATATATATATATATATATATATATATATAGAATACAGACAGTCCGGCACTCACTCTCCAAACGTTGCTGCGCCCAGTGCCCTCACGAATAGGGGAGTAATAGCATACACGATGTGCGGCACTCGTAGCAAGAAATCACACGAAGTCTGGGATCAGTAATAACGTTTCATTCCTAGTGGAATTTCCTCAGATTACAATTTACAAATGCAATAATCTTACCTTATATCCCCACCCTGTGCACATAGCGCCGCCTTGGCGTCCATCCACGCTGTCCGGCATCCCGATGACGTCACTGTGTCAGCGCCCTGCACCCACGCTGGCGCACATCAGTGACCCAATCACGTCGAGATCCTCCTAGCGTCTGGTTGCCAAGGTGACGGGGTCTGTGAAATTTAAAAAAAGCATACAAAGGACAACATGAATAACAAACATATTAATACTATAATGTACTTAATCAGTTCAAAAGATACATAGTTATATATCTACTCGTACACTGTGCAAACATAGCTAAAAAGTGCATGTTAAGTCAAGATAGTCGACATAAGCGACATGTTAATAAATATGAAAAATTAATCAATACAGCTGCGGGAGAACAAAAAATGGGCATAAGCTAGTATAGCAAACCAAGTCACAATTTAATACTAATTTCGATTTATCTAGCAAGTAGACATGATAATGGCATCATGTCATTTAGGCCTCGGGGCATAATGGTATCCAACTTGTGGATCCAGAATGCTTCTCTACGAAGCAAAAGAGCATTTCTGTCCCCCCCTCGTTTGAGCGGGGGCACATGATCGATCATGCGATACTTTAGACAGGTTAAGTTGTGGCCAGCTAGCAAGAAATGTCTTGCTACCGGCTGATCACTGGTTTTGGAAGCGAGAGCAATTTTAATTGAGGAACGATGGGTCCCCATACGTTCCTTAAATTTGCGGCTAGTTTTGCCGACATACGCAAGTCCACACGGGCAACCAATAAGGTATACCACGTGTGTACTTTCGCAAGTCAGGTGATGTCTGATGTTAAATTTAGTCCCTAATCTAGGGTGAAAAAATACATCTCCTGTCACTAAAAATTTACAAGTGGTACAGGGGCATTTAAAACAGCCAGGTTTTTTGTTTTGCAAAAAATGTTTAGGTGCTTCACTACCTCTACCAGTAATATCAGATTTGACCAAAATACTGCGAAGGTTTCTGGAATTTGAGTAGCAGGGCATAAGCCTCGTATCGCTCAACCCAAGCGACTCATCCGTCTGTACAATATTCCAGTGCTTTTTATATATCCCTGTGATCCCCCCAGATGAAGAATTAAATTGCATAACCCACGGTATGGTTTCACCTGTAACTTTTTGGGATTTGGGTTCCAACAACTGCAGTCTATCCAACTGAAGAACTCGGTTCTTAGTAGCCAGAAGAGAGTCTAACTTATAGCCTCTGATGGTGAACTTATGTATGAGTTCATCCATTTGCTTGGCCGCCGAGTGAGTGTCGCTATTAATTCGATGGATTCTCAACATTTGTGAGTAAGGCAAGCCTTGTTTAAGCTTAGTCGGATGACAGCTGCGCCAGTGCAAAAATGTGTTGCGGTCTGTATCTTTAACAAATACTGATGTAACTAATTTTGAATCTTTAACAGCAATTGCAACATCGAGAAATTCGATTTGGGACTGGCTCATCTTATAGGTAAATTTCACCGGGCTGTCAGAACAGTTGTTTCTATCAAAGAGTGCTATGAGGTCATCGGTGGCTCCCCTCCAGAAAAATAGGAGGTCATCTATATAGCAGGTAAAAAATAATATCCTGGATGAAATAAATGGGTCAGAAAAAAAGAGATCATCCTCTATATCAAACATATAGATGTTCGCATATGTCGGAGCCACCGAAGACCCCATAGCACACCCCTTAGATTGCAAGAAATATTGACCATCAAATAAAAAGAAATTTTTAGTTAGAATAACTTCAAGTAAATTAATCCAAAAATTTCACAGACCCCGTCACCTTGGCAACCAGACGCTAGGAGGATCTCAACGTGATTGGGTCACTGATGTGCGCCAGCGTGGGTGCAGGGCGCTGACACAGTGACGTCATCGGGATGCCGGACAGCGTGGATGGACGCCAAGGCGGCGCTATGTGCACAGGGTGGGGATATAAGGTAAGATTATTGCATTTGTAAATTGTAATCTGAGGAAATTCCACTAGGAATGAAACGTTATTACTGATCCCAGACTTCATGTGATTTCTTGCTACGAGTGCCGCACATCGTGTATGCTATTACTCCCCTATTCGTGAGGGCACCGGGCGCAGCAACGTTTGGAGAGTGAGTGCCGGACTGTCTGTATTCTACATTGTGGAACACTCTCGTTGGAGATTGAACCAAGGTCAAGGCAACGCTCAATTGATATTTTTTCCTCTCCTGGACACATTACCAATTTTATCTGTGGAGCCGTGAGTATCACATTACTACGGCGTCCTTAAGGACATTCTGTTAATTAGGGGTTAAGTGTGTTGGTGATATAATACCTTCCCCTACCGATACTGCTGCGGTGATACAACCTAGGACATTGACTGTGATGGCATTTAATAACTGATACCCCTTGGATATCATCTGTGGTTGTTCACCTTGGAAGCCCACGTTGGGGAGTGTTTTGTGTGCTGCACATGCTGATTGATTCGTCTGAAGTGAGCTGAAGCTGCTTTTCAAATATGGCAACTATACCTGCTAATGATGCATTCAACCCTTTGAATGTTCCTTTACAAAACTTCCACAGCTACTCTGAATCAGAGGCGGATAATATATTACATCCGCAACCTATTTTTAATCTGCCTGAGGTCCAATCTGCCGATATTGTATATAGGGATTTGCTCAGACTTAAACAAAAGGAAATAGATTTTACCTATCATTCGATGTCTTTGAGCGACTATTTCCGCCGGAAAAAAATTCCGAGGGGATTTAGGGTTAAGAATAGCCCTACGATCGGCAGGTTTGACTCTGAATTTTGTGCCAAGTGGATCTCTATATCCAATAAATGTGCTATGGACCATATATTGCTGGTTATTGACCAATCCAATAAAGAAACGGCTGCTTATAAACAAAAAATCGAGGACTTTGAAAAGATCAACCTCCCGATATTATCCTCTGATGAGGAAATTGATTGGATTGGTAAACTCAATAACCAATTGGCCATTTATAGAAAGGAGTTAATCAACTTTAAAAAAGAAAAATTTACAAAGGTTGAAAGAGACTATGAGACTCACCAAGTATATGGCTGGCTATTTGGCCCTCAACAACAAAATAACAAGAAAAAACCTTTTTTCAGGCGATCTAAAAATTTCAGGAGTAACCTGGATACTGACACATCAGCTGAAGCAAACAGCACCGCCAGTGACACAGAACCTACTACTTCCAGAGGTCGCGGTCGGGGGATCCCTTTAGGGGTAACTACCCGCCGCCAAATCGTTACCACAGGAGACGTACCAGAAGGGGCAAGCAAAATCAGCACCAAAGGACGTGGAGGAAGGAAAGCAGCCAAGAAAGGGAACTGATTTTTAATTTATCTACCCATGAATTGACAGAAGCTGAGAAATCAGTCCTGTCTAAGGGCCTATCGTTCATACCTACGAACCATCTTAATGAGCTAAATTGGTTGGCTGAGAAACACCAACTCCACCGTAAACTCAAGTTAAAAGAATATTTTTCATCTAGACCTCCTTCCACACCTATTACTTTGGACGAACTCCCTAAAAAACTACAGCAATTCAAACCAAAGTCCACGTTTGATCCTCTTTCGAACTGTCCTAGCATTAAGACATTCATGAGACTAATGGATCGGGACACTAGCCCTATTATCAAGAACACGGACAGATCTATGAATAATCTTAACCCACAGGAACAAGAAGCCCTGAAAAATTTATCTGCCAATGAGCGGATAATAATCCGCCCGGCAGATAAAGGGGGCGCGATAGTCCTCCAAGATATTGATAAATATCGCGCAGAAATTTATCGGCAACTGGCCGAACCGGGGGTATATTGCAAATTGCCTCGAGACCCCACTGATATTTTTTCTGTCACCCTTAAGGGCATTGTGAGCAATGCGTTGAATTCAGAGTTGATTAAAGAAGATTTACATGATGTATTATTACCTAAATACCCCATAACTCCCCTGTTGTACACCCTCCCCAAAATCCATAAAGGATTAGATCCCCCACCTGGTAGACCGATTATTTCGGCACGGGGATCACTCCTGCAACCCAGTGCAGTGTACTTGGATTCCATCTTGCAGCCCCTTATTCAAAAACATGACCATTTTTTGTTGGATACATCCACTTTGCTCAAGAAATTGAGTAATTTGGGTATGATTGCTCCTGATGTATGGCTTGTCACGGCCGACGTGACAAGCCTTTACACGGTAATCCCGCATGAAGCAGGCCTACAGGCGGTCAAACGCCTGTTACTTAAACAACCTAATAGAGATCATGGCCTTGTAGATTTTTGGATTAATTTACTTGAAGTTATTCTAACTAAAAATTTCTTTTTATTTGATGGTCAATATTTCTTGCAATCTAAGGGGTGTGCTATGGGGTCTTCGGTGGCTCCGACATATGCGAACATCTATATGTTTGATATAGAGGATGATCTCTTTTTTTCTGACCCATTTATTTCATCCAGGATATTATTTTTTACCCGCTATATAGATGACCTCCTATTTTTCTGGAGGGGAGCCACCGATGACCTCATAGCACTCTTTGATAGAAACAACTGTTCTGACAGCCCGGTGAAATTTACCTATAAGATGAGCCAGTCCCAAATCGAATTTCTCGATGTTGCAATTGCTGTTAAAGATTCAAAATTAGTTACATCAGTATTTGTTAAAGATACAGACCGCAACACATTTTTGCACTGGCGCAGCTGTCATCCGACTAAGCTTAAACAAGGCTTGCCTTACTCACAAATGTTGAGAATCCATCGAATTAATAGCGACACTCACTCGGCGGCCAAGCAAATGGATGAACTCATACATAAGTTCACCATCAGAGGCTATAAGTTAGACTCTCTTCTGGCTACTAAGAACCGAGTTCTTCAGTTGGATAGACTGCAGTTGTTGGAACCCAAATCCCAAAAAGTTACAGGTGAAACCATACCGTGGGTTATGCAATTTAATTCTTCATCTGGGGGGATCACAGGGATATATAAAAAGCACTGGAATATTGTACAGACGGATGAGTCGCTTGGGTTGAGCGATACGAGGCTTATGCCCTGCTACTCAAATTCCAGAAACCTTCGCAGTATTTTGGTCAAATCTGATATTACTGGTAGAGGTAGTGAAGCACCTAAACATTTTTTGCAAAACAAAAAACCTGGCTGTTTTAAATGCCCCTGTACCACTTGTAAATTTTTAGTGACAGGAGATGTATTTTTTCACCCTAGATTAGGGACTAAATTTAACATCAGACATCACCTGACTTGCGAAAGTACACACGTGGTATACCTTATTGGTTGCCCGTGTGGACTTGCGTATGTCGGCAAAACTAGCCGCAAATTTAAGGAACGTATGGGGACCCATCGTTCCTCAATTAAAATTGCTCTCGCTTCCAAAACCAGTGATCAGCCGGTAGCAAGACATTTCTTGCTAGCTGGCCACAACTTAACCTGTCTAAAGTATCGCATGATCGATCATGTGCCCCCGCTCAAACGAGGGGGGGACAGAAATGCTCTTTTGCTTCGTAGAGAAGCATTCTGGATCCACAAGTTGGATACCATTATGCCCCGAGGCCTAAATGACATGATGCCATTATCATGTCTACTTGCTAGATAAATCGAAATTAGTATTAAATTGTGACTTGGTTTGCTATACTAGCTTATGCCCATTTTTTGTTCTCCCGCAGCTGTATTGATTAATTTTTCATATTTATTAACATGTCGCTTATGTCGACTATCTTGACTTAACATGCACTTTTTAGCTATGTTTGCACAGTGTACGAGTAGATATATAACTATGTATCTTTTGAACTGATTAAGTACATTATAGTATTAATATGTTTGTTATTCATGTTGTCCTTTGTATGCTTTTTTTAAATTTCACAGACCCCGTCACCTTGGCAACCAGACGCTAGGAGGATCTCGACGTGATTGGGTCACTGATGTGCGCCAGCGTGGGTGCAGGGCGCTGACACAGTGACGTCATCGGGATGCCGGACAGCGTGGATGGACGCCAAGGCGGCGCTATGTGCACAGGGTGGGGATATAAGGTAAGATTATTGCATTTGTAAATTGTAATCTGAGGAAATTCCACTAGGAATGAAACGTTATTACTGATCCCAGACTTCGTGTGATTTCTTGCTACGAGTGCCGCACATCGTGTATGCTATATATATATATATATATATATATATACCAATGCGACACGGGTGGCACTCCAGAAATAACGACAACAGACCAGGGTCAAATTACCAACGTTTCAAATGTTATACAGGTTGAGTATCCCGTATCCAAAATGCTCGGGACCAGGAGAATTTTGGATAGCGGATTATTCCGTATTTCGTAATATTTTACTATTTAAATGATGTATTTTGAAGTATCTTGCATTTATGCTGTATAAACACATAAAATACACACATATATATTTTATTACCACATGAAATGCACACAAATATATTTTATTTGTTCAAAAAACAAGGTTTCAAAACATGAAACAAAATTTGTGTACTATCTCAGATATTGAATTTGAAGGCCAAGCAATCATTTTCTTGTACATATATAGTGCCAGTTACATATCATGTCACCAGTAGTGCTGTTACAAATGTCCCCAGTGAGTTTTTAGCAAAAAAACATTTTTTTCTTCACTTTCTGGAATGTATGGTTTTCGGAATAATTCGGATAACGGATATTCGGATACGGGATACTCAACCTGTATCAACATTTTTCATCACACCCTGATGAAAAATGTTGATATAACATTTGAAACGTTGGTAATTTGACCCTGGTCTGTTGTCGTTATTTCTGGAGTGCCACCCGTGTCGCATTGGTATATCGGAGTGAGATTGTCTCTCTCTCCCTTTGGGAGGGCACCCGGCTCTACTGTTCAGCTGTTTGGAGTGCCTGCCATCCATTGGAAACTCGTTATATATATATATATATATATATATATATATATATATATATGGGGTGATGACCCGGCACTAATACAAGAGAACGGTAGTGGCCCTGGTGCCTTCTCTGTAGCCTGGTCGGCTACTGAATAGCAAGGTGATCCGGTAAACGGAGGTGGAGGAGCGGCACTCAATGGACTCAAATATCACAGAATACAGCAACAACGTGCGATCGCACGTTGTTGCTGTATTCTGTGATATTTGAGTCCATTGAGTGCCGCTCCTCCACCTCCGTTTACCGGATCACCTTGCTATATATATATATATATATATATATATATATATATATATATATATATATATATATATATATATCCTTATCCAATAGAAAAGGCACTCCAGACGTTTTCCAATCAAAGCTTTTACTTCAGCGTGGATATCACCAAATGTACATTTTCGGGGTCAGCGCCCCTTCCTCAGGGTACAATCCACCACAGACAAGCGACACTTGTCTGTGGTGGATTGTACCCTGAGGAAGGGGCGCTGACCCCGAAAATGTACATTTGGTGATATCCACGCTGAAGTAAAAGCTTTGATTGGAAAACGTCTGGAGTGCCTTTTCTATTGGATAAGGTTGTATGGATTACTTAAAGTGCACCCAGCCCTGTTGATTTGTGACGACGGAGTGCCGGCATATTGTGAACTGTATATATATATATATATATATATATATATATATATATATATATATATATATATATACATATATATATACATACACACACACCCAGAAAGTTCCTGACCACGGAGGCCCTGGCGGCGGCGAAAAGGCTGGTCCCGGCTATTCAAGTCGTTGGTGCACCATGTTGGCTATCACTGTGGCAAGCTGTTTGCTGTTATCTATGATGTATTTGAGCCTCCACTTTTAGTAAAATTTGTTTTACACTTTGCTCATATCTGCACTTTTTCTCCAATTTCTTTCTACATGTGATTGGGACAATTAAAGCTAAGGTCTGGCTTTATTTGGAGAGAGCTACACTACATCCTGACCCAAGGACGCACTCCTATTTTCTGAAGCTTGTGGCTGTGCGCAGTCTGGATCTACATTTTATATAAATATATATATATATATATATATATATACATACACATATACACATACACATATGTGGGTCAGTCCAGGATGAAGGCTGGATAAGCCGAAACGGGGCTCGTTGACTGCCATTTAACTGCTGTGGTGACTATGCTATTTTACCCTGAAACCCATGCCTAAACTTCATACTATCAGTTGCAATCCCAGTGTATGTATGAATCACTTTCCATGAAGTAAAAAACTATCTTCTTGAACTTGGAGTGCTGCCTTATATATCCGACTTGGGTATTAAGTTTCTTCACATACACATATACATATACATCCAATTTTTGGGCCAAAAAGGTATCACATTAAAAAGAGCTGACTGAAACTGCTATGGTGAGTGCCCTTGCTTTTTATTAACCCCTTCCCGCCCTGAGACGTACCGGTACGTCACTGCAGCGAGGTAGTTCACGCAACTTGCCGTACCGGTACGTCTCCGCCGTGTCATGTCGCCTTGTCAAGTGACAAGGTGACATAGTAAAGATGGCTGCTGTCATCCAAGATCCTGAGATACATCCAAGCTTATCCCCCGACTTGGACCTTTCAATAGCCTGAACCACATTGCACCAGGCTCCAGCACAGCAAACCGATTCCGGACCGGCTATCACCATCTTGGGCTGTTAGCCCCCTTTCTCCCTGGGCAGTGATCCACGGCGGTGTCATACCATCTCTCACCACCACTCCTGCCTCATTTCCATCGGAGAACCAGGTCCACACCTCCCGGACAGAGATTCACGGCGGTGGCCATTCCATCTTCCACCCACCATTCCTGTTCCACCAACATCTGGAGGCAGTTGGACCTACTAGCTGGGAATTAACCGGTACTTTCTCAGGTTCCCATATGAGATCCTGATACTTCCTTATCCATCGGTGGTAACTATAACCATATATTGGCATACGAACTGTCTTCATCATTTTTTCTTGGAGCCCAGTGCATGCTATACTCCCATTTTTCATCTTCTTTACCCCTTCCCCATTTTTTAATACATTGCGCAATTTTTTAACACATGAATTTTTTCTTTTTCTATGTTTAGAGAGTACTCTCTTAATTGTTATACTGTACAATAAATGTATTTTGTATTTTCTTAAACCAAGTGTTTAATTGTCATCATTCAGAAAAACCCAGCGCTGTATAAACCCCCTTTTTTCCTTTTATATTCTATACGGGGAGACTTACACCCTCCCTCATACAGCAGCTCTAATTGGCTTCGAGGTTCACTTTCTTCTTTATATTTTGGGGCCTTGTACTGTGCATGGGGCTAGTGAAGAAGCCCACGATTAGGTCCTACTGGAACACAGACATCTTATACAATACACCAATGTTCCGTGTGGCTATGTCAAGGACCTGCTTCGAAGCGATCCTTAGGTTTCTCCATTATAGGGATAATGCACAGTGCCCACCCCGGGATGACCCCAATTATGACCGGTTATATAAACTTAGACCCCTTATAGACCATTTTAGTACCAAGTTTGCCCAGGCATACATCCCCGAGAAGCACATTTCAATAGATGAGTCCCTGGTACATTTCAAAGGGAGGCTCCAATTCCGCCAGTACCTGCCAAGTAAGAGGGCAAGGTATGGCGTGAAGATGTACAAGCTGTGTGAGAGTACATCAGGGTACACACACAAATTTAGGATATATGAAGGTAGAGACACAAAAATAGACCCCCCACAATGCCCCCCCTTACTCAGAATTAGTGGAAAGATAGTGTGGGATTTGGTGCACCCACTGCTGGACCAGGGATACCACCTGTACCTGGATAATTTCTATACCAGCGTCCCACTATTCAAAAGCCTCGCTTCCAGAAGTACTGTGGCATGCGGCACTGCACGTAAAAATAATAGAAGCCTCCCTAGGTCGCTGCTTGGGCAAACACTTAGAAGGGGCGAGAGCAGGGCATTATGCAGCGACAATGTACTGTGTGTCAAGTATAGGGACAAGAGAGATGTCCTTATCTTGACAACAGTGCATGGCCATAGCAGCGCCCCTGTCCCAGTGCGGGGCACAAGTACCGAAACCCCAAAACCCAACTGCATTGTGGATTATAATAGGTACATGGGGGGGGTCGACCTGTCAGATCAAGTACTGAAGCCTTACGGTGCCATGAGAAAAACAAGGTTCTGGTATAAAAAAATTAGCTATACACATAGTACAAATGGCACTGTACAACGCATTTGTACTACATCGATTTGCAGGCCAAAGGGGGACATTCCTGGAGTACCAAGAGGCAGTAATAAAGGCCCTTATTTTTGGCAACCAGGAACAGGGGGGCCCTAGTACTTCTGGAAGCGAGGCCTCGCGAATTGTACCAGGGCAACATTTTCCGAGTGAAGTCCCCCACACTGGAAAGAAAGGAAGGTCCCAGAAACGATGTAGAGTATGCTACAAAAAGGGGATAAAAAAGGACACAACTTACCAATGTTAAACCTGCCCCACACAACCCGGCTTGTGTATCAAAGATTGTTTTAAGATATATCACACTTCCCTTGAATTTTAATGTTTTAAAATTTATTTAGATGTACTCCACACAGCTTGTACAAAGAGCCGCATGCCATTACCTTCCCTTCTGAGTCTTGCCATGTGTCCAAACAGAAATTTACAAACACATATATGCTATTGCCATACTCAGGAGAAAAAGCACCCCATAATATGTTACACAATTTCTCCTATTAACCCTTGTGAAAATGGCACATTTTGATCTAAAGCTACATATTAATGGAAAAAAATAGTTTTTTTTTATTTTCACAGCCCATAACAATTTGACAAAACACCAGTGGGGTCAAAATGCTCACTACGGCCGTAAGTGAGTTCCATGAGGGGGGCTAGAAACAAAAAGGTATCACTTGCTTGGGATTTCCACTGCACAGGTACAATATGGGCTCTGCAAATGCAAGATGGCGCCCGAAAACCATTCCAGCAAACTCTGTGATAAAATGGCACTCCTTCCCTTCTGAAGCCTGCTGTCTGCCCAAATAGCGTTTTACAACCATATATGGGGTATTGCCATACTCAGGAGAAATTGTGTAACAAATTTTGGGGTGCTTTTTCTACTATTGCCCTTTGTGGAAGTATAAAATTATGGGGTGAATCTACAAATTAATGGAAAAAATGACATTTTTCATTTTCACGTATCGATGCCTAACAATTTGACAAAACACCAGTGGGGTCAAAGTACTCACTATACCCATAGATGAGTTCCTTGAGGGGTGTAGTTTACAAAATGGTATCACTTGTTGGGGTTTTTGACTGCTCTGATACAACAGGGGTTCTGCAAATGCAACATGGCGCATGAAAACCATTCCAGCAAAATCTGCGCCAAAAACGCCAAATGGCGCACCTTCCCTTCTGAAGCCTGCTGTCTGCCCAAATAGCGTTTTACAACCATATATGGGGTATTGCCATACTCAGGAGAAATTGTGTAACAAATTTTGGGGTGCTTTTTCTACTATTGCCCTTTGTGGAAGTATAAAATTATGGGGTGAATCTACAAATTAATGGAAAAAATGTCATTTTTCATTTTCACGTATCGATGCCTAACAATTTGACAAAACACCAGTGGGGTCAAAGTACTCACTATACCCATAAATGAGTTCCTTGAGGGGTGTAGTTTACAAAATGGTATCACTTGTTGGGGTTTTTGACTGCTCTGATACAACAGGGGTTCTGCAAATGCAACATGGCGCATGAAAACCATTCCAGCAAAATCTGTGCCAAAAACGCCAAATGGCGCACCTTCCCTTCTGAAGCCTGCTGTCTGCCCAAATAGCGTTTTACAACCATATATGGGGTATTTCTAAAATCTGCAGAATCAGAGGATTATATTTTATATTTTGTCTCCTGGTTAACATATGTTATGTTACAGAATATAACTGATTAAACTTGAAATTCTGCCAAAAAAATGAAATTTTAAAATGTCACCTCCATGTTGCTTTAATTCCTGTGCAAAACCTAAAGGGTTACCAAACTTCTAAAATGCTGTTTTGAATACTTTGAGGGGTGCAGCTTTTTAAATGAGGTGATTTATGGGGGTGTCTAACATACAGGCCCCGCAAAGCCACATCCATAGTGAACTGGTCCCTAAAATTTTGACATTTTGAAATTTTCTTGAAAATTTGAAAAATTGCTTCTATGTTTATAAGCCTCCTACCAGTGGCGTAACTAAGCCTCCGCAGCCCCCGCCGTCGCGGGGAGGCGCAGAGTAACTATGGGCGCCGGGGGGCTGCGGTGCTATAGTTACCCGCTGCGCTGCTGCCCGGCCGCATCTGCGGTCACTGTCCCGTCACTCGCTCCCGGCGCCGGCTCCTGCTGATAATGAAAAGTGACACTTAGAAAATGGCTGCCCCCGTATTGCAGACAGTTTTGGCAGCCATTTTCTAAGAGTCACTTTTCATTATCAGCAGGAGCCGGCGACGGGAGCGAGTGACGGGACAGTGACCGCAGATGCGGCCGGGCAGCAGCGCAGCGAAGACTGGAGCAGCGCAGTGGTGACTGAGGGAGTCTGGACGGGACAGTGACCGCAGATGCGGCTGTCAGGTATGGGTGGGGGGGCGCCGAAAAAGTTTGGCGGGGGGGCGCAAGATATATAGTTACGCCACTGCCTCCTACCGTCCTAAAAATGTAAAAGGAAGTTTAAAAAATGATGCCAACATAAAGTAGACATATGGTAAATTCTAGTTATTAACTATTTTGTATGGTATGACTATCTATCTTACAAGCAGAAACCTTTATCTTTTGAAAATGGCAAATTTTTTCACATTTTTGCAAAATTTTGGTATTTTTTACAAATAAACACAGACTGTATGAACCAAAATTTACCACTAACTTGAAATACAATGTGTCACGAAAAAACAATCTCAAAATCAGTTGGATAAGTAAAAGCATTAGAAAGTTATTCCCACATAAATTGACACATGTCTGATTTGAAAAATAGGGCTGCGTCCTTTGGGCCCAAATAGGCCGCGTCCTTAAGGGGTTAAGCACCTTGGATGTATTTATGGTTTTCCGGACTGGATTACTTTAATAGTGCACCCCCCAATCATTCAATACCTCCGGATGTGAGTGCGGGAGCTCCGGGGGTAAATCCTTCTGGGTATAGAGAAGTGAACAAAGCGGCCCTCTGAGTCTGCAAAGTGGTGAAATAGTTGGACTAAATTGTAATCCCCGTATTTAGCATACAATGCACAACGATGTGCATTCTGTCCTGAAGACCATAGGCTACCTACTGTTTTTGTTAGCCCCGTCTGCACCAGATATGATTCTTCCCACAATGCAAAATTTTGCAATGGCCACTGTAAGGTTCCAACCCACTCCTGCCTATATTCATTTCCTGCACAGTTCATTGGCATTTTTAACCCTTTCAGGTCCAAAGTCTAGTCAGGATCAACAGCCCTAGCGCTTCTAGCAGATCCAATGGCGAGTCACTTTACAATAAGACCATTAACACCGTTTAACATTCAATGTAGTCCTTTTTTTAATGAAAAAAAAATGACAATCAATTTAAACATTTAAACTAGACTGTTTGAATTGCAATTACAAGAAGACCATTAACATCGTTCAACATTCAGGGGGAAATTTACTAAGCTAAATTCGTTAAAAAAAGGTGTATTCGTAGGCATAAATACACGTTTTTTTTACACATTCGTATTTTCGGGATTTACTATCTCGAAAATACGTCAATTCGTACTCCTATGGATGGGACATTCGTATTTGTATGTACAAATATGAATGTCTACACCATCGATAGGAATCACCATTCAAAAGAATGGTGATTCCTGATTTATTAAGCGCCCGTATAGAAAATACGGCCGCTAATGGCCACGAAAATACAGCAGAAAAATACACCTTATTTTTCTGTCGTATTTGGCTTTAAGCCTGCATGGATCAGTCAGATCTTCAGTGTAAAAAAATAAAATACACTTAAATAAATAAAAAAAAAAACGGCATGGGGTTCCCCCACAGCCGCAACCAGCACCAGGCTGACAGAGCAGGGTAATGCCACAGCCAGGGGGAGACTTTTTATACAAGTCCCTCCGGCCAAAGCATTCATCCCTCTGACCAGTCAGCCTGGCCAGGGGCCCTGGGGGAGTGGGGACCCCCCCAATAAAGGGGTCCCCCCCCTCCAGGACTTACCTGACCAGGAGAACCACAAGTCCCAGCCTGCGGGGCATTAAAGGGCCCACTGGGTCTTGTAGTTCCACAGTTCAAAAAATAGTTAAATAAACACAAACTGACACACCAGAAAAATAAAACTTTAATACATACATAACACATACATACTGATACTTACCTCAGGGCCGTAACTAGGGGGTCACGTGCACTGGGCGCTGGAGGCGGGGGGTGCTAGTGTGAGCAGCGGTAGCAGTGGGGAGCCAGCGCCGCAGACATAGATCTATGTCTGCGGCGCCGTGGCCACTTCAAAGATGGCCGCCGCCATGAAGAAGATAGACACTAGAGGTGCGCTTGAACCTCTAGTGTCTGTGATGAACACAGTGCGCCCAGCGATACGCGCTGGGGCTGGACCTGCCCTGCCTGTCTCCTCAATGGCACCATGGGGAAACTACATCTCCCTCCCCCTGCAGCAGCGCCGTGGAGGAACTGCAGATCTCTTCCTCCACATCCTCTTGCGTGCGGCTCAGCCAGAGCCTCTCGGTTGCACAGTCTGGATTCCTCCTGCAGCAGGCACCCCCTTCGCCCTGTCCCTGGATCCACTGGCTACCTGGACACCCTGCAGCTCCCCCCACAAATTGGTGAGTGCCCAGGGATTGACCCCCCTGTACCCCCTTCCCCCATGTGTGACACCTTGTCCCCTGTTACCCCCCCCTAATGGGCATTAGCGTGTGTGGCATATGTAATGAGCATTACGGTGTGTGTCATTATGTATAATGGGCATCACAGTGTTTGGTATAATGTGTACTGGGCATTATGGTGTGTGCTATAATGTGTACTGGGCATTATGGTGTGTGCTATAATGTGTACTGGGCATTGCGGTGTGTGTTATAATGTGTACTGGGCATAACGGTGTGTGCTATAATGTGCTCTGGGCATTATGGTGTGTGCTATAATGTGCTCTGGGCATTACGGTGTGTGTTGGAATGTGTACTGGGCATTACGGTGTGTTCTATAATGTGAATGCATACTACTATGTGACCACACCACTTGCTCTCCCCCCAAAAAAATGCCCTCAATTTTTAGCGCGCGCCTTCGGTGTGCACTGTCCCTGTTTAATGTCACCCTTCTGCTGTCTGTAAGCACATAAATGGCTTCTGATTAATGTTTTTCTTTCTGTGCAAAACCAAATGCCAAATGTGTGCCTGCTTCTGAAAAAAAAAAAATATATATATATATATACTTTTTTTTGGGGGGGGGGGGCACTAAAATGTATGTCTTGCCCCGGGCACCAGAAACCCTTGTTTCGGCCCTGCTTACCTATCTTGATCCCGGCGGTAGGTCCCTGGGTCCCTGGCTCCGGTGTCCGAAGAAATCCATGGTGGACCTGTGGAAGGAAATCCTACTCACCCAGGTCCTCCATGGAAGTTCTTCAGTCTTGATCCGCCGTAGTCCAGGTATTCTTCCAGGCTCTTCAAACTGCCGGCGGACCGGACCCCGGCCCCGGACACCAGACACTGGAGCCATAGACCTACCGACGGGATCAAGATAAGTAAGTATCAGTATGTATGTGTTATGTATGTATTAAAGTTTTGTGTGTGTTTATTTAACTATTTTTTTTACTGTGGAACTACAAGACCCAGCGGGCCCTTTAATGCCTCGCAGGCTGGGACTTGTGGTTCTCCAAGTCCCAGCTTGCAGGGTAGGCTTGCTGGGACTCATAGTTCCACAATTAAAAACAATAGTTTATTCTATTTTTTTTACACACAATCAGCTCGATGCCCACCGCCCAGGGGCATCGAGGACAGCACCAGGCTTCAGCCTGGTCAGGTAAGTCCTGGAGGGGGGGGACCCCTTTATTGGGGGGTCCCCACTCCCCCAGGGCCCCTGGCCAGGCTGACTGGTCAGAGGGATGAATGCTTTGGCCGGGGGGGCTTATATAATAAGTGTCCCCCGGCTGTGGCATTATCCTGCTGGCTGGTTGAGCCTGGGGCTGGTTCTTAAAATACGGGGGACCCCTAGTCATTTTTTCCCCTGTATTTAGGGAACCAGCCCCGGACCTGGAGCCTGGGGCTGGTTGTTAAAAATCAGGGAACCCCTATTTGTCGGGTTCCCTGATTTTTAATTACCGGCCCCAGCTCTGTCAGCCTGGTGCTGGTTGAGGCTCTGGGTGGGGACCCCATGCCGAGTTTTTTATTTATTTATTTATTTATTTTTTACACCTTGCAGCCTGCACGGATCTGACTGATCCATGCAGACTGCCTACACTAATTCGTATTAGCGGCCGTATATACGGCCAGCTAATACGAATTAATACGCCATCAGAGGGTTACAAAGCAGTCGTATTTGACTGCTTTGTAAATCCCCCTCCAGAACACTACAAAACATACAAGGTATGCTGTCGTATTAATTCGTATTAAGAATACGAATGCAACTTTTTGTATTCGTATTCTTAGTAAATTTCCCCCTCAATGTAGACCTTTTTTGAATGAAAAATAAAAATGACAATCAATTTAAACATTTAAACTAGACTGTTTGAATTGCAAAACAAAATTTCGACTACAAAGGGGTAAGGGCTGAATTTTACTATCACACTTGGGCTGATTAGGAGTGTGACATTAACCGCATGCAATGCTAATCTGCACGCACTTGTCCTAAGTACTGCATTGCAACCAAACTGCATTACGCCATTGGTTACTATGCAGCGACTAAGATGAATTTGTATGCAGGAACTTTGTGGTTTTTAGTGGGTGCTTATTCACACACGAGTGTGTCACAGACAGCTAAGGCCTTTCCCAGATGAAGAAACTGCACCTGCCATAGAGCTGGTGTAAGTATCGATGGTGCCACTGATGGTGCGCCATTGTTGCTTCTGAAGACAACCAAGAGGGTGTAAATGGGGATCTTGCTATGAACTAAAACTGGCCATGACATAAAGACGAAGTTGTAGCAAAAGGAGCAGCCACCTCATTAGACTAAGCCACGTCTGCGTCCAACTGAGAACGAGGAGAACCGAATCCTAATCAAACATGCATTGGTAAATGAAAATGAGCATGTAACGATCATCAACATTTACAGCAGGACGCTGCATCATAGTAACAAGAATAATAATTAGAAATAAAAGTAACTTAATAATGACATGCTAATGCAATTCAAGCATTCTCCATTCTTCCATGTTGATGTGGTCACTAGACAATGCTCTTCCTATGGATGGTAAATCATTGCACTGTCATAGAAATCAATAGCGCATATTCCATTCATAGTAATAGATGCAGACATGTAGATAAATAGGGAACCTGTGCAGAGTAACACTGGGCTGTATTAGAAAAATAAAACCACATTGTACCCTGCTGGTATTTCCCATTTGATGTATGATTTCTCGGCACTGTATGACCCAGCAGTGGAGCAGTAACCGGAAGGGTACATTTGTCTAATTAAACACACACAACAAATGAGGCAACAAATATAAATTGGAAAAATAATGACATAAATAAACTGAAGATCCTCACAGTATTAATCAAAGAATAAAAATGTAAATACAATCGAGAAACATAGCACTGCAGCACATTTAAAGTATGAGCATGGATGTCTATTTGTCTGCCTAGCGCATACCCAGGTGTATGTTCAAATTCCTGTATACAGCGCTTACAGACTTCCGTACACAGTACTTTAAGGGGGAAAGTTACTAAGATGTGTATTCTACTTCACATGTGATGTTGTTATGGGAAACCAATCAGATCCTGTCTACTATCTTCTAGAGGGTGCTAAATAAATAAGTACATTCTGATTGGTTGCCCATAGCAACATCACATGTGAAGTAGAATACACATCTTAGTAAATTTCCCCCTAAATATTGAATGCAAATTTATTTTTTCATGTGAGTAAAATACAATTGTAATGGAAACTGCAACATAGAAACATAGAATGCGACAGCAGATAAGAACCATTCAGCCCATCTAGTCTGCCCCTTTTTTAAACCATATTGTTACCTCAAACCCTATTTGATCCTTATTTCTTTGTAAGGATATCCTTATGTCTTTATCCCATGCACATTCAAACTACTCTATGCTGATGTGAGGCTATTCCACATGTCCTCCTGTTCTAATACTTCTCCTCATCTGAAGTATGTCTCCCTCCTGGACCTTGTTAAAACCATTGATATAATTGAAAGTTTCTATAATGTCCCCTCTTTCCCTTGTCTGCTCCAAACTATACATATTGAGATATTTTAATCTTTCTAGGTAAGTTGTGTGATGTAGGCAATGCACCATTTTAGTTGCCCTTCTTTGTAAAGTCTCCAATGTATTTATATCCTTCTGGAGATATGGCCTCCAGAACTGGACACAGTATTCCAGATGAGGTTGTAGCAATGACCTATACAGTGGCATTATTACTTCTTTCTTCCTCTCCCTATGTAACCAAGCATCTGACTTGCCTTCCTCATTGTAGATGAACACAATAAACAATTATAGCACTCTTCAAGTAATTTGGGTTTTTTTTGTATTATTTTATCAAAATGAATAACTATCCTAATGACATGATTTTAGGAGACTGTCCAGGGGTCCCATATGACAAGGCTTTTACCCTAATTGTTGATATGTGTGCTCCATTCAAGTTTGCCTATCACGAAATTAAGGGAGGTCTATGAGGAAGACTTCCTAGTTGTACTTAATGCAGATGGTGGCTGTAGAACTTCTATGTTCTACCCTCCACACTTTGACTTGAGAGGTCGGTATTTAAAGGGGGCGGGGGGCAGTAGGTTATACTTGCCTACCCTCCCGAATGGCCCGAAGGCTTCCGATAATCGGGTCCCTCTCCTGTGCCCCCATCCCCCCAAAAATGGAGGGAAAGTCTCCACCATTCCCTGCATCTTCCTACCCCACTGGTCAAATACCGGCATTCTCTGGTGTATGCAGAGGAGGCGGGCTAAAATGTGCCAAATTGCATCATTTTAGCCCCCCACGCCCACCCCATCCACGTACACCCATGAATTTAGGAATTTTCTGTAATGGGGAGGGGCTTGATCATGGATGGCTCCATCTACGCCCTCCTAAGCACAGCTAAAAGTCTCCCCTCCGGGCTTCTCCCGAAGAGAAGAAATGAAATGTCAGCAAGAATGCAGTAGGTCGAAGTTTTGCCTAGGTTGCCGAGAATCCTTATACTGGTCCAGATCATGCATGTAACAACACTAAATCCAAATGTGGCTGCTTCATGATCTGGTCAGACACAGAGAGCACAAAGGCTCCATATCCTGTTATTAATGACTAGGCGTGCTATATGAATTACTGCTGCTTCATAAAGTAGAAAATATGTGTTTTGCTTCCAGCAATGCTGCACCACAAAGCCTAGCTGTTATTGTGACCAGGCTGTTGGCCATGTGCTTCTTTGGCCTATTTTCATCCACCAGAAGCCACCTACTGATGCAGACCAAGGGCTTCAGACTAATTTCAATGAAGCCAACAAAAGTAGCCAGGAAAGAAAAAGAAAAACATATTTGCATGTCCAAAAGGAAATATTTCTTTCTGCAAAAACACGTTCTGTTTTAAAACCATCAGTGGCGATGGGAAAACTCCCCCCCCCCATAACCTTATTTTGTTTGATTTCCTGCCCTTAGACCGTGTGCCTGGCTTTGCCTCTGATATCCCAGTTCTCCTTTTTAAAGAGTGCTGAGCAATGTAAATCATTACACACAGCTAAGCAAAACAGCTTGTGTTATTTAGTGCGGCTGTGATGTATAGAGCTACTGTATGAAAGGTCACTTCGGTATTAATTCTCCACCGCTTCTATACCCAGGTCTAATTTAGGATTCACAGCTACTGCTGACAGCAGGACTTTTTGGTGCTGTTAAGGCTGTTAGGAAACACAGATCTGTCGGCTCTTTGTGACAGCCTGAGATTTAGAACCTAGTCCTCGCAGTCCCACTAAGCGCCGTATTCTGCCAGTGATGTGGTTCAGTCTGGAGACGCCTGGAAGCCGCAGTCAGCCTATTTGTTAGTGGTTTACCATTAGGCGCAGTCCATAAGACAACTGGTCACCTGTCATCGTGTGTGCACGGCTTGTTTCAGAAGCTATTATATTTTTCGGTCATCCATCTCCAGCGCACTGGGGTATTTCACTCAGAGCACGTGGAAATGAATCTCTGTGGAAATGCTATTTTTTCCTAATCAAGCCTTTCCACACAGGAAACGGCCAATTTTTCCCCAACATGACAAAATAAATCCAGCAAACGGATATAAAAGAGATTGCGCAGAGGAAATAATTCTGATGATCCGTATCGGATATTATTGCATGCAGTAGAACACTCATACAGGGGATATGTTGTAATGAAATTCCAAATATCAAAGAAAGACACAAATTTGTGAAGACAGTTTTGGCACTAGTATCACACACACACGCAAAGCACACAAAACACACTCATACACACACAAGCAGTAGAATGCAGATCACATGTGAGTGTGTGGGAGAGGGTAGTACAACAAAGGTGTTACCTTTTTCTACAATTGCTGGATTGGCTTCTTGTTTTTAACCCCATAATGTCACAACCCCCTATTTCCTTCTGTGTTGGCTACATGATGCAATACAATCAACAGACAGTGCCAGTGGCATTTTACAGACAGTGCCAGTGGCATTTTAAATGTATTGTTGGCAGCGTTTAAAATGTGCCGAAAGCCAGCCAATCAGAACTGGCAATACAGCAGCCAATCAGGAGCTGTTGTTATGGTCACTTTCCGGTTGTGCTGGCAGCCAGCACTACACTTGAAATGCAACCGGTGATGTCTGTGTGTCTATGACTGCCCGTCTAAGAGCGCCATATACACCATTGCCACCCAGGTTGCCCAGCTGGGCAGCATTAGAGCATAGTGTTTAGTAATGCATGGCAGCACTGTGCATGCACAACCTAATCCCCCAAATGTCCAGAGATTGGAGCCTTCAATCCTTGGATTCAAATCCTGGCATTTTTGGGCTAGAATACCAGGATCTGCTGATCCGAGTTTGGCCTCCCTAACCCATATATCTGCAAAGGATTGTCAGAATTCCCCACTCTGCCAATGTCAGGGAAACCCAACATATTGGAAATTCCCAATTCCAACCAAAAATTATCACCAGTCATCGATAAAGTTTGATGATCAATATCTGGGAATCGTGGCACTGATGAATGACTCATACAACCACATTTTTTGGACCCATTATAGAGATGCTTATGCTGATACACCCATTAGATCCCTGTCTTTGTCCCCCAAGCAGCAGCAGGACCCAGCACAATCTCCTTGCAGGGCTCATAGCCCACTAATTGATTCCTAGCAGGGTCCCAGACAGAACTGCATCAAAACACAAATTGCTGCTATCGCTTATGTGGATAATTTATGGAAGACACTATAAACACAAGCAACATATGACTGAATTTGATCAGATCTTAAATGGATTGAAAATGTTTGGTCTTAAATTATCTTTTTTTTTTTATGTATTTATTAAACTCGAAAAACGTTACAGCACACAGTAAATGCAAGAATTTGTTCAAGTATAAATATGATAACAAGGACATTGGGAAGTTGTACAATGAAGTGAGATATAATAACACACAACCAGGAATTTATTGCGTCTGTATAGTTATTAGAAAAACAGAGGACTTATGATATCTTGGGTACATGCGAGATGGCCGAGGTCGATGGGGGTTTACAGACATTTATTGTCCCTTTAAAAAGGTGGGTGACCCAGTTGTAGCGTGGACCTGTTATACCAAGTTGTTAAGTATACCGCTTGTCTGAGTCTGTCTCGTTCTGAGGCTGTTAATGTAATTAGGTATGGTAGCCAAATATCAAAGAATTTAGACGCTTTTGATTCAGCATCCAGTAGGCAATCTATCCAATCCATCTGGAATAAGAATTTTAACCTAGGTAGCATGAGTTGTAAGGGCAGTCTCTCTGGGTGTATCCATTGGGATAGTATAGTCTTCTTGGCAGACGCCCCTATTTTAGCTAATAAGCATTTGATAGGGTAGGTTATTGTGGCAGTGGTATTAGGAGGGTATATGTTCCAAAGTGCCCAGGAGGAAGAGACAGTGAATGGTACAGAAAAGGTTTGTGTGATATAGCTTTCTATTTCCAGCCAGAACGCTTGCACAACTTCTCATGACCATAGACAGTGGTAAATGTCGGCCTCTGGTGAGGAACACTTGAAGCAATCCGTCGGAGGCACCTGTTAGAAAGCGAAGCTTGGATGTGTAGTAGGCCCTGTGTAATATTTTCAGCTGCATTTCCATAAAGGAGGCAGAGGTAAGTTGTTTATTTAACGATACTGAAGCCTTAACAATAGTCTTCACCGGTATATCCGGGAAGGTCTCACTCCATCGGGCAATCCCTGTGGTGACTTTTGAGAGATCTAGATTGGTGCGGGCGTAACCATAGAGTATGGAGGTGGGTATCTGTCTTCCCTTCTAATTATCATGATGTCTAAGGTTTTATCTGGATTATCTGATGTTAGTTTGGGAAGTATTTTTAATATGTAGCTCCTAGCCTGAAAGTAGGCGAATAAAGGAATATTAAGTTGTGGGTGACGTTCTCTCAATTGGGAGATAGTGACAGGGGCCGCATAATCTTCGTCTAAGAATTGGTGCACTGCTCTGAGACCTCGGCGGTGCCAATCGTGAAAAAGGGGATCTGGATTTCCCTCTTGGAAATCAGTATTGTGAATCAGTGGTAAATGTAGTGATGTATTGGTCGGTAGACGTGATTTTTTCCGAATGGCCCGCCAGGCTAAGTATGGTGAGTAAATTAAAGGATTGTTTTTAAGCTGTTTTGGAAGATGAGAGAGAGAGGTATGTAATAGTGCATCCAGTGTGATGCCTTGGAGAAAGGACCCGTCAATAGAGTTATAAGTGTAGTTGTCTGCTCCTCCCACCCAGTCCAGGGCGTATCTTAAGTTGGATGCTAGGGCATATTCTTGTACACATGGTAGATTAATACCTCCACTCAATGGTGGTTGTTGCAATTTTAATTGGGATATGCGGGGTCTCTTGCCAGCCCAGATAAATTGGTGATTGCTCTATTAATGTGTAATATGTCCTGTTTAGATAAGAGGTATGGGAGCATCTGCATCGCATAGAGGATTCTTGGGAAGGAGACCATTCTGAATAGATTGGAGCGTCCTATATAAGATAGTGGGAGATGTTTCCATCTATTAAAGTCAGCTAACATTTGTGTTATACACTGGGAATAATTTGATGAGTACAGATCCTCAACATTTCTGGGGAATCGTAGGCCTAGATATGTCAATTGTCCCTGGTTCCACCTGAAGGGGAAAGAGGATCCCCATCCGAGTTGGGCCTCAGGGCAGAGAGCCAACACCTCTGTTTTTTTGGCAATGAATCAAAAAGCCTGAGATGTCTTGAAAGATTTTAAAAATGTTTTGTAGGCCAGGAAGAGCTGATTTAGGGTTGCTAATATACAGTAAGAGGTCATCCGCGAAAGCAGACACCTTCACCTCCGCTCTGCCTAGGTTAACTCCCTGCCATGAAGTCTCCAGGTAAAATGTGCGTATTAGGGGGTCTAATGTTAGATTGAATAGTAATGGGGAAAGGGGACATCCCTGGCGTGTTCCTTTGTGGAGTTGAAAGTGAGGGGAGTTGAGGCCATTAAAAGTTAGATGAGCTTCAGGAGAGGAGTAAAGTATATTAAATACATTTGTGAAGTCAGGACCAAATTGTTGGACCTGAAAGATCCGCCTGAGGTGGCTCCAGGAGACGCGATCAAATGCCTTGTCGGCATCACAGCTAACGACTATAGCTACCTGTTTTTCAGGTGTTTGAAACGTAGCATTGCAGCTATTAATGTACATGTATTATGTACCGATGTGCGGCCTCTGATAAAGCCGTTTTGAGCTGGGTGTAGAATTCTATGTAGGATTGGCTGTAGTCTTTGAGCTAGATTTTTTGTGAAAACTTTTAAATCTTGGTTCAAAAGGGAGATAGGGCGATATGATTGTACTAAGGTGGGGACTTTGCCCGGTTTTGGGAATACTATAATGCGGGCCTCAGTGAAATTTGGAGGAGGTGATGTTCCACCTAACATGGAATTATATAGGTTAATCAGGTGGGGCACTAACTTGTCTTTCAGTAGCTGATAATATTCTGCTCCAAAACCATCAGGGCCTGGGGATTTACCTTTTTTAAGTGTTTTAATGATAAATAAAAGTTCTTGGTAAGTGACCGGGGCAGTTAGGGAGTCTCTCTCCTCTGTAGTGAGGGTTGGTAACTGAGCCTGTTGTAAGAACTGGAGACTCTCTGATGGTCTTTCTGGGATGGCTTCATATACATGTTTATAATAGGTCTGGAATGTTTCTGATATTTCTTTAGTCTCTGAGACCAGAGATCCACTGGGGGAGGTAATTTGTAAGATATGAAGAGAGGAGGACTGGGAGCGAATTAGGTTGGCCAAGAGTCTGCCTGTTTTGTTGGAGCTTCGGAAGTATTTATTGCGGGAGACGTCATATGAGAACTGGGCTCTTTCTGTACATAAAACATCGTAGGCATGTTTGGCTTCCTTGTATTGTTTGCGTGCTTCATCCGTATTGGAGAGAAGCATGTTGTTGTAAGCTGTGGCAAGACATCTTCTATGATCTGCAATTGTAGTGTTGAGTTTTTTTGCGTCTTCTGGCCACGTATTCTATTATTTGGCCTCTAATGACCGGTTTGGAAGCCACCAAAAATAGTTAAATGTCTTCTATATGTTGTTTATTGTCTGAGGTGTATGTGGTAAGAGCATGTTCCAAATGTAGTCTAAAGTCTGTTGATTGTGCCAGGTAGGAAGGAAATCTCCAGTTAAAAGATGTGTCTAGCGACTTTTGAAGGTTAACTGTGAACCAGATCGGAGCGTGGTCTGATATATCTATAAGTTCTATCCCTGAGTCCGCCACCCTCTGGTATAAAGAGTTAGAGATCAGCCATAAATCGATACGGGATGAGGAATTAGGAGGGTGCGAATAAAAGGTGTATTCCCTGGAGGTGGGATGTAGGCACCTCCAAGGGTCGCATAGTTGTAGAGAATTTAATAGTAGTGTTAGTGGGAGACGTGAGTATCACTTCTAGGGATGGGTCGGTGACCTGATCTGTCTAAACCTTCTGAGAGAACGTTATTAAAGTCTCCACCTAGAATTATCTCTCCCTCTTTCCACCCCAACAATTTAGTGTATATCGAGGTGAAGAATGGGGCATTCGGGCTTGGGGGGGCATATATGGCAGCCAGTGTGTATAGGGAATTACATATTTCCAGCTTAATGAATAAGAAATGGCCCTCTGGGTCTGTCCACGTATCTTTGATGGTATAAGGAAGGTGTTTGCGAAAGAGAATCAAGACCCCCCTGCGTTTGGCTGTGAAGGAGGCTGCCCTAAACTCCCCAATCCACATATCTCTAAGCACATTAGGGTCTTTTATGTCCCAGTGTGTCTCTTGTAAGAAGGCCACATCCGGGCGTAGCCGTTTCAGTCTGTTGGCTCCTTTTCGTCTTTTGACTGGTGAATTTAGGCCCTCTACATTCCAGGAGAAAAATGTTAATACTGTTTGTGTCCTGGTTGAGTTATCTAACAGCTGTGTTATCATCCTATACCTGTTCTGGGGCTTGAGTAATTCAATTTGTTCGTCAGAGATCCCCCGTCTGTCCCAGCGAGCAGACTGTAGGGGGTGAAAAGTGACCCAGAGCACCATTTTGTGCCTTGTAGTCTATTCCATGTACTGCATAAAATATACCTAAAAACAGTAAGGGTCAAAACATTTTTAAATTTTTTTTGGAACCAAAACCGTGGCCTAAAAGGCCAACTATTGTAAACAATAATGTATGGGTGCCCCATGCTCAGGACCGCACCATTAAACTGTACATGTAACTTAGTTATCAAGCATGCATTAATAACAATAATTAGGGTTAAACATATGTCACAGCATAATACCTTCCTCATCCAGAGGGACATCCAGAGTCCATATTCATGGTGTGAGCATATGTTGGTCATCCGACCTGACCATCTCTCTATGTTAGGCAAAAAACATGTGCAATGTATATATGTTAATAAAAGATGATACCAGATACAGTTCTTTCGTCTCCTGAGGATGAACTTGGAAACGTGGAGAGATATAGCCACAAGTTATGTCCTATGATTAGTCATGATCCCATGCGGGAGGGTGACCGAGAGGGAAGGGAGTCCAGGAAGTTTGAAGCGGCTTGTGGAGAGTCTCAGAAATACGGTTTCCTGTCGTATAGAACTCCGGGTATAGCAAAGAGAAGCGGAAGCTTAGTTCGTACAGTCTTTTACATATAGGTGTGAACTCCCTCCTTTTCATTGCGACCAAATAGGAAAAGTCTTGAAAGAGAAGGATTTTGGTGTTTTCATAGCGAAGGTCAGGGTGTTTGCGATAGGCATCCATCAGGCGGACTTTGTCGGCATAGTTCAAGATTCGTAGAATGACCGGGCGAGGTCTATCACAGGGTTGTTGTCGGTCTGGACCTATCCGGTGTACCCTTTCCACGTTGATTGCTTCAGATGAGGAGACACATCCCAAGGTGCATGGTAGCCATTCAGACACCAATGGCATGAGAGCAGCGTTCTTGACGGACTCTGGAATACCTATGATCCTTATGTTATTCCGTCTGTTCCGATTTTCCAGATCCTCTAATTTGTCATGCATGGATGTCAGTAATTTTTCTTGAGACGCCATGGTGGTCTTGACATTAGTTAGCTCATCTTCTAAATCGGATACTCTCTGCTCCGCCTCCGAGAGACGTTGATCATGTTGCACGATTTGGGCTAGTGCTGAGTGAATGGATTCTTTAATTGGTGTCAGCTTCTGGTCTAATAGCGATGCAAGTATGGCTGTGATCTCACTTGTAGAGATATTGGTTGTGGGCGATGAGTGCGTGTTTGTTATGTCATCAGTTTCAGCGGATTATTCCGTGCCTGGTCTAGGAGAGGAGGGGGATGAAGCCGGGGATTTGTCTTTGCCCTGGCCTTTCCCCTGTTGGGAGCTTTTCGGCCCCCGCTGGGGCCTTGCCATGAACTTATCCATCCCAGGCATGTAGCACAGGTAATCAACAGAGCAAATATTATTTCCTCAATCACAAATCCCAGAAAGGTAATGGGTGTATAAGTGCATAAGCAGGTAAATGTAGTTGCAGTCCTCTGCACTAGGGGCACCCGTGACCAGCAGCAGGTCCCCAGGCTGCGGATAATAACTGACACAGTCCCAACTTTGAGCAGGAGAGGGGGGTAATAGGCTTGCGCCCCCAGTCTGTTAAGGTATATCAGCCCTATGTGGTCCCCTCTGTGAGCTATTAGTGGTAGCCTCAGTAGTATATTAAACGGGCCTTTTGATTAGTGGGTGATGTCTGTTTGGCTAGCGTTTGATTAACCTGCCCCTGAGTCATCAGGTTACAGTACCTGCAGTGTTTGCTGATTGTAGTGGGGCCTCCAGTGACATCCCGGGTGTATGATGACGTCTGGGGTGTATGCTTCCTCCTGTGGGGATGCGTGTCAGGCCTGCACAGGCCACAGGATGCGTCGCACCCGGCTCCCGGTGCTTTGATGTGCAGATGCTGGGGGGCCCTAGCGGGGTAGGGAGCTGCGGGCTGTGTTCTCCGGAGATCGTCTCCTGCTGCGCTCCCGGAGATGTCTCCGTTTGCGGGCCGCAAATTGAGGCCGCGGCTTCGGCTCAGTGCTAGGCCGCGGTCTGCGTGCGGCGTCTACGGCGGCTCTCCGTGCATGGAGCCTCTTCAAAGTGCCAGCGGACCCTCCTCTGTGTACAGGGGGTAAGGCAGGGTGCTGCAGGAGCTCCACTTCGGCCGTTAGATGTCTAAAAACGGCTTCAGGCACCGGAGCTCGGCGGCTGTACGTCCTCCCTGCTCAGCAGCTAGGCCACGCCGTCTTAAATTATCTTAACACTATCCTATGTTCACAGTATAACATTAAAGTGTACCTGTTTTACAGTAGGGGCAGCCATTTTGTGGTCTAGAACTATTTTAATGAGACTGCAGCCTCAATGATATCATTCAATTGATTGGATGCTTCCACCTATAAAATGGCTGCCTTTACTTTAATTCCATTCACCAAATGGCTGCCTTTAATCTGTGTATGCCACGAGTGAACTTTAAGAATTCCTTTCCACAAGAGAAAGGGAAAAAAACTAATACGGATTGCAATTGTTATTTCCTAAGAAAGTCTGCATTACACATAAAAACAAAAACATTTGGCTGTGATGTCATTGGGAATAGATGGCAGACCCAGGATTTATAGTTTTGTTAGTGGAAATGTTTATCACTTATATGTCCAGTCAGTGCAGCATATGATGCTGCTATGACTGCTTGTTAAATGCAAAGCCTAAGATCCCGTCTTATTTTCCGAAAGTGTATTTAGCGTAGTCTTATAGATTACATATTATGCAAAAAAATCAAGCTGCTTTAAGATTCCTGGTAATGCCTCATGATAGTGTTCGAAACTGTAACACTGGGATAGGGATGATTCCGGGGTTTCCATGTCACAGGCTGGAGTGTGTTAGGTTGAGGCCTTTAGAATGTTGAATCATGGGAGTAAGAGGTTTTAGAAGGATAAGAGTGATAATGGTCAGAGCTTCTTAAGAGTGGAGAGATTAGTAGGACAATGCTGAGAAAGAGATATAGGACATGTGCAATTCCTAAAACAGAGCTAGAGAGCCTGAGAGATAATACAGAGTGTGAACGGAGAGTAAGTGCAGACTTGGAGATAAACCTGTGCTTAAGAGCGGCTAATAGGACTCGGCGCATGATTGCATGTTGATGTGACTTTGAGTCTTAGGGGTCTGATTATTATTGGATGTTCTATGGGTGCATTGCATATCACAACAATACAGAGTGCATTATACCTGCAGTCCAAGGCTTCCTGGTGGTGGATTTTTCCTCGTTGCCACCAAGGAACTTCAGACTCTCATGTGTGCCAAGTCTTAACCAGGGTGGGATCCCAAGAATGTACACAGATACTCTATTGCAGGTTAGAGGTAATGACATTTCGAGATGGATTTACCTAGCATGGGAAAAGCTTAATAAATATTGCAGGTTATGGGGAGGTAACATGAGGTAACATCCAAAATTAGGGGAACTGCAGGAGAAATGTGTGATATCTCTGCAGTAGTCGAAGTAGGTCAAAATTGTGATAATGGGACATCACTACTTGATAAATAGATTCTTGTAGAGTGCAGGAACTTTCTAAAAATCAGTTACCTAAACGCTACAATTCAAAAAATAATAATAATGTTTATATAGAGCTTTTCTGCAAAACAACTCAAGTGCTTGAAGTCAAGTGGAGATGGACAATCAAATGAAAAACGTTAGCTCTTTATCCAAGTCATCTTTCAATCTCTCGATATACTTTACTATAGATGGGATGATAAAGGTTGTTTATTCTGCAAAGTGCTGATGTGAGTTATTCTGCAAAAATAACAATGTGCACAAGTGATTTATGCTGTACTGTGTCTGGCATGAAAAGACAACAGGCTGTTTACAGCAACTCTAAATAAATAAACTTTTATTGTTTATTTATGCAGAGAAGATTACCTGGCGCCCATTCTGTCATCAGTTGTGTTTCTTCTATACTACCTCACCTACTGCATCTGCTTTACATATGTTCCTCAGTGAGCCCTGCTGGTCTTCTCTGACCAACGGAATCCTAATTTACAGCTGTGTGATTGATCTACAACAGACAAAACGGAATACACTCACACAATACACCCATGCAAACAATGATGGTATTAATATTTTATCAGCATCATCATCAGTTACTTATATAGAGCAAACATATTTAGTACCGACAGTTGTGACCCGGGATTGAATACCCCCCTAAAGGTGGCCATACACTACTGCGATGTCTCGAAACAGTGTATGGCCATCAGATCCCCCTTGAGCCGCCCGGGATATTATCGGGTGGCAGGATCGCATGTGATCCTTTCACATTTGATTTTTCGCATGCAACCCCCTCCCCTGCAGACGGTAGGGGGTCCGAATCTCAAATTGGATTTGCATGCAGGTACGACCTCCAAATCCGGTCCAATGTCCACAGGCTCCAGATGTATCAAGCTTCAAAAAGTGATAAAATGCAGAGTGATAAACAACCAGCCAATTAGCTTCTAAGGTGCCATGTTACAGGTTGGGTTTCAAAAATTTAAATTTACTAAATCAGGTGCAAACAGTGTTAAATTAATATTAACGACCAATTATCAAGAAAGTAGGCTTTGCGCCTCCCAAATGTAACCTGGATAATTACTAAAAAGATGCCATTAGAAGAATGAGATAAATATCTCAGGGAGTGCAATCATATCATAAATTGAATATCATATGAAATTAAAATAATTCACATATATAAAATTTGAATAAAATAATTACATAACACAACAATTAATATTGCACATATATAACCTTAAAATAGAGCTCTATAATCAACCTCCAATAGTAAAGACACTTGAATAAAAAATAAGATATATTCATTACTATAAACTTAGTAATAGCCGCTCCAGCAGATGCCGGTGCAGCGGCGAGTGATCACCGTGGTCAGCTGTTTTTCTGAAGAGCCCGACACATGTTCACTAGCGCCCACCATCCTGTCGCTGACAGAGCTTGGTGTCAGATAAGGGAGCTGCTGAGCATCCAATAACTCTGGAGAAGTCCAATAACTCTGGAACCGTCTGTGTCGGCTGCAGGAGGTGCCACTAAAATAAAATTTCCAGGCTCAGCCTTTTAGCGGGTGGGAAAAAAGGTGTTTGCAACTTGGAAGGCTGTAGAGCATTCTGGCCAACCTGTGGGGAAACTACCATTCCCAGAATGCTTTGCCACTATTTTAGCATACCCTGATATCAAAACTGTGGCAATGCAAGCTGGGACTTGTAGTTTCACCACAGCTTGAGAGCCACAAGTTTGCCAGGCCTGATGTAGAGTGCCAATCCCAGAAATTCATTAACACGTTTCTCCGCACTAGCATAAGGCAGTTTCATTTATAATTAAACCGCCTTATGCTAGTGTGGAGTGGACTGTCAGGAACTTTCCTATTACCAAGTTTATAGTAATGAATATATCTTATTTGTGATTCAAGTGTCTTTACTATTGGAGGTTGATTATAGAGCTCTATTTTAAGGTTATATATGTGCAATATAAATTGTGTTATGTAATTATTATTTTATTCAAATTAAATATGTGAAATATTTTAATTTCATTTGATATTAAATGTATGATTTGATTGCGCTCCCTGAGATATTCATCTCATTCTTCTACTGGTTTGAAACATGACAGGTAGGAGCTGATTGGCTGGTTGTTTATTATTACTCTCCACTTTATCGCTTTTTGAAGCTTGATACATCTGGTTCTTAATGTAGAGTGATTTTGCCTTAAGAAAATAGGATTCTGATGCTTTCCCTTTGTACAGTGTCTGACTGGTCTTCTAAAAAGGAACCAGCAGTAGTTCCTTGTCATTTCAGGGTCCTAGAATCCTTGATAGTGATGCTTCATTGTCAGAATGTCTTGGTAAAAAACGTTTCCCCCCCTGTTCATCACACCACCTAGGTTGTTGGGGAAATAACAAAAGCAAAAAGTGAGCGCTAAACCAACCCTAAATGTGTGGTGTTCCAGCTGCTAGCTAGGCGGGATTACCAATCCCAGTGAACAAAATAGGAACAGGTGGAGCTAGCACTTGGAACAACCCACTCATTAATACAAATAATGTACGCCAGTAAAACATAAAATAATCAATAATATTTATATTAGTTAATTAAATAAATATATTCATAAAAATAACAATAACATATTTAATAAGTATATAATTATATAATTAAGTACTGGCCGATACAGCAAAAAAATAGATAAAATAAAAAATGTGTAAAAATATTTAAAATGCAAGAAAATGCATGCAAAAAAAGACAAGGGGGTAATTTATGTTCTTTTCCGACTAGAAAAGCCTAAAAGGTAGTCCACTGTGGTTAAATTGTTCAGTGTATAGTGAGCCAATAGTTGGTACTTTTTCAATGTATAGCCATTTGGGTTGCAGTTGCACATCCTAATCTAACATCTGGCCTTCCGTCTCCAGATTTTGCTGGAGGAACTGCGGAGGCATTGGCATCGTGTACCACATCTTCTGGGAATGCCTGCTGTTACGCCAACTTCGGTCTGATGCATTCTCCCTGATAGGGGACATTTTAAAAATACCCATACCACGTGACCCGGTAGTGGCGTGATAACACCACAACTCCCAGTTAGCTGGAGAAGATCTGTATCTTCTTAGACACATCCTAATCTCAACCAAGGTGGCCATAAGCGAACATTGGAAATCCCCAGTAATCCCTTCAATTTAACATATCACCAATAAGGTACATAAACATTTCCTGTTTGAGACAGCCAACATCAGATACTCACCTTCTGCTTCGTCTATACATATTCAATGGTTAAAGTGGAGTGAGTTCAGAGAAAACCAAGGCCTATCCGTACTCAGTAGAGATACTATAGATCTGGCAGCCCTTTCCTCCCCTCCATGCTCCACCGATGAATGATCTCCCAACGTGAATAGATTTATTTTTATCCTTTCTTAATTATAACGTACACAGTATTGAGGTGCTCCTCCTATGTTTCCCTCCTCTTCCTCCCCCTCTTAAAACCACCACTTTCTTCCCTTTTTTGTTTCTTTTCCCCACCTTATATTTGATAAAAGTAAGTCTTGCTCAAAGGGTTGCGGTGGATACTGCAAATTGTATTCGGACTGGATATATCTTGTCTGTTTGTTGTTTTACTTTACTAATTGCCATTCTGTTGGATGACTATTACCTTTCTGTATTTTGTACCCTTGCAAGATTTAACAAAAACCTATTGATAAAAAAGTAAAAAGTGAATTTTAAGTGACATTCTACAACCCATTTTCTTGTAGTTGTCCGTTATTAAAGTGGGAAAACTGATTCATAACTACAGCGTTATACCAGCGTTAAACCGAAGTGAAACTGAAGGAGAAAACCAAAGTCTGCTTTGAGTGAGTTAAATTCATTCACACAACATACTACTCCTGGCTGCTTAATCTGGCAATTCAACCATAACATCAGCATTTTACATCTGCAAACAACTTTTACTATCACTGTTAAAGCTTGTACTTGCACTGTCTGTTTTGAAAATGACCAGCTGTACCTCTAATGACCTCCCCTCTCCTGCTCTTCCATTGATAGTAGGTGTCCTCTTTCTCTATACATCCTCTCTGGGTGAGCTTATGTGCTCACTCAACTTCCACTATCACATCTATGCTGATAACAGTGAAATCTACCTCTCCTCTCCTGATCTCTCTCCCTCTATCCTCACTCATATCTCTAACTGTCTCTCTGCTGTCTACTCTTGGATGACCCAGCACTTTTTTAAACTTAAAATATCAAAGACTAAGCTGTCATCTTCCCACCCTCCTGCATAAAACCTGACCATCGCTTATCCTTACCTACTGTTTATGCCCACTTCTTTACCTTTTGTGTCACCCCTGTCTGTCTATCCCTCCCCTTTAGAATGTAAGCCCTCACGAGCAGGGCCCTCTCTCCTCATGTGCCTTTCTTAGAATATATAAACCTCTGCCACCCTGATGATTGCTTCAGTGTCCTGTCCCCTGATGCAACTATCCATATTAACCATGTGCTTGTCCTAAACTGTCTTGTACTAAACTGTCTTGTACTGTAATTTGTTATGTGTTTTTGATTATAACTATGCTCTGTAAAGCGCTGCGGAATATGTATGCGCTATATAAGAAACTGTTAACTGTTAATAATAGCTAATTTACGGTGGATATGTAATTATCCTCTTTTCCATTCCCTAAGTTTGACTGACAGGGAGCCGGCATTTCTGGGTGTGTGAAAAAAAAACGCAAGTGCGTCCAGGCATTTTTTAAGGAGGTTCTGTGATGTCAGCAATCACCACTTTCACATGGCAAAGTCTCTCCCGAATTTTTTTTTTCAAATGGATGATTAAAGCTGATTTGGATGGTGGTTAGCGATCCGTTTGCTATTCATTCACATTTTTGCAAGGTCTGTTTTTTCCTGTCTCGGCGGTGGCTTTCTCATTGCAGTCCACTGAGAATTCTCTGATTAGCGATTCATGCTGAATTAGGCCCTTCATGCGATAAAATTATATTATGTAGCTCAGCCAATGGAGTGTCTTTCCGTCCCTCTGCTTTCCCAGAAACACAGACAACAGTGGTACTTCTGTGACTCCTTGCAAACCTAACAGCAGTGCAACTACATTCATGTCACTATAAAGATTAATTAATGATTCTTCTACTTAATTGCCTCCAACATAGCCATATTTTCATAACTTTCATGTCCACTGTGGTCCAGAGGCACATTGCCAAGCACCTACTGTGATTAAATACTTTCATTTTTTAATTAAAAATTTTATGAACACATCAAAAACCTTACGTGATATCAAATTTAAGATATATTTGGAATTCTACGCACAAAATGACATAAAAGTTGGTACTGTATGTATATCAGATGCACATTACTGAGACCTGAGATTCTTCTTGATGGTCCTAGCTGGTCCATGATATACATGTAACTTCTCTTGATGAACCCACGCTGTTCATACAGTATATACTTTAGTTAACGTTATGGTTGAGCTCTGAATATGTATTTGAAACTCTAATTACAGTATCTACTGATAGGAGCACTTTTAAATGTCAGTGTACCTATTGCAAAAATGAAAGCAGGGCACTGTCTCAGTCTTTTAGGTTTTGCCTATTCAACCAAGGTAACCAATGTAGCATAGCATATAAAGGCTGCCTGTCCTGGTACCTTTCATGGGTGGGTTATGTAACCTGTGAAACTTATTAGACAAAATGGCTGACAACACTGCATTAAGTTCAATGAGCCCATTCACTATTTTCGTCCTGCTGTAATACTAAACCTCCGTGCTGTAAAGTGAGTCCTGCTGGAGAAAAGTGCTATATAAATAAAATTATTATTAATATGACATACTGTTACAATGCGATCTGCATATTGGGTCATCTGGGGTGAACTATTTTCCACAGAAGGCCAAGGACTGGGACCATAATAGCAGAAGTAATTTTTTTTAAAGAGAAAAACATGAAATACGAAATGTCCTTTCATAATGACCCATGTTTGACTAATTGTAGCCCGATGTCCATCCAAACTCAATGTTTATGAGTATACTCTTCTTTCCACCAACATACAGGAATTTCTTACTCTTCCTAATGGTTGATTCTCCAGCAGCAGATGTTTGGAACTCCATGCTTCAAACACATAGACGTTCCCTGTGCCCAAAGCATTGACTGGTCATTAATGACGCCACTAGTGATAAACGTCAGTTATGACTTCAAACCCAATCATTCTGAAGTCTTCATGACTTTACTCTATGCTAGTGAACAGCCAAGATTTGACTGTGCCAAAAATAGTGTTAAAATACTGTATCAAAATTACAGCATAGCTTTAAAACGGTGTTCTGGCACTGTTAACAATTTCACACCTAAGCACTATATTAGGGTGCCTGGTGAGCAATTCATTCTTGGGGATAACAGAGAAAAACAAAATACATTTCTCAAAATATTGTACTTGCCTACCTTACCGGAATGGTTGGGGGCCTCCTTAAAATCAGGCCCTCCTAAAATGTGGGCAAGGTCTGCTGTATGTCCCTGGATGACCCTCCTTATGTTAGTCAAATACCAGTATTTGTGGCTCTTCTGGGAGTGTCATTCTAGCCCTGCCCCCTCTGCGTAGACCCGCAAATCACATTAGGAGCAAGCGCACAATGAGCATATAATCAATATATTTTACTACAAGTGAAAAGTTCACATATACACTTAGGTTAAAAGTAGAAAACTTCAGCAGAGATCACCAGCGTATATACAGCGATATCTGGGCGTATATACAGATGCGGCCAGAATGCAGCTGACAAATGCGATCAACGGGGCTGGACAAGACGGAGACGGCTTCTGCATCAGACTGGAGACCACGCTCTCAACGTGTTTCGTCACAGTCTTGATCCTGATCTCATCTACATCTTGTCCAGTCTTTTAAGCTAAGTGTATGTGAGCTTTTTACTAGTAGTAAAATATATCGATTATATGCTCATTGTGCGCTTCCTCCGTTTTTGTTATATACAGTGTATATATATATATATACAGTGGTCGAAGTGGAAATTTTGAAGTGGGGGTATGGAAATTTTGAAGTGGGGGTATGGAAAAGTAAAGAGTGAATATAGTGCGCACCTTCGGACACCCCCCTGTCCATCAACGTCCCCTGCCAGACTGCCCCGTTGTACAGGGGTATTACAAAAGCACAATATGTGCTGCTGAGTGATCAGAGAGCATCCTGAGGGGGAAAAAAACTTTTTTTTTTATCTTCAGATTAAAGTGGGGGTATGCCATACCCCCGTATACCGCCCCACTTCGACCACTGTATATATATATATATATATATATATATATATACATATATACACACACATATCCATACATACTAACATACAACACACACACACACAAATATAAAAAGACCTCACTAAAACTGCAGTAAACATATTCGGCAGACAACAAGAATTGCTGCACGGGATGTGCGGGGAGTGAAATTGGTGTGGATGTCCACCTCGCTCTCATTAAAAGTCCTGGGAAGGTACAGGAGCTATTACTGTTAAAATGAATAGAACAGCTGTCCTTCTGTTTTATCACCTTGTCTGGTAAGAACTCTAGTTCAAAGCCCCACTTGTCATGCAGTCATTTAGACTGAGGAGGTGAATATCTCAGGCGAACACTTCCCGAGCCAATTCCAGCTTGTCACAGAATGATTAATGAGTTGAGGGGACATTGAAAAGCTTTTACAACCAGGTGCGAGGGAGCCAAATTTATATTTAACCCATTGCATGAAAGTGGAACCAAAAGTGAACGACAATAACTCATTACGCTTCAACAGCACCTATCAGATCTGTCAGTAACTGGTATTAAATCTTCTAGCACGTAGCACCAGGACTTGACTAACAATTAATCATCTTAATCCTTCACCATCTGCAACAAACAGGTTCATATTTAACTTCAATAAGCTAAAATATAAATAGTATTAAATAGCTTTTAAGTTATATATAAAATCAACAAAATAATCAGAGCTGTCACTTGCAGCGGTAGATGCAGCCATCCTAAGGGCTAAACCAATTCTCATACCTGGTGTCCTTAATACCTATTTGCTGCATATTTATTTTTGCTCCCCTTTATAGAGAGTTCCTGGAGGGGGTCTGCAGGTGGCCAATGTGGGGAGCGGGGTGAGTTGTGTCATTACTCAATGCGGTGGCTAATGGCATTGCACAGAGGGGACTACGTAAACAGTGGCGCAATTATGACACCTCCAGTCCATCCATGTCACTAGGTAGTGGGTAGAATGTGGGAGAGTGACCAGACGGATGAGTAGACATGGATGCCCTGATAACTTGATAAGCAGATTAATAATAATAATAATAATAATAATAATAATAATAATAATAATAATTTTATTTATATAAGTTAGCAGTATTTCTCCAATAGGACTCAAGGTGATTAACAGATAGAATGAATGTAATACAGTACAGGAACAATGAAGTACAGAGAAGATTTTCATAAACAATATTTAAGGGAATTAAGGAAATGCTGAGCGAGGCCAGCGAGGGGCCGCGGACACCTGTGAAGCCCGCGAGGGGACGCTGATAGCTGTGAAGGTGTCCGCGTCCGCTCGCCACGCTTCGGGCTCTGTGGCTCGCTGCGCTCGCCACACTTTCTATTCTCAACTCCACGCCGACGTGGATAGTGGGGGTATGAAAAGGTTGGAGGACGCGTACCGCCGCCCCTCGCGGGCTCGCTGCGCTCGCCACGCTTCGGGTTGACGTTGATCATGGGGTGGCGTTAACAATTTGGGGGGCCATTTAACATTGTTCCCTATGGAAAATCGGGTTAATTGGGACATTTAACATTGTTCCCTATGGGAAATCGCGGTCATCGCGTCGGTCGCATTGCATGCGATTTTTTAGTGCATGCGATGCCCGCGATGGGCGCCCTTCTAGGTAAAGAGTACCAAAGCGACAATCATTTACACTGCAAAACCAATTTTGATTTTGAAGTGTAAATGATTGCCGCTTTAAAAAACCTGTAGATTTCTCCCCAAATCTCTCACTTTCTGAATCTCTCATCCCATTAAATCTCACCCACTGTATCTGTAATGTGGGAATCCTATTAGCTCCGATAATTTTTCAGCTGATAGGGAGAATCAATTTAAACAAATACATTGCGCTGCAAATAATTTAGTAACAATTGCTGTGCACAAAGAAGCCGGACACACTGTTTTGATTTAAGTATAATATTTTATATATGCAAAAAAATTCAATAAAAACTTTTTATAAGTTTAAGAACACATACAATTAACTAGCACTTATAGCTTTAAATTTCAATTTAAAATTCACATCCTGCTATTTGATTGTATGTGTTCTTAAACTTCTAAAAAGCTTTTATTGAATTTTTTTGCATATATAAAATATTATACGTAAATCAAAACAGTGTTTCCGGCTTCTTTGTGCACAGCAATTGTTACTAAATTATTTGCAGCGCAACGTATTTGTTTAAATTGTCTCTATCCATTTGTGTGAGTAATTGGCTGCTCACAATTCCGTTGCTGCAGCAATAGTTATAATCTTAATTTTTATCTCTACTCCATTAATAATAAGCGCCATGTAATAGATCGAGGAAACCTTTTGGTCTATACCATCAGGAATCCCAATCTTTTCGATCCTCCGATGGGGAGAATCAGGCTATTCTATTACAGCCCCCTTTTTTTTTACTGAAAAATGTCCCACAATCGGGCAATAACATATGGGATACAGGATATATCTCCAGACAATTATATGTTATCGCAGGTCTGCAGAATGTTTATTGGGGATTATGAAGTGCAGGCATCAGGGCTAATAGGATAAATTACCACTGCTAAAAGAATATACCCCTAAGAGGTAGATATAATTAGCCATGCGGCTGTAGCCCTGCCTCAAGTGCTGGAAGGAAAAAGCCACATTAAGTGGATTCATGTGAAGGGGCTTATTGTGCACTATAACCCATAGAATCGAGGCACTTAACTCAGAAAAAATGGGTTAACACATAGACTTACTACACAAGGAAATGGACTAGTAAATAAATTGGTCTGCGATGTAAGCACCGCAACCAAGTGAATCTGCCCCTAAGGGTTATGTGACTTCTCCCCTCTGAGACGTCACATAATATATGGGGGGCTAAGATGGGAAACACTTGGAGTAAGAAGATACATATATGTTTTTCTCTGGGACATTAACCCAGATGGGATATGGGATACAGTGCAAATCCCGGCACTTTTTCCCTCCGTGGGTGTCCACGACACCCATAGACGGAGAATAAACTAGTGTGCCGAGCATAGCGAGGCACCGGGCCCGCTGCGCGGCAAGCGCAGCGATCCCGCAAGGGGGGCAATCCATGTCCCTCCCTTGTCAGGATTTCGGTGGTCGGGATTTTGAACGCCGGGATTTCATATCAATCCCATATATATGTATATATGAAAAGAAAGAGAGGTTCAGAGGGCGCTGACAGTTAATAAAAATAAACAACTTTATATACAGGGTATTTAATACACAATATAAACCGCCCTACGGACATATCACTGTGTATACAATTTTTCAATAAAATACAATATTGCATCAGCATGGAATTCTTTAAGAAGTTGGATGGTTACAATCACAGAGTTAGCGTGCAAGGCCCAAAGTGTTTTGTTATTTCAATGACTTCATCAGGGGCAATGAAAAAGCGATTTGGTTGAAAGTTTACACTGTGAATCATAACATACCATTGTAAATTACAATACATCAAACTAAATAAAACACAATTCATATAGTACATCAAAGAGATGGACAGGTGTGGGGGGATGGAGAGAGAACAGGCTGGATAATAATCCATTAGCTCTAGTGCACACCAATGTGTTTGGTGCAATGGAAGAGGAATCAATTAGTGGCTCCAGATACTTAATGACTCATCGATGACGCCACAAGAATGACACACGTATACTTTATTTAAAAAAAAAGTAAAGTAGTTAGAAAAATTGTGGAGTACAAAACCTTAGTAGAGACTCAGACGGGTCTGAAGTTAAAGATCCTGAGATTCAACAATGGTGGGGAAAATGTCAACAAAGTGTTAGCCGATTTCCTTAAAAAATATGGCATAAAGCACCAACTAACAATTGCTTACACACCGGAACAGAATGGCATGAGCGAGCAAACCGCACAATCGTTAAGAGAGCACGGACGATGTCACGCTGGCCTGGAGAAAAGATTTTGGGCAGAAGCATTATCTACTGCAGTTTACCTGAAAAATCGAGCGCCTACAGAAGCTGTTAAAGGTAAAGTGCCACTGGAGGCCTGTTCCGGAAAAAAGCCAAGTCTCAGTCATCTTCGTGTCTTTGGAAGGAAAGCTTTTGCCCATATACCAAAAGAAAAAAGGAGAAAACTAGATCCAAAATCCATAAAATGCATAATGCTCGGCTACTGCGAAGAAAGTAAAGGATACAGACTTTGGGATACAGAAAACAAACGTCTTCCAAAATCCAGAAATGTGGTGTTCCAAGAAATAGTGGCACTAACAAAAGCAGTGGAGCAAGAAGATAATGTATTGCTGGATGTACAGGCAACAGAAAGATTGTCTAAAACAGAGACTGTCAGAGTAAAAAGTAAATCTGGGAACAGAGTTTCAATGAGGAGTAACAAAGGCGTACCCGCTAAAAGATACAGCGAGTAGTATGCAAATATTGCTTACTGTGAACCTCAAAACATAAATGAAGCAAAGTCAAGCAGTGACTGGACAGAGTGGAAGTCGGCAATAGATACAAAGCTGTCAGCGTTGAATAAATAGTACATGGACTATGGTAGATAGGCCAAATTGTCGTAAAACAATTAACAACAAGTGGGTCTTCTGTAAAAAGTTGAACTCAGATGGAAAAATTGCCCATTACAATGCCCACCTTGTTGCCAAGGGATACACCCAAAGGTCAGGAGTCTATCACAGAGACATGTATTCATAAGTCGCAAGATATAGTACCATGAGATTAGTAATTGGATGATCTACTGCTATAACTTGACTTTGACTCTGCATTCCTAAATGGAGAATTGGCAGAAGAAATTTATATGAGGACATGGGTTCGATTCCCACCATGGCCCTAACTGTGCAGAGTTTGTATATTCTCCCTGTGTTCAGTTCTGTTTTGTGTTTTGTTCTATTTGTGTTTGGCATTTGGCTCTTTGGTGGCCTCTGGTGGTCAGTCTGTGCCATTGCAGCTCAAATCTTCTGGAGACTTGATTTATTCACAAGGCTGATTGATAATGAGCTCATTATTCCTGCTGGCAGCTTGGCTGGAGATGTCACAGGTGTGCTAATCACCTGAGTCGTCCTTAAGGCATTCTCCCCAGCAATGCAGAGCCGGTGATAGCTTCCTGTTTGGAATTTCCTGGTCTGGATTGTCTTGTTCTGTCAAGTCTCTTGTCCTGCTGTAGTCTGAGTCCAGTAATCCCGTGCCTTATGCAGGATTCTTCCTGGGACGTGCTGCTGCTACCTTTCCTGCATGAGCCTGCTGACTCCCAAGCATCTGGGAACCACTACCTTCCATCTTATGCCCGGTGTCGTGAGTAGTCTTAGGCTACGGTTAGGTTGCACTGTGGTGCAAGTCAGTTGCCAAAGAGGAGGTTGGGCACTATTCCTCCAGTTTATTTATGTGGGGTTGTTCCCCTTTAAGTTGGGCTAGGAACAACTTGTCTGTGTGCTACAGGGTCGCCTGGTGTTTGGTTGCGACATGGTCGCTTGACTGATGTTTTGGTTGCGACAGAGTTGCAGTATTTTCATTATTTTCCATACTTGTGTCACTTCAGGGACTTGAACTTCTGCATTATCCTTTGTAGTCGGGTGTTATTAGTTTAGTCAGATTGTCCTCTTGGACCTATCTTTGGCGGTCGTCGTGGGCTTGTCACCACCTAACACCTGGCTGCACCGGGGCTTGGGTGGGCCTATCTCGCCCTTTCAGCCGTGGGGGCTACAGGCGAAGCCTAGCATCCCGCAGTCCATGACCACCTGTCAGGGAGGGCCAATAGAGTGAAGTTAGAGGCAGCACCACCATACAGTCTGGGAGACGGTCTGTTACCTTAGTTACTCCCCGGATCGTAACAGTCCACCATACAGTCTGGGAGACATTCAGTTACCTCAGTTACTCCCCAGATCGTAACATCGTGCTTGCATGGGTTTCCTCCCGGTACTTTGGTTTCCTCCCACATTCGATTCCCACCTATGCAACGTCTCCGAGGGGAGGCATCACAGGCGATCGCCCTTGAACTGCCCAGGAGCTTCCCGGGGAGCAAGATCATATATGTAAGCCCACTCGAAGCAAATGCTTTGAAAGCTAGTAAGGAAGCTAATTGTTTGATTGCCTCTGTGAGAGAGAAAAAGATGTAGTTTCACTTGCTGCCAACAGATGGCAGTGTTTTGATGACACACTTGACATATATATAAATGATATCTGATGTGGTCCTTTTGCATATGATATAAAGTATGTATTCCCATTCCCTGCTGCCAGGAGGCAGTCCGAGTTAGAGGACGGACATGCAGCACATATACGATTTCCATCGCACAAGGGACCACGCTTTGGATTGGATCGGATGTCAAATAAAAGGAATTTGGCCACTTTTCACCCGATTTCTCTGCCCAATCTGTCAGAATCGGGTGAAAAGTGACCAAATCACAATATTGTATAGCCAGCTTTAATTTACCCTGCCCTCAAAATACACTCCTGTCCTGCCATTAAAAACATCAACCAGCACCTATTTATTTATTTACAGTTTCTTATACAGCACAGCCTTTTCCGTTGCGCTTTACAGCTGTAGACAGTGATAGAACAAACTGGGTAGAAACAGACAGACATGGGAGGTAGGAGGGCCCTGCTGCAAGCTTACAATCTATAGAGACATAGGAGGCAAACACAAGGATAGGCACCAGTAATTACAGTAGTGTTCCTTCTAGGAACTGTAGCGGGCTGCTGCACAGGGGCAGCGTAAGGGGGCGGACCGGGCCCGCCAACGTCACTGTTGTGGGTGGTCCCAGGCGGTCAATGTCACAAAAGGGGTGTGCCCGGGCCATGCCGTCGTGAAAAAGGGCGGGCCCGGCCGTGATCCGTGCAGAAGAGAGACACAGATCTTGTGCAGAGCAGAGTGGCCAAAATGGGAGATATTTTGAGATAAGTAAAGAGATATATGTTGGTGTAGTCAGGTTAATAGCTTTATACAGTAGAAGTATTACATATTGAATACGGTAGAATATGGGTAACCAATTTAGGGACCGGCAGAGCGGATCAGCAGACAATGAGTGTATTACTAGGAAGATCAGCCTAGCAGCAGCATTTAAAATGGATTGCAGTGGCGAGTCTGTTCTTGGGAAGACTGTTAAGGAGACTATTTCAATAATCAATGTGGGATACACTGTAATGAGTGCATGGATAAGAGATTTAGCAGTGTCTTGTGTAAGATACGGTCGTATTTGAGATATTTTTTTAGATGCATGTAATATGATTTAGAGACAGACTGAATGTGAGGAACAAATGGCAGTTCTGAGTCTAGGACTGACCCCTAGACAGCGAGCTTGTGGGGTACAGTTGGAGCCACTCTCATTGTTTTGCCAGTGCACCAGCTGCTGGTATCTGGCGGCTGGCGTGCCGGCGAACGTGGACGCACTCTCACCCGCTCGCAGATCCATTGCTGAGAGTGGGACACATGAGTGTCTCTGACGTGCATGAGCCCCATTCGCTGGTGCGGGCTGGCAATCACATGACAGAGCCGCCATCTATAGGGTAGATTGTCAAGTTGTCAACAGATATGGGGATGTCAGGATGGTACAGTAAGTGCTCTTGGCTGGTGGCAATATAATCAATTCCATTTTCGAAATGTTGAGTCTGAGGCTGTGAGAAGAATTCCTAGATGAAATGGCAGAGAGGCATTCAGAGACATGGCTCAAAACCACTGGTGACAACTCTGGGGTTGATAGACAGATTTGAGTATCATCCGCTTGCAAGTGATACTGAAATCAAAAACAGCTGATTTCAGAGTTGTTTTGTGAATTTGTTTAGCATCTAAGCCTGCGTGGGGTATAGTGAGAAGCTGGAGCCACTTTGTCAAGGGCTGTTTCAAGAGTCTGGTACAGATGAGAAACAGCAGAGTCAGGAGAGTTAAATGTAGAAATTAGTGAGAGCTGTTGTTGCAGAGAGGTGGAAAGTTGTGGAAAATTAATAGCATTAGTATTTCTGTGGGTTACAGGAGGCTTGCTTGTTTTCAAGGTCAGTGAGCGTGGGGTACTTGAAATGATGTGAGTGAAGGAACTGGTGGTAGAACTGTGTATTTGACCTAAAGTCCCCCATACATTAGTCCGACTTGTCCTAGGGACAAGTCGGACCTGATTTCCCCTGCAGCTCCCCGGGAGGGGGAAGCACGATTAGGCACTTGATGTGCCAAGGTTTGCATATGATAAATCGCATGGATTTATCATATGCAGTCACCGGGGAGCTGCAGGAGGAGGGAGCCGTGCGGGGGACGGCAGCGGGATGCCGGCTAATTGAGAGCCGAGCAGGGAGAGGCTACATAGGGACCCGGGCAGAAGGAAGCTGTGTCGCGGTGGGGTGACAGCGGGAGGCGAGCAGGGAGAACTTGATGACATGACGCTGGCTGCCGGGCAGCGCCGCAGCGGCGGGAGCCGGGAGGAACAGATAACTTGGGGGAAAAAAATGCCCATAGAGATGACTAGCAAGCCATTGACTGGCTGAGACCTCTCTCAGCCAATCGCTGATTGGCTGAGAGAGGTCTCAGCCAATCAATGGCTTGCTAGTCATCTCTATGGGCGTTTTTTTTTTAAGTTATCTGTTTCTCCCGGCTCCCGCCGCTGCCCTGCAGCCAGCGCCATGTCATCAAGTTCTCCCTGCTCGCCTCCCGCTGTCACCCCACCGCAACACAGCTTCCTCCAGCCCGGCGCCATATGCAGCCTCCCCCTGCTTGGCTCTCTATAGCCGGCATCCCCCGCCCGCTGCTGTCCCCCGCACGGCTCCGGGGCTGGCCTGCACATAAGATTTGGCAAATCTTATGTGCAGCCCGTCCGACCTCCTGACCCCGATCCGATGCGCACGGGACTGCGCATCGGATCGGAGGGGATGTCTACAAGTGCGATTTGGGCCGATTTCACTGCCCGATTCATCCGAATCGGGTGAAATCGTTCCCATATCGCATAGTGTATGGGGGCCTTAAGAAATAATATTGTATACAATAATTGTACCGTGTATGGGCACCTTAACAAGAAAGGGTCCAGAAAACTTGAATATAAGGTTTTAATAAATATCAGTCTAAAACAACAAAGTTAAAGCACAGTTACCTCTATTTAGTGTATATCCTATTATTACTATCTCAATGAGGATCTCAATGCACAGGTCCTTAATTAAAAAAGCATTAAACTGCATTGATACCAATACACCTCCAGTAGCCCGACATTTCCACTCCGCAGGACACTCTTTACGAGACTTCACTTTCATGCCCATTGATCACATACCCCCACTGAGAAGAGGGGGTGACCGGCACAAATTATTGTTACAGAGAGAATGTCAGTGGATAAAAAAACTCAACTCTCTGTCACCTACCGGCCTCAATGAGGAATTTCCCTTATCGGTCTACTTATGAAATTCAGGTCCATGTTTATGGGCATGCTCTCTTTTTCAGTACTGCATGTTTCCCATATTGTGAAGGTTATGTTGCTCAGATGAGAAGTAATCAGGCATTGTTACACGTGCTTTGTCTTTTTTTCTATCTTTTCAAATTTTTCAGCATGTATTTTTTATGTATTTGACCACTATGCACGTATATTTCTTCAATCTTTTTCTCTCAATTGTTTTGTATATTAGACATAGTAGGGATGCATCTGGTCTTTGGTTCAAGCCGTAACCATGGTCTGCCATAGTACCCCTATACCCAATTCTGTTTAACACACCTAACTATCTCCTCTGAGTCAGACTCTTGGGGTCTAGATATTGCCTGCAATCTGGAGCACATGCCCCGATGAGACCTGGCACCGTCACTGTTGCAAGGGCAATATTGACCTGGTGCTACAGGGTACCAGGGCAGTGTCCATTATCGGCTAGTAATTGTGTGATGTGACTATAACTCCCACAGAAGGTGATTTAGTGACCAGGTTTTAACCCTGAAGGGACCCGGCTCTGTGGCCAGTGTAGTCATACGCTGTGCCACCGTTGTAGCGGGTTACCCGGGTAACCTTATTATGTGTACACGTCACCGGTAGGGAGGAGTCACGATACATACCTGGGGCTTACTATGCCCTAACCACCATGTCTTTTTAGGGGCGTGAAGAACTCTGACTTGACCCATGATCAGCGGACTTGTGCGCATGCACACTATCTCTCCTAGCGCACTTAGAAGTCTGAACTGGCTCCGTATAGTCAGACGCTGCAGCGTACGGTTGCTAGGCAACGCAGGACGCCGTGTCGAGAGACGCTGAGGTTCCTGGCTGCCAGGTGACGCGGTACGCACGCATGCGTCATGACGCCGGGCGGCTTCCCATATATGTGATAGTACTCACAGAGATGTGTACCAGACCGATGCGTCTGATTGGCTTATGGCCGGAAACTCCTTATATGGAGATCCGACCGGCATTCCCTGTAACACGGATGAACCTATGACCATTTAGCATTCCCTGATTACACTGGTGTTTTCTATTGATTCAATTATGTGGAAGCCTTATATACTGGGCTGGTGCACTCATTTAGTGTGGACTCATTTAGTGTGGGTCAGTCCAGGATGAAGGCTGGATAAGCCGAAACGGCTCCGTTGACTGCTACCTGACTGCTTATGATGCTGTACTTGGGTGACTATGCTAATTAATGTCTCCTTGCCTCTCTACCTTTGCCATCAGTTGCATCCCAGTCCATGTTTGGCTAGAACCTTGGCCACATGATTTGAAATAAATTCCTTTTTTTACATCTTTAACAAGGAGTGCTGCCTCATATGTCTCTTTGACATGAAGTTTTCCTAAATTTTCCAAAGGATTCTGCACCCACCTATATTCTTCAGATTAATGAGTGCTACTCCCACAAGTTTTCCTATTATTACTATCAGATATTTCTATAGCGCACACATAATACACAGCACTTTACAGAGGATAATGAGTTTTTAACATCAGACTCTGGCTCGCTGGAGCCTACAGCCATACATGCAACGCATTCCATGTGTTGTAGAAGCCAATAAAACCACCAGTATGTTTATGGAATGTGAAAAGCATCTATAGGACCCAGAGGAAGTCCACACAAGCACCGGGAATAAATACAAACTCTCCACAGAGAAGGCCTTGGTCAGCAAATGACCTCAGGGTTGTAATGCTAACCACTGTGCCACCATGTATTTTATTTACTGGGTTGAAACTTCAAACTCAGCTGAAAAATATTTTGTTCAAAAGGAATTTGCATCACTATGCACCTGATACTTGCTGACTAGCACTGAAATTCAAATGTTCCATGTAAATATGAGATTAAGGAATCTGGCACAAGTACATGGAAAGCATTACATTCAAAACCCCAAGATTAAATGTATAGACCCTCATATGGAATCAGTCCTGTATGGGCATCAGAATGTGACACAGCCAGGCTTAACATCTTAATCTCTTTCTCAGAGAAAGGTGTTATGTAATAAATGGCTATAGGGGATTATTCTGGTTCATTCGCTCAGATGCAAATTTGCATCCTTGCGTGTGAACCAGATCCCGTCTTGCGAATAATGGTACGCCGGGCCACATGCAAAATAAGAGAAATAAAAACTTTACCAGATGTTAAGTGATAGTTTTGGGCGGCCTCAATTGAATACCTGTGTCCTTAGACAAGCACAAATCCAACCTGCCTGGGCCTATTACCTTCCACTGTACTTTACAGTATGTCATTCATTAGCTATAATGTGCACTATACTGTGCTGTGTTGTCTTTCCCACATAGGAGTTTCTATAATGGGTGCAATGTGTACCGTGGGTCCAGGGGGGTACGGTATTGGTACAGTATGTGTGTCCGACGGTCAGGATTCCGACGATTAATATATGACATAGGAATTCCGACCGCCGGTATTCCAACAGGGAGGCGAGTGCAAAAAAAAGCCCCTTGCGGCTCGCCACAGATTCTATTCTCCCTCTATGGGGGTCATGAACTCAAACAAGGAAGAAAAGCCTCTGTCAGTCAAATACAGGTGTTACTATGACAGATACAGGTGCCACAGGGCAGCATCAGTAATGCCCCTAGGCTTTAGATGGCGGCACAGCTCGCCCACTATTAGATATGGCCCTGCATACAGTAAAGTGGTACAGGTGAGGCTTGTCCATGCTGCGGAACTACAAGTCCCACATGCAGCAAAGCCTTACCAAGACATGATAGAAACCGCTAGGGGATGCCATTTAAGCACAGCACAATATATGGGTTTAATTAATAAATAAAATATAGTAATAGAGTGTTTATTATGCCTGTAGCTTGTTCCACTGTTCCACCAGGCAATATATATATATATATATATATATATATATATATATATATATATATATATTTATTTAATGCAACCATTTCCTAGTTAGACAGCATTATAAATCGGGAGATTCCCGTGCTGTTCCACGCCAGGTGTATGTGCTGCAGTTCTAGCTGCTGAATGTTTGGCATCAGTTTCCTGGAACAATCTGTGCCCAGAGGGACAGTGTTTGCTGTTGTATGGCACCAGTCCACTGTCCAATAGGTTGGCCATGAAGAACATTTAGTTCATGGCACCTCATAACACAAGACATGTTTCTAAAGCTTGATGAGATATTGCACGCCGCACCTGAACTTTTACAGGCGAGGGACGGTTTTATTGACAACTGACTTTAGTATGGAAAGTACATCTGGTAATAATCACTAACGATGACCTCTCCCACACCGGAGCTCTCTGCTTTGTCCGAGGAAATCTTTTTCTTGTTGGCTCATATTGAAGTTATATACAAATATAAAACTGCTCAGAATAGTATTTTTATTTAGTTAAATTAAAAATCTTTTTTAATACCTATACTTAAATATTATGCAGCTCACTCTGTGTCCATATGTCCCCATTATAATAAAGCCTTCACCCGCCAAGTGGCAAAAGACATCGCCAGTGGAATTACCCCTCCGCACCTGGTGGTAGGGCTTGGATTAGCTCACAGGTAATGCCCAGGATGAAAGTCATTGAGTCAACAGTAAAAGATCGACATGCCCAAGGTCGACACTGACAAAAGGTGGACATGGTATTTTCACGTTCTTTGTTGTCCATGGCGACACATGAGCACATGACCCTCCATCTAGTGCACCGCCCACCGTTAAATGGCATGCTTCAGGTCAGGTCACCAATGACAATCGGAGTACATGTGGATGGTAAAGTATGAAAAAGTAAAAAAAAAATTATAAACCCTAGTGCCCCCCCCCACCCACCCACACTCGTAGTAATAGAATCCCATAAACACAACACACACCCTGTTAATGGCAAGCATGCCCCCCTCACCCCATAAACACACCCAGACAAACACACAGACACACTCAGCTCAGCACATGCTGCTCAGTGCCATGTTTATTTCTTCCGCATGGGTGTGGCCATGTTCCCCTCCTGGAGGTCCTGTCCTCGCCCAGTGGCCACGCCCTCTCCATGTTAACTCTACCAAGATGAGCAAACCGGTTAATTATCCATTCACAGTATTGTCAACTTTCACAGATTCTACAATCTCTCTCCATAGTATTATTCTGTAGGAAATCAGATAACATCTCTCCACTTAGAAGTGCTTTGTACACTGTAGCGTGATAAGAGGTCAGATCCTAACATTCCATTTATAGTAATATAAACTATGAAACTGAAACACTGCCTAATAGTATGTAGACGCCACCCACATGCTGTGCATTCTACCTAGAAATAAATAGATCAGAACTTTCCATTAACATTACAGCAATCTGTCAAAATGGAAACACAGCCCAGTAGGGCAACAGTTCAAAAGAATGCGAAACAACTTGATATGACATTTGAATAGCGTTCTGGTGCGACAGGTAAGAGAATGCAAGCTTCTTCCCCCATGCAGCAGTACTGAGGACATGAATCGCATTACCATGGAAATGTATAAATACTTTGGTAATGACAGTTACATCAATATCACATGCATTTCCATAACAATATTAACAATAAGAAATAAAGGGAAAGAAATACCTGACTTGTCTATGCTGCTATTTAAGGCTCCTACGCAGCTTCTGTATTAGTCAGAGACATCTTTTCATCGTGTTTCTTATGAGTCCCGTTAGCATTTTTTTATATGAACCTTCTCTTTTTGTCTGGTGAGGAAACCCACTATTTTGGCTTCATCCCTGCCGTATAAGAAAGACAGTGAAAGCTATTTATGAAACGCTCTTAAATGAGCTACTTAATGCCTTGGTGTTGTGCTCAGATGAAGGTTTCTCAAACCCAATCTCTATAGAATATAAACGGTGCATGTTTTCTAGATCATCTAGCTGGAGCACATGTGTGTTATTGTGCATGCACACAATAGATCCACAGGCAAAGTATTTCTGGGGATACGTTTGGAACAGGGGTCAGGGAACTTTTTTACCCTTTACCCCAAAATGCATTTAGATACGCCGACGTTACCCCAACACTCCCCACTGCTCTTACACACACCGAAAGTACCCACACATACACAGCCCTCACATACAGCACACCCCCCACACACACGCAGCTCTCACATACAGCGCACCCCCCACACACTCAGCTCTCACATACAGCACACCCCCCACACACACACGCAGCTCTCACATACAGCGCACCCCCCACACACACGCAGCTCTCACATACAGCGCACCCCCCACACACTCAGCTCTCACATACAGCGCACCCCCACATACACACACAGTTCTTACACACAGTGCACTCCCCACTGCTCTCACACACACAAACACACCGCAACTACCTACACATACACAGCTCTCACATACAGCACCCCCCACACACACAGCTCTCACATACAGCACCCCCCCCACACACACACAGCCCCCCCCCCACACACAGCTCTCACATACAGCATCCCCCACACACACACACACACACTGCTCTCACATACAGCATCCCCCCACACACACACAGCTCTCACATACAGCATCCCCCACACACACACACACAGCTCTCACATACAGCATCCCCCCCCCACACACACAGCTCTCACATACAGCATCCCCCCCACACACACACAGCTCTCACATACAGCATCCCCCCCAACACACACACACAGCTCTTACACACACCGCACTCCCCACTGCTCTTACACACACCGCAACTACCCACACATAACACAGCTCTCACATACAGCACATCCCACACACACACAGCTCTCACATACAGCATCCCCCCCCCCCCACACACACACACAGCTCTAACAATTCTACCTCTCACAGCGGCAGCAGTCCGTACAGCAGCGGCTGGGTCTTCCATCTCAGCCGAGTCAGGCTGCAGTCAGTACATGGTTGCTGAGGCCATGCCCACAGCTAAGCACTATCCTCTCCCGTGGCAGGTACTTGTGCACTCAGCTAGTGGTGGGCCAATCCACCCCTGGGCTACACTGCCTGCTCTGCGTGTCCATAAAATCATCTTTTAGAAACACAAAGCTACCACGAATGCCTCAAACTATTTTCTAATGTTATCTCATTATAGTATGGACTTCTATAAGCTGAATCAGGTACAATGAACACAGCAAAGTTTGCTAATTTTTACTTATTCACAGGTGCTGCATGTAAGATTTGTTGGATCCGGCAGCACTTGTAGGGGAAGGGGGGGGGGGGATGGTGTGTCACATATGACACATTATATGGTAAAGGACCACATGTAATGTACCATAAGTGGACCAGCCTCGGTAGTTGCCGAGGTATTGAATGCAAGGCTGTAATACCTCGGATTAGTGTATGGGGGTCTTTAGAGGGACCTCTAGACCACCCAATTGGTTGCTACCCCCCCTTCCAGCCTTATTGGCATGCCACAGGCAAACACTGTCTTAACAGTATGTAGGCCATGGGCAAGGCAATGTACTGGGGGCCCTACCCAACCATTAACAGAAACAAATCATAACATTCTTCTACCGCAGTCCTGCACCATCTCTCCACTTGTTTCCATAAAATTAATGGCTGCCAGCACTCTAATTGGTAGACAGACTTAGCCAACCACCAATTGGCATGCTCACAGCCATTCACTGTCTGGCTGCAGGCTGGGAAGCACTCTGATTGGTGGAAATCGCTGCTTGGCTGCTCTAATATTCTCTACTGACTCCCAAAAAGCTCAGAAGGCAGATGCTCACAGCCCAATCTGCCCCTACTCGAATGCCCGTAGATTCAGGGGGCCCTACACTCCCTGTAGTTAACCACAGCCATCAAATTCCACCTTGCAGTAGTGATGAACCAACCTCTGCCTTTCTGACACCTACACCAGCCGATCCTACCTCAAGCTTAGCCTTTACACATTGTATTGGGTGTAGATCGCTGGAATTCCCCATAGAATATCCTTTACTTGAGTCAAATAGCAGGTGATTGTGTTTTATTTAGAGGGTTTAGCAGCAGACTTTGGTTGTTGCAGCACTTGTAGTATCCTAGGAAAAAGAAAACTAGCAGCGCTTAAAATTTAAAAACAAAATGAAGCAATTGGATTGTCTTTACATGGAATAATGTTATTATTTTTAATATTAAATAGCTTCAAAATGGAACAACAATAAAAAGCATGTCATAATGTCACAAAACATAAATAAAATGCATAAAGTATGATACGCACTAAATATGATGGCCTGGAGGGTCCGTTCCTATTTGCGCCCCAATAAACAGTGAGTAATGATAATTACCACCCCAATGGTGATGGCAGGCTCCCTGATCCATTAAAGCTCCATGTGTTCATCCCAAAACAGGTAGATTCACCGAATATCCACTGGGTCCACGGTCGGGTTGGCGTAGCGCCTGAGTCTTTTCGTAATCCTTAAAAGATTTAGCCAGAAGGGGTGGATATCACAAAGACCAAGTAACTTGGGGCAAATGACTGAACTGTCTCAAGGGGCTGCTTCGGGCTTCTATCAAGGTCCAAATGAAGTGGTTGTTTGTCCAGCAGGTTTCAGACATGTTTCGCCACACCTGGTGGCTTTATCAAATGTGAGTGACTGCTGGTTACCAAACTTGCAACAGAAGAACACTGTACAACGTTACCAAACTTGGTATATATACCTTATCTAATTTGGTCACATGACCACATAGCATTCAGATGAGACAATCCAATCTATAAAATTATCATCAGAATCAACCATGAAAAGGAGGCAGAGTTGCAGATACAGTAGTGTGGAGTTTTGTGTGTTGCGCAAATAACAGCAGCTGGCACAGGGGTAGTCACTCCCCAGTAAATGCTATGAAAAAGAAGATATGTTGTGCCAGCGCTGGCTGAAATAAATTTGCAAGACGGTATTACAATAAAATACAAGTTTAATAACTACACATAAAAAACATTAATCTAAAAGAGTGCTAAAGTGTACATATAATATGCTGACTGAGATCTTGGTCAGACCCAAAGGAAAGGAATACATTCAAGTTCCCACTGGGTATTATATACAGTGTTGCAAGTAAGGTGGTACGGCGTGGTACGGAGTACCTGTAAGAAATATGTTGCAGGTACGCAGTACCACTTACTCCCTGACCCACTGTCAATTCTATTTTTATTTTAAGTCTAAATATAATGCATCCGCAGCCCGCCCACCGAGCATTATGAGTGGTGCTGTATGCAGCTATCGGCTACTGTTGATTTAGCCTGTCACACCAACAGGCATCAGCGGCGCCAACAGCGTGAAGAGCAGGCTCCACAATTGTAAGCACAAGCTGCCGGTCTCTCCCCCAAGCAAGAGCCAACCCACCCCCAGACATTCCCTGTTTCTCATTCCTTGTCTCCTGATGCCAAGCCGCTATTGTCATTTAGTCACTCCTCTAGCTTTGTGTGACCACGCCCCCTCATGTCACATGGCCACGCCCATTTTTGGTGGAGGCTATTAGTACCACCAAGAAAAAAATTCTACTTGCACCACTGATTATATATTACCAATCCACGCTTTGTTGCAGTAGGTGCTGGGTATATAGAGCCTTGGAGGATTATAGGAGAATGATGTGCAATCTTGCGTTCTTTAGAAGCAATATCTCCCTTATATCTGCATAGATGTCTTTTTAGACAAATGCCAGGAAATTCTGGGTATTTCTACCAATGGAACTCTGCAGGCTGGTTTAGGAACAGATGCCATGTCCCAAAAGAGAATGTCCAGTCGGAGTTCACAGCTATGGGTGACAATCAAGCAATAGATGGTAGTGCCAGTTGGGGGTAATTCCAAGTGGTGGCTCACGGCTCTAGGTGACAAGCAAGCAATGGATGGTAGTGCCAGTTGGGGGTAATTCCAGGTGGTAGCTCACGACTCTAGGTGACAATCAAGCAGTGGATGATAGTGCCAGTTGGGGGTAATTCCAAGTTGTAGCTCAACGCGTTTCCCCGGATGTACTCCGGCTTCCTCAGGAGCACAAAGTGTAGAGTTGCAGATAGTACTAAACTTTAGAACACATAAATAACACAATATAAATCATGCAGAAATTACTATTATTGTAATAGCTAAATATTGAGCTGCTGTTAAGGTATTATTACTTCCAGTATCCCGGGTGAAGCTGTTTGCCTATTAACTAACTACCATGTGCCCAAATTAACCAGTAAGCAAACAGCTTCAGCAGCTGTCTGTTTGTATGCAGCATGGCTGCGGCCTACTGCAATGGCGGCGATAGACAGTGCGGAAGACTGGGAAGGACATCCAGTAGGACAGGGAGAAGGCGGAGCAGATGCCACGACACAGCAACACCAGGAACACATGAGAGGGTCTGAGGAGATGACATGGAGGGCACCACCTGCCAGGCAGCGCAGATGGAAACAGGCATGTGAAGGAACTTAAAAAGGTAAATAGGTGTGCTTTTATACCCAGATAGTGACAGTACCAACCCCCCCCCCCCCCCATGGGTGGCCCTAGGACACCTCTTAGGCTTTAGAGGAACCTTTCATGGAAGGCATCAGACATTTTGGACATCTGAGGCATTTGTCCAAAATCTCTGCTCTGGCCCATACCCTTTCCAGTCAATTAAATATTGAAGATAGCCAATGGAAACGGGAGTCAAGAATCTTGACAAATTCGTACTCAACGCCTTGGAAGGTTCACATGAAAGGGATTTAGGACTAAAGGTTTCAATCAAGACACATGAAACGTCCTGGAAATTTTCAGAAAATGTGCCAGTTTCAGCTTCTATGCAACTGGGTTGAGGACTTACTCAATCTGGAATGGACATATGAAACAAGGAGTGAATTTCATGTTGGGTACCTTGAGTCTTAAGTTCTTGGTAGAAAGCCAGACACAGTCTCCTGGCTTGAGAACAGGAACAACTGTGTGCTTTTTATCAGCGAATCTCAAAACTTGACGGAGGAGTAGAGTAAATATTTGAAACATTTTTGGAGAAGTGCTGAAGAGTGAGATCCAGAGCAGGTACAGATGAAGCTGGTAGAGGCTTAAATTTGGGTACTCGAGGATGGAATCCATAATTAGCATCAAAAGGTGTGGAGGTAGATGAAGAATGATATTGATCATTGTGGCAGAACTGCCCAGGGATGCAATTGAGCCCAGTTGTCTTGCGAAGATACGAAAGTAAAAAGAAATTACGCCAAGTCCTGGTTTACCCACTCAGTCTGACCTTTCATCTGAGGGTTATAGGCTGTGGACAACTTAAATTTGACTAGGAGGATGGCACAGAATTTGGCAATGAACTGTACTCCTCTATCAGAGTTAATCTCTAGAGGCAGTCCATGAAGTCTGAAGATTTCTTGAATGAAGATTTGAGCCAGCCTGGAAGCTGATGGGAGACCAGTGAGAGGGATGAAGTGAGCCATCTTGGTAAACCAGTTGACCACCACCAAGATGGTATTGAATCTATTGGACTCAGGAAGGTCTGTAACAAAGTCCATAGACAAGTGAGTCCAAGGCTTATGAGGTACTAAAAGAGGTATCAATTGTCCAGCAGGAGAATGATGGTTCACCTTTTGCTGGGAACATTTGGAGCAGGAGACATATATATATATAGATTGGCCATAATGGGCACCCACAAGAGCTATTTAATTACTTCCCTGTTTGGGTGCACTCTTATTAGTCTAAACATGTCTGATTAGGGCTTAAACTCCCAAACCACTTTGTTTTCACACATCTTAGCTTCCACCTCAGGAGGCTGGCAGCTGAAATGTGTCCCTCAGCTGCACAGCACCCACACCTACATGTACAATTACTAATATTTCCTAAGGAGGCGGGCTAGCCACACCTCCCTGCTTTGGCCATGCCCCCTCCCAGTACCTGGTCTCCTAAGAGCTGTTGGTGCCCCTGCACTCAGTAAACCAAGAGCATATGCTGTTCATGCAGATTCAGACTTCATTAGAGAGGTACAGTATACAGATCTATGTTTATGCAGAAATACTATATTTTCCTGTACACAATTTTATTGAGTAATTTGCACCCATTCAGCAACACCCCCCCCCCCCACACACACACACACACAGAAGATTTTAAAGCACAGTATATACAGCTTGTAATCAGACAGTTAGAAGCTGATTTGTTGGTACTTTCTCTCTCAAAAGGTTTGATAAATCTTTCCAAAGTCACAAAAGTCTAAGCTGTTCACAGCATGCAACAAAGTACCTCTGCTGTCACATTCCTTTTACAGAAGCCATATACAGTATGATTGCTTTATAATACCAAGAAACATATGGTTGGAATCAGTGTAAGACAGGTATACAAACAGATCTTACGTGAGGAGCATAATGAGCTTGATTAATTAGCTGTTCAAAAACACTGACCAGTTTTTATTTTCCGCCTGAGATCGAAATGCCTGTGGACAAGTAGATGGATTTCTATGGAGTCCAGGTTCAAAGTGTGTAGCTAAAATGCCTTTTAAGAAAGAATCATTAAGTAGCGTAGTCAGGTGCAGTAATTGTATTGAACTTGGGTCAGAATTTATTTCCAGCCTCGAGGTCTCAGCTTTCTAAAGAATTTTCTCTCTCGGCCGTTAGCATTTGTAACTACCGTTCTTCTGCCTATGTTTTTTTTTTTGCGTCATGTGTCCACAGAAACGAGCGAATCGGCTAATGCGCCTGGAAGAATGAAAGATTCTATATAATATATATATATATATATATATATTACCATATATTATATTACCACACCATGACGCTCACTCTCTATTACTTTTTTATTATTAGTATATTTTTTAAAGCTGTTCTACAATTTGTTAACCTTTAGGGGCAAAGGTCAAAACTCAGAAAAAAAACAACACAAAAAAACCCCAGTCTGTTGTGATATCTAAATATGTGTAACATTATGACCCTTTTTTTTTGTTCAAAGACAATGGGCAAAAAGGATATAGATGAAGATATATACATGTGTCCTAAGGTCATTTTTTTTTTACTGACTTCAGCACTTAAATTGGAATTCTCATTTTCCAGCCCATATCACCTGTCTGCCGAGTGAAAAAACCATTAGGTTTTTTGTTATGAAAGGGCCAAAAGGTTCTAAGAGTTAAAACTCATACTTTAAATACATTTTTTTCACTCAGTTTATTTTACCCATACTTGTTTTGTTATATCTTTTCCTAAATTTTGTTCCCGGTTATATAATCTCAGTAACATCTGAAAATATAAACAACTGAAAAAAAACAAAAAACAAAGATTATATATAAAATGTCTACAAGCAAAAGACGACATACTAAAAGAGAGAGTGAAGGCTAACACATGTGTTAGATGATTCTCTTTTATGAATTTGGCAATTTGCTTTTATAATTTAAAGGAAATCCTGAATTTATAAAAAAAAAAAAAAAATAAAGATTATGGGCAAATGTTCAAAGGTTCTTCTGTTACTTCTCAAAACAAAACACATTTGACCTTGGGCTGTAAGGAATACAGACAATAAAATTTAATGAGAACGTATTAGGAGGAGAAAGTATTTTCACAAAAACTGTTTTGTTTTTTAACTATTAACTAGAATAAATTGAAAGAATAGATTGTTTAGTTTACAACAAGTTAGTATGCCCAACTGTCCAGTAAATAATAAAGCATCTGTATACATTGATTTGATTACAAAAAAGTAATATAGTAATAAATATTATAATAAATTATTATTATTTATTCATCATCATCATCATCAAGCAATAACAGGACACAATGTTACTACAGGTTGAGTATCCCTTATCCAAATATCCATTATACAAATTATTCTGAAAACCATACATTCCAGAAAGTGGAAGCACTACTGGGGACATTGGTAAAAGCACTACTGGGGACATCAATAACAGCACTACTGGGGACATGATCTGCAACTGGTACTACTAGGGACATGATCTGTAACTGGCACTAAATATGTGCAAGGACATGATTGCTTGGCATTCAAATTCAGTGTCTGAGATAGTACACAAACTTTGTTTCATGTTTTGAAACCTTGTTTTATGCACAAATAAAATATATTTGTGTGTATTTCTTGTGTTTGATGTGTTTGTACAACATGAATGTAACATACATCATTGAAATATAAAAATATTCTGAAATACGGAATAATCCGTTATCCAAAATTCCTCCGGTGCCGAGCATTTTAGATAAGGGATACTATACCTGTATTTAATATTATTAACTTAAAAAGTGCACATATATACAGCAGGGTTGGTTATTAAATACCATCAGTTGTGATTAAAACAAACATAATCCCAAACACATCCCAGTAAGTATTTTTACCCTACCCCTAATCCATAACATAACCTACTCTTCCCACAGCTAACCCTAACTTTCCCCTACCACAGCCTAACCCTATCTGTCCCCATCAGGAACTGATGTGATTTCATCTACAATCCTTGGTATCATTAGAGTGTCAGCCTTTTTGGTTGTATTGGTGGACCCTTCTTTTTAAACTACCGTAGTTGCTTGCACATTAGTGCAATGCCTTATGAGCATTTCATATAGGCGTAAGGGGTATATAGGAGAATGAATGCAACATGAAAACTGTTCTATGGCCATTATTCTGATTCACTCACAAAGACAAATTCCTTCACAAATGGACAAAACCATGTGCACTGCAGGTGGGGCAGATGTAACTTGTGTAGAGAGAATTAGATTTGAGTGAGGTTTTACTTCAAAGTTAGATCTATATTGCAGTGTAAAAATAAAGCAGCCAGTATTTTCCCTGCACAGAAACAAAATCCAACTCTCTCTGCACCTGTTACATCTGTCCCACCTGCAGTGCCCATGGTTTTGTCCATTTGAGAAGGAATTTGCTCTTGCAAGTGAACTAGAATAAGTGCCTATTTATAGACTGCACAGTTGCCATAATTTTCTTTGGAGTTTTAAAAGTATAGATTTGTTTGCCTCCATTCACAGAGCTCAAGATTACAGTGTATCAAGCTTTACCGTGAGCATTTGATCCATGAGAAATCCTGGCATCCTAAATGAAGACTGTATGAGAACGATGGAGGCCATGAGGCAGAGAAGAGTACATTCTTGGGGATTAAGAATTCTCCATGCATTGAAGAGCCCATATCACTTTATTACATTTGCAAATCTTTTGGTTTCTTGGCAAGACGACAGGCTTATTTCAACATTCTAAGAGCGATACCAGATAGGGATGAGAACAGTGTTACGGTTCTCAGTACGACCTTTCCCTCTCACCAGTTTTTCCAAGAAAATCATAATGAAGGATGTACCCGGTCCCAGGACTGCAGTTCTTTTTCCACATGTGTAACTATGGGGCAGAGGTATCAATCTGCCTATAACGTTTTTTAAATAAAGTTTTTATATGTCACCCCCATAGCCAATATTGAGCATACAGCACAGACGATGGAGGGATTGTTAATAATGCGTCGGAGTGAGCATCATTAACGATATTGAGCATACCCGGCCACTATACAAATTTTAGAAGATATCACTTATGCTATCCATACACTTGTGCGATTGCAATTGACGCGATATCGGGTTCGATTTCCCTTATAGCTCACCTTTCGACAAATCGCATCGAAAATGCTTTTTTTTGGCATACAATTGTGCATACAAGCATGCAATTTATCAAATGCCCCTTGCAATAAAAAAATCGGACGGTATCGCATGATCGAGTGGGCAGAAATCTTCAGGAATCGAATGTAGCGGTTCGAAAAATCAAATGCACACAAAACAGCATTCAACCGCACAAAAATAAATATTATGTGCAGAATACTTACCTGGAAAGTCTAAAAGATCTTAACATGTATAGTTTGGAGCAGAGAAGGGAAAGGGGGGACATGATAGAAATATTCAAATATATCAAGGGCTTTAACATAGTACAGGTGGGAAATTTTCTTCGAAGGAAAAGAAGTAATAGAACACGAGGACATGCACTGAAACTGGAGGGAGGTAGGTTCAGGGGAAATGTTAGAAAAAAATTACTTCACAGAAAGGGTAGTGGATAAGTGGAATAGACTCCCATCAGAGGTGGTAAAGGCTAAGACAGTAGAAAAATTTTATCATGCTTGGGATAGGAATATGAATATCCTTACAAAGAAATAAGGATCAAAAAGGGTTGAGATTACCTGAAGGATAATAAAGGGGCAGACTAGATGGGCCAAATGGTTCTTATCTGCCGTCAAATTCTATGGGCAGTATTCAATGAGCATTTTGGCGATGTGCAGCAAATCCTGTTTAGGATTCGCTGCACATTCGCCACTGCTCGCTGCGTTCCGGAGCCTCCCTGGCTCCAGTATTCAACGAGTCAGGGGCTAGATATATATGAATATCTAATGAGCGGCTCGTCTCCGGCACCCTGCTGGCTGGTCTGTGTAAAAAAAAAAAAATATATATATATATATATTTTTTTTTTATTAAATATATATTCATGTGCTTACAGCACATGAATAAAAATAGCATGCCCCTCCTCAGAATAAAATTCCTGATTTTTTTACACCAAATGTAAAAAACAAAACACTTTATTTTAAAAGTTCACATTCCACTTCACCATAAAAAGATAGCAATTGCTACTCGGTGAATCATGGCGAAAAAAACCTTGAAATGTATTCGCCATCTAGTAATTGAATAGGGTGATTCAACGTTTTAGTCAAAATTTCGCCTTACAGCACAAAATCGCCATAAAAACCTGGCGAATCAGACTCATAGATCATGAGACGCGAGATTCGTCCGGCGTGCCCGCACATTGCGTCTCATCGTACACAAATGTGCATACAATCATTCGGTTTATCGAACAGATGTGGTCAAAATTGAATGATTGCATGCTATATCTCACAAGTGTATGGGCAGCATAATGGGCCAAATTGAGCAATCTCTTTAAAAAAATATGGGGCTTTTTAAGTTTCACTATTAGAATCATGTAGCACCCAGTGCTAATATGCTTTGCGCTGACTCACTTACATCGTGCAGTACCTGAAACAGTGAACACTTAAATGCTTAATGAAAATCACAGAAAGCTGTATTAAAAGAGTAATTATTTACCGCATTCATGCTTTCATTATCTAAATTGGGATTAACAGACTATAGCAACATTGTTTAGCACATTTGGTTTTGTAATTACTGTGATTTTGTGTGGAAGTGTTAGTTTTACACACAAAAAATATTAATGTGAAAGCAATAAAAAAAAAAAGTTTTTAGTCATTTGCTCTTTGAAGCAGTGATTGTTAATACTACTACTACTACTACTACTACTACTTCTACTACTCTACAAACACAATAGCAAATACAGAAGTGTCAACAATTCAATGGGTTAAGTTTCTCAGGGAAAAAAAAGGGTACTTGTGTACTAGCACGGCGCCCACGATAATTAGTCGCCCGATTTTTTATCGCATCGCATGCCATACACCCGATGGCATGCGATGCGATATTGACCCATATACGATATTAAATTGTATAAACACCCTAATGGGTGCTTTTAAACACCCTAATGGGTGCTTACAATGCTTAAATGCACCCCCACGCCACCCCCCAAGTATAAACGTGAACCCGAAGCGTGGCGAGCGCAGCGAGCCCGCGAGGGGCAGCGGTACGCGTCCTACAACCTTTTCATACCCCCACTTTCCACATCGGCGTGTGATTTTATAAAGTGTGGCGAGCGGACGTGGATACCTGTGAAGCCCGTGAGGGGACGCCTATACATGTGAAGGTATCCGCGTGCGCTCGCCACGCTTTGGGCTTGGTGGCTCGCTGCGCTCGCCACACTTTATAAAATCAACTCCACACCGATGTGGATAGTGGGGGTATGAAAAGGTCGTAGGACGCGTACCGCCGCCGCTCGCCACGCTTCGGGTTCACGTTTATACTTGGGGGTGGCATGGGGGTGCTTATCATCCCATCGCATTGTATGGCATTGTATGCCATATACAATGTCATACAATTTTAAAATTGTATGACATTGTAGAACATCGGCCGATATCGCATCGTATCGCATGCGATATGGTCTGCGATGCGATGGGCGCCGTGCTATTACACAAGTACCAAAAAATGTAATAGTACAGGACTGCAGTGATTGACTGCACAAGCTTTGCACACTTGCAGTACTGACTTCACAGGACTGTTGGCAGGCACAAGCTGGGAGGACAGAAGCAGGGAACAGCAACTGTTATGCCCAATACATATGGGGCGAGTCAGCCTTTGTTCTGAGCCATCTATTTAAGCACAGATCGCTCAGCACACAGTGATGCACCAGCGTTGTGTGCTGAGCGATCTATCATGGCCAGTGTTCTCTGGTGAGAGAACACTGGCGATGACTAGATTTATACTGCATGCAGTATAAATCTAATTAGGCGATGGCAACGCATGGCAACGCACATCGCCGTCACCAGGGGGCATACACAGGGAGCGATCCATGCTTAATTTCTAAGCAATCTAGTTAGAAATAGCCCTCACATCGCCCTGTTTATATGCCACATAAGAGCTATTGATACTGGAACTAGGAAATGGTAAGATATAAGTTGTACTGGCAATTAGCAGATGGGAGTAAGGGGTTTAAATAGGGCACTCTGATCAGTCATTGGTGCACCTGGTCAGATGGAAAGCTACCCCCTTGTGAATGGGAGAGAATGAAGTCAGCTGATCAATCCAACATGGAGACACCCTGCAATATTGAACCCAGGATATGAGCCAAACCACGAGCATCTGGCTCAATACTTGCTGCAATTTTATATGGTGCCACCCATGGTTTCATATAAGTACACACAAATCTAAAGTGAGCATTTGAGATCTTCCACGGATGTACACAAGGGAAAGGAGAGTTTGTGGTGGGATTTGGATCCCGGCTTACAGGGGCTATTCTCCCTCTTTGGAGTCCATGATCCCATAGAAGGATAATAGAACATGTGGCAAGCACAGCAAGCCTAAAATGGGCTTCTTAGCACTAGCAGAGTACCGTCGGCAGGGATTCCCAGGTGACCAGTCCATTCTACTGTGTGTGCTTTTGTGTGGTACTCAGAATTAGGCCCATTTGTAATAGTGAAGTGATATGGCATTTGCCAGGTCAACTTAGTCTTTACATGCACACACATTCACGCTAGGGTTAATTTTGTTGGGAACCAATTAACCTACGAGTATATTTTTGGATTGTGGACAGAAGCCAGGGTACCTGGTATAAATATAGAAACTCCACATAGTTTTGGCCATAGTAGGAAGCATTGAATCTTGGGGATAGAATGTCATTTACAGAAGTAATAGTTATTGGCAAACCCTACATACACACACACCTGAAGAATTTTAAGCTGTTAACTTGAGGATTTTTATAAGTGTTTCCAGGGCAGAGTGCAAATGCTTTTGATGGTGGATTAGCTGCCCAAGCGATAGGCCGGGTGTGGGCTATGGTAGGGACACTAGAGCATTTGCAAGAGTCTGTTTATGCTGTGACTACCTGTAACTACGCTTGCCTATGGAATTCGTCTGGTATGCTGTGATCTGCTTTATAAAATAAAGATCAAAGTCTTCATTTGAATCTCTCTCTCTATCTATCTATCTATATCTATATCTAATGGAATGGTTAGTTGAAGAAAGAGACTGGCACTCGGAGGTCTTAGTGAAGACGTGTATTCACAACAAGTGAAAAAACACACCTTGACAAAGGGGCGCAGCCCCGAAACGTTGGATGTGTTTTCACTTGTTGTGAATACACGTTTTCACTAAGACCTCCGAGTGCCAGTCTCTTTCTTCAACTAACCATTCCATTGGATGGGCACCGGGGCGGATGACATATTGGAATGAGTGCAGGACCGCATTGCTACACATATAAAAACTCCACACAGTTTGGGCCATGGTGTTGATCCCATCACCCCCATAATGTGATGTACCATATATACTCAACCTGAATATAAGCCGAGGCAACTAACTTTACCATAAAAAACTGGGAAAACTGATTGACTCGAGTATAAGCTTAGGGTGGGAAACGCACAAGGTCTAGGGGCACACTGAGACACACTGTACAGGGTATAGGGGCACACTGACACACACGCACACACACTTATTGTAAAGGAACACTGACACACAGAGACCAGACACCCCCCTACGCTCTGCCCTGTGGGATGAGTGCTGTGTCTCTGGCAGGCAGGGGGAAAGGCTCTGTGTTTCCATTGGGCAGGGGGAAAATCTCTGACGCATTGGAGGGAGCACTGCGTCTCTGGTAGGCAGGGGGGGGGGGGGGAGTGTCTCCGGCGGCCAGGGAGAGATGAGCCACAGCTTCATGGGTGGATGGGGATGGGGGAGAGGAGAGAAAGCTTCCGATCATGCTGGGTCCTCTCCTCTTGCATCGCTGAGGCTCCTGCAGCTGCACCGGTCCCCTCCTCTACAGCAGTGCTGATCCCAGGGACCCTCACTTGAGTTTTGGCCGAGGGGGGCTTTTTCTGCATAAAAAATGTGCTGAAAAAGTCGGCTTAACTATTATACAGAAGGTGCTGACCTATATTTTATATATCATTATACTGTTGCCAACAAGAACAAAAATTGATAACGTAAAACTCCTAAAACTTAAAACTGGCAGCACGGATGGTGTAATGGTTACCATTACTGCCTCACAGCGCTGAGGTCATGGGTTTGATTCCCACAATAGCCCCAACTGTGCGGAGCTTGAATATTCTCCCCGTACCTGCGTGGGATTCCTCCGGGTAATCTGGTTTCCTACCACATTCCAAAAATATACTGGTAGGTTAATTGGCTCCCAACAAATGAACCCTAGAATGTCTGTGTGCACGTGTACATGTGGTAGGGAATATAGATTGTAAGCTCCACTGGGGCAGGGACTGATGTGATTGTTCAAATATCTCTGTAAAGCGCTGCGGAATATGTGTGCGCTATATAAGAAACTTTTAATAAATAAAAAACTCTTCATTAATTCTATGTATGTTTTGCTAATAATTATTACTGCTCTAAATGACATTTTATTCCCAAACTTCAGTGATCACGGTATGACATTGTAATTTATTTGTTGCTATATAATCATTTGCCAACTCATATTATAGACATATCTTCTAATCAGGGCCTAAGGGATGGCATAAATCTTTCTCTTAGAGATCAACCAAACTACTGTCAGACAGAATAATTACCTTGGTATAATCGTTGCCAGATGCAGGTCTGGCAGTATGCTTTCTAGCGTGGATGTTCGGCGTGCAACGTTATCCATGCGATGTGCTGCATGCACACTCAATGGCACAGAGATACACAATGATAACAATAACCCTGGCTTCCTTTCCCATGGTAGATAAGGCAGTATCCATAGGCTCTCTTTCCCAACCACTTCCTCTGCCTGACAGAAGACAAGAATGATTGCCATCCATTAACTAAACAAATGGGCTGTATGTACATACCCCAAATATATCCCATTTGCTGGCTGCTCATACACCTGGCACTTCATTGTCTGCCTGCCCTTTTCACATATTTGACAGATGTTCCTTGCTGCTAAATTAACTTGGGGGGAAAAGCGGTCAGATAGGAAATTACAAAAGATAGGGACTCTGTGCGACCTGTGGGACCTTGGCATCCCTCACTGTGCCGTATGAGTCTTTAACAAACTTCTCTAAACAGTAAAAACAAACATAAATCAGAGGTGTGAACTCGCTGCCACTAAGGTCAGCGCACCGGTCCAATAAAGCCGACCTTTACTTATTGCACTTTTATTCTTTGTTTATATAGTATAAACATACTAGACTCTATAATCAGGGCATGGGGGCAAGTATTTACATCAGGTACCAAAGCAGTGGAGTTTACAATCTAAATTCACTATCGAGAAAAGAGTAAGATATCCAAGAGAGGATATCTAAGAAGTCTCCCGGGTGGGGCACAGCCTTCTAAGTAGTAACTGTTAAGACTAAATTTTATTAGTTAAAACATGACCCTCAAATTGGGTCAGGTAAGAACAAAAAAAGACAAAGACAAACAAATAACACCTATAACAATTTCTATATAAGAGAAAGTAGTGAAATATAATAATCTCTGTCTATAGGTTACCTATATTCTGATACCTGTGACGCTCTTGGGGTCCGCTCAACTGTGCATTCACTGACATCTGTCACATGCACAGGCAGCAGCCACTCCCTTAGCAACCAACAACTCGGGTTCCTATATAACTATCCTATTGCTATTATCTACTGATACTTTGGTGGAATTCAGCAGTCAAATTACTGTTCCATACAGGGAGCATTATTGTTAAATATTATTTAATATTCACTGAGATAATACTAGGCTAGTAGAGGCGTTCTCTTGTCTGATAGGACTACTCAAGAAGTATATTATATACTGCTACCTATAGTTAGAGGCATTTTTCCTTTTTCCTCTTTCAACCTATAGACAGAGATTATTATATTTCACTACTTTCTCTTATATAGAAATTGTTATAGGTGTTATTTGTTTGTCTTTGTCTTTTTTTGTTCTTACCTGACCCAATTTGAGGGTCATGTTTTAACTAATAAAATTTAGTCTTAACAGTTACTACTTAGAAGGCTGTGCCCCACCCGGGAGACTTCTTAGATATCCTCTCTTGGATATCTTACTCTTTTCTCGATACTTACCCTTCTCCCCGGGAGCACCTCCACAACTTTATAACGTTATATATTTGATTTGATTGTGTTGATTGGAGTATGCCTTCTTACCTGCTGTCATAAGTAGCCCAGTGCAAATCGGCCCTCCCCTCCCCCCTTTCCCTTTGTTTTGTTGTGAATCTAAATTCACTGCCACAGACATACAAAATGCACATTAACACTATAATTCATTTTATCAGTTTAAATACCCCTTTCACAACAACTGAAACAACATCTGGGTCTTGACTCAACGTGAAAGAGATAACGCAGGTCCAAATACCGTATAAGCACTTAATTTTGCGAGCAGTAATTTTCGCGATGACAAAATCAGCGATTTCGCGAGCTGAAAATTTCGCGATTATCCACTGTACCTGCTACTATACCTGATGTAAATAGAACCCCCGTAGTGGGGGAGGATATTTCGCGCGGCTTTAATTTTCGCGATTACGGAAGGCTCGCGAAAATAAGTGCTTTTACAGTACTCGAAAATCTAATCTGGGTAGCTATCAATGATGGTCTGGGAAGGATCTGGGTTACAGGGCAGTGTGAACTGGTTTCAAGCTTTGTTACACCGGTTTGAAACCCATTCACACCGCAATCTGGACCTGGGTCTTCTCCTCTGCCGGCACCTTGGAGATGACATCATCCCCAACTGCTGGTGACACAGTTATCCGTAAGTTGTGAACAGGATCTGGGTCACCAGCACTTGGGGAAGCTGTCATCTCCAAAGTGCCGGCAGAGGAGAAGACCCAGGTCCAGCTTGCGGTGTGAATGGGTTTTTAAACTGGTGTAACACAGCTTGAAACCAGTTTTCAGTGACCCACGCTCGACCCAGGATTGCAGTGTGAAAGTGGTATAATATGTATTTTTGGATGTGGAAGGAAACAAATTCATATACATATGCTAAAAAAAAAAAAAGAGTGCACAGGATGTCAATAAATCCCTGATTTAGGAGCACAAGGCCACTATTAGTACAATGACTTAGAACCTACAGTAAGTATCAGTATTCCCTTCAGATGAAGGACAGGGTTCACCAACTTTAGACAAAACCTGATGTAAATAGAACCCCCGTAGTGGGGGAGGATATTTCGCGCGGCTTTAATTTTCGCGATTACGGAAGGCTCGCGAAAATCGCGAAAATAAGTGCTTTTACAGTACTCGAAAATCTAATCTGGGTAGCTATCAATGATGGTCTGGGAAGGATCTGGGTTACAGGGCAGTGTGAACTGGTTTCAAGCTTTGTTACACCGGTTTGAAACCCATTCACACCGCAATCTGGACCTGGGTCTTCTCCTCTGCCGGCACCTTGGAGATGACATCATCCCCAACTGCTGGTGACACAGTTATCCGTAAGTTGTGAACAGGATCTGGGTCACCAGCAATTGGGGAAGCTGTCATCTCCAAAGTGCCGGCAGAGGAGAAGACCCAGGTCCAGCTTGCGGTGTGAATGGGTTTTTAAACTGGTGTAACACAGAAAGTGGTATAATATGTATTTTTGGATGTGGAAGGAAACAAATTCATATACATATGCTAAAAAAAAAAAAAAAAAAAAAAGAGTGCACAGGATGTAATTAAATCCCAGATTTAGGAGCACAAGGCCACTATTAGTACAATGACTTAGAACCTACAGTAAGTATCAGTATTCCCTTCAGATGAAGGACAGGGTTCACCAACTTTAGACAAAATCAATGAGGATCCTTCTCTAGGTCCTTTAGCACTTCCATGATGAGCTCCAATCTCCTACTGCATGGAGATGGAGAATAGCTGCAGGTATGATGGAGGAGAGCAGATGAGGGATCAGTCACACAGGTGCAAATGAGCTGCTAATGACTAGATGATTGTGGCGACCACCAAATAAACAGCAGCTGTCAATAAAAGGAATTACTCAATTCATTTCTCTCCAGCTAAAACTAAATATGGATTTAATTGCTTTTAGATGAACAGGAACAGGGCAACGTGGCCCAATAATAAGTAATGAACAGGGGTAAAAAATAAATTGTTCCACTATTCCCACCCTTAGAAATATAATTGACCCACACCTCGGAGCCTTTCACTATCTTACTCAGGTCCCTGCTTTTCTCACCTTCTACCTCATCCATGTTTCTGAACCTCCCCTCACCTTCCACCTCAAACATCTTTCTGCGCCTTTCCTCACCTTCCAACTTACACATGTTTCTGCTTAACATGAGTATGGCATTTGGGGGCAGCAATGGAGAACTTTCCAGGAACAGGGGCACTTTGGTCCTGTTTTCTTGCCTTGCAGAAACCAGTGGCTGCATCCTTGGATGGTTTTGCAGAAAATCCTTTGTAACCTAAAGGGTTACCCCAAATGTCCTATGGTCTCCTGATATTAACACAGAAGATCCAATGCTGTGTCTTCAGATACAGCCAATAGACCACAGAAAGCCTCATGTGGTTTTTGCATATTTTAGCACAGCCAATGCAAGGCAGCTTTACTTTTACTGTATATCTTTTAAACAGGCCATACAGATGGAGCCAGGCCTCGTTCAGCGGGGGTCTGGCAGTCAGATTGCCAACAGCCAGCCTCCACCAGCTGCTGGAAGGCTCACGCGCCCGCTTCTGACGGAGCCCTCCGCAGCCTCCACGCTGCTCCCCCATCGGTGTCTGCAGCCTCCTCGCACCCCCTAACCCCAACCGTCTCCCTGAGTGGCAAGTTTTCCATCCCCCCGCCACCGGAAAACTGGGACGAGCGTGTGTGTGAGACGCTTGCTCTATCTGTATATAAATTATATTATGTTTTTATCCCTTTATATTCACACATTTGTGTCAGAGTGTGGTTGTGTCCTAAGAACTTATGTGAGTTCCATTTTAGTAAGTCTGTGCAACTACAGTATGCAAACTTTTATATTTCACCCTGTGATTAGACAGCGAATTACCTTATTTTATTAGCGCAAGTCACATGCTCTTTTAAAAGCACCAAACACTAATCCTGTGTGTGCCAATGTAAAACAACCCTTGTAGGGTACAGTAAAGATGATGCACATTGCTATGTGTCATCCTAGCTGTGGGCATTCTATCGTCAGTGCCAGGGCACAGCACACATTTCAGATTTCAGTGGTGAAGACAAGTCCTGACTTTTTGGCTGCACACGAGTTAAAGGTTGGAGAGAGAAATCACACGCTCTTTAAGTGCTGTGTGAGAAAGGAAGGGCTGTCGGACCTCATTAGTTGTCAGAACTAACAATACAGAGCTGACAATGAAGGTAATTTGGAGCCTTTTGGCCATTAATCATTTTCCTGACAAGCTTGACGGCAGCATGGAGCCTCTGCTCAGTTTAGGGTTACATGTGTGTCTGTTTATACATGTGCATTGCTGATGCTATTTCTCATGTCGGGGAAAGGGAAAAAAACCTCATTAGTCAGGAATTCTGCACTGTTAAGTGGAATCGGTGACAAGGTCCAACAGTTGCCACGGATGTCACAGCAATATACAGAGAGAAGGGCCAACTTAAAAGCCGAACAATACATATCAAAACACCATTAATTAATAGGATAAGTGACACATGTTACTAGGCAAATCAATTCAACTATTTAAATCAATCCAATCTAACACACAGACAGCTAGTGAGGCTGTGTCAGTAATTTCCTTGTACAGTGATATATTCCTGAGTAATAGGCTTATCAATAGTCAAATCAAAATCGAATCGAAGTCTAATGGTTTTTTAGCCGCATTCGATCCCGATTCGTGCTCCCATTCAGTCTATATCGATTAGAAAAATAGACTGTGCAGACAAGACTATATAGTACAGATCTGTACTATATAGTCAAAACTGAATCCCGATTGAATAGAACAGGAATCGCACAGTGGACCTTATTTTGATTGATTCGCTTCCCTGCGTCTTTGCGCAGAGAGCAATGTTTAGCGACTGCGCATGGTCAGTTATGCACATGTGCAGCTGCTGTGTGCGAGCAGCCACGGCGAATAGATCATTTGCCGGCCACTCACACACAACGGTGCAGCTGGGGGGCAAGAGGTTGTGGCCCGGGGGACTCGCCCATGGAAATGCCCAGCGTTTCATGGGCATTCCCATGAAAACACTGGGCGTTCTCATGGTAATTCCCTGATGACGTGGGTGCGGGGGGCGGGCAGCTGAAGTCAGCATATGTCAGCTGTCCGACTACTTCACGTAGACGCCCTCGCAGATGTAAGACACCAAAGAGGTGTCTTAGATTTGCGAGCACTTGAAAAATCATTCGTTGGTCGGCGACCATCAAATTATTTTGTGCCCACACGCAAGGCTGTGAATGGATGACTATGGAAATCATCCATTCGCATGCCTGCGGGTAATTGTGCCATGTGATGGGGGGGGAAAGGGCCCTACATACGCAGAGATGTGTGCCAGAGATACATAACAGGAGATTCAGCACAAGAGATTTCACTTGTGTGGCTCATTTCAGACAATGAGCCACATACAGAGAGATTTATGTCAGAGATTCAAATTGGGAGATTCAGCACGGGAGATTTCAAATCTGTCACGACGGTCACAGCCGCACATGCCATCAAACTGCACTGTGTGTATATATATATATATATATATATATATATATATATATATATACACACACACACACACACAGTATATATATATATATATATATATATATATATATATATATATATATATATATATACACACATAATGAAACAATAAATGGATACTGGCTGCTGAAAATAAATATAAGTCATTAGTGAAACAGTGACCTCCCCCCAAACATTTCATAGTTGGTGGTAGTGTCCCCCATAAAAAGTTTTAATCGTTGGTGGTATAGTGTGGCATCCCCCTCACCCCTCAACCGTTGGTGGCACAGTGTAAAAAAAATATAGTATATACTTACCAACTCCGGTGTCTTCCAGCGTTGCGTCCTCTCACTGCAGCTTCCATCTGACTGCAGAGGGCGGGCGCGGCACCCGGCAGGTCCAGGAAGCGTCTCTTCAGCTGGGCTCCAGCAGCGAAGCTTCTAGGTCGGCGGCAGCGGGGCTTCCAGGCGGCAGCGGGGCTTCAAGGTCGGCGGCAGTGGGGCTTCATCTGGGCGGCGTGCTCTGGCATGACAGTCGCTCAGATGGCCCTGCTCATCCCCGCGCCACACATGCAGGAGATGAGCAGGAGCTTCTGAGCCACTGTTATGAATTGACTGACCGGGCCATTCTGAATCTTGTGCAGATTCAGAACGGCGGGGGCGCGCATGTAAATCGCTGTGTGGGCTATATACACAGCGATTTACATGCATTTTCAGGCATTTTCTGAGCGATTTAGTAAAATCGCTCAGAAAATGCCTGAAAATTGTGCTGTGTGTGGGGCCCATAATACATCTGCCCCACTGTGTTTTAACCTGAGTGCCATCAGGAGTGTTTTATCTGTCCAAAGTCATATGCTGCCCATACATATGTGAGATATTGCATGCAATCATTTGATTTCGGCCACATCTGGCCAATAAATCGAATGATTGCATGCATTTTGAAGGGGACATTCGACCCAATGCGCAGGCACGTCGTCGAATGTCGCATCGATAGATATGTGCTGCACATAATATTTATCGAATCGCATGAGCAATCGCATGTGGTTTTTTAACCACATGCGATTGCTGAAATGCAATCAGCGTGGGGACTGGAGCGGGGACCGGAGCTGGCAGCAGGGACCGGAGCTGGTGGTGGCGGCGGCGCCTGAATGTGAGGCCGCTGATTGGCTGAGAAAGCTCTCAGTCTCAGCGGCTTCGGCCAATTAGAGGGCCGTCCAGTGTTTCAAAGTCCCACCGCCTGCCTGACTTTTGTAGCACCCGCTACCAGCCGAATTCAGGGTGGGCACTGATGTCATGTGACGTCAGTCGCCCACTGGGGACTGCTCTGTAAGTGGCAGTGGAGTAGAATACCGCCCCTGAAGCTTGCAGATTGAGAGGCCCCCTCATGTAAACACCTGTACTATAATTAAAAACGGGGGCCATCCAAAACAAAATCATCATAATAACCTCCCAGCGGAATGCCATTATTATGTAGATATTCATAATGACGACATGGACTTTTCATTTATTTAGTCTTAGAGTGTAATTAGGGTTCATCAGAAAATGTCATATCAACTCTCACACCATGTTGACATTGTGAACATTGTCATTTTGTACCACAACCCTCTGAGCAATGCAAACATACTATAGTACAAGGTTTGTCTGCTACTGTAGGTAAAAATCGTTCAGATCATGTGGTTATAACCAAGACCTTTACATAAAGTGGACGCATTTATTCTAACTGCAAATATCACTTCCTGATGATCTATAGGTCTTGGTGACAAACACAGAAGAAAGCCTGAAGCCAAAGCCTGTACACGTGGTAACAAAATATCCCTTTAGCAATTCCAAAGTAGAGCGAGTGAAGATGTACAGTATATTGTACCAAAGGACATGATGTTGCTGTGTAGGGTGTCCCAAAATGGAGGACAATGAAAGAGCCAATGATGTAGTTTCCTTCCTGCAAATTCGGTTTGTAAAAACAAACAGTTCCCTATAGATAGGAATACCACTACCATTCTAATGATACAATTAATTGTTTTTACAATCCATCTGTTTTGTTTTGATTGTTTTTTTTCCATAGAAAATGTTTTCTATGGAGGAAAATGCTAAAACTTTGATAGGGCAGCAAAAAAAAGCCATCCTACGCCACCGGATTCATCCTGATCCTCCAAGTTTATCGCTTTTTAAAGAAAAATTATTTTTTATTGGACTGGCTTGAGGCATCCCTTCATAGGGAAGATAGGGTTAAAATATGTTTTGAACTATGGGAAAGCTATGTGGATACTTTGCCACTTTCCATATGTTTTCAAATTAAGACCTGCTTCCAACATACGGGTCCAGAGTGTTATTGGAGGATGAAGTTATTTGCGTGTAATCTATACTGTATATCCTGTACAGGTTCAAAGCTACCTCTTGGAGGACCAGGATACACCTCCTTCTCCCCATAGATTTTTCATTTTTTTGTTATCGTCTGTTTTTGTTCTGTTTTGTTACTTTATATCACTGTTTGCTACATATGCCATGATGTCAGCTATGTTTTCTATATATTGACACATTGGGCCTTATTTTGGTTCATTCTTTCTGTCAAAATCCTTCTTAGATGGACAAAACCATGTGCACTGCAGGGGGGCAGATGTAACATGTGCAGAGAGAATTAGATTTGGGTGAGTTATTTTGTTTCTGTGCAGGGTAACTACTGGCTGCTTTATTTTTACACTGCAATATAGATCTCACTTTGAAGTAAAACCCCACCCAAATCTAATTCTCTCTGCACAAGTAACATCTGCCCCACCTGCAGTGCACATGGTTTTGTCCATCTAAGAAGGATTTTGTCTGAAAGAATGAACCAAAATAAGGCCCATTGTCCCCTGTTGATGATCTCAAGAAGAGAACGGGGTACAAAATAAAAAAAAAGCAATTTGCATATATCAATACAAGTTTGATCTATGGAGTCTTACATGTTTAATTGATTATGTTATATGCGTATATTGCAGTTATGTTGATACTTTGTTTTTATTCTGTTTGCAATAATAGTTGACTAGATTATGTGAACTTGTGATATGTTCAATAAAAATTAATACTTAAAAAAAAAAAAAAACCTTTTCTAGTTCTGTGCAATAGAGCTGCATGCTGTAGATTCTTGTATTACCACTAATATATCACAGAGAGGATGTAACAGACACCCATTTGTCTACATTCATATCCTCTTATCTATGCCGTATCCAACAACAGAGAAGACCTAACATGCCTTTGCCTGTGCTAATCATCTATATCACTCCTGATGTGTCATATTAGTTTGGCTCTAGGACGTCAGTGCCTTCAGTCACCTCGCGCTGCTAATTACTTGTACTGGTTGTGGTGGCTCTGCTGAGAGACAGCCTGTAAGTACAGAATGACATTTTTATTTTAAATGAGACAGGTCTTTCAACAGGTCTTGTAATCTATTTTCTGAAAAGACTATTAGTCTCTGTCTGAGAGTTATGAATTCCCACTATAGTTAGTAGAGCGACAAAGATAAAGATTGGGAGGACTATTTATAAACGCTGTCACCTGCACATTAGGCGCATATACTGTATAAGCAAACACAATATGGAAAACACATATTGCTTTTTAGTGTCTGCTACAGCTGTGCATTTCTATTCTGATTTCACCCTTGCTACCTTCGCCCTTTACCTGAAAGAAGTTATCCATTGGAGGGAAGGTAGAAATACTAAAGGGCACTTGGTACAGAGGAAACATCCCATGTGTCTGACTGGGATAGGTCTAGATCCCAGTTGGAGAAAGAACGCTTACGTCACAAGCATGTGGCATGGCACAATAGGGGGAACAGCAAGGTCCAAATGTGGTAGCCCAAATGTACGCTCGCCATGCTTCGGGACTAGTTATTAAAGGCGATAGATGGTGGTATTATCCATACCACCATCTATCGCCTTTAATAACTAGTCCCGAAGCATGGCGAGCGTACATTTGGGCTACCACATTTGAACCTTGCTGTTCCCCCTATTGTGCCACTGGCCTTGCTCCTCCCCCCTGTGTTGCATGTCACTTAGTTGGGCGTGAAACATTCTTCCTTTAATTTGGATCTACTGACAGACCTTCTAGTCGCGCCATAGTTTGGTATCGCCAGGCTTTTTTTTGTGACTTTTTCTGTTGCATAGCATCTTATTTGCAAAATGGAGGGAACATGATGCACTAGCAGCTTCTGCTGATTAAAAGTATATGCATCACGTCTGTATTCATCATGTGACTGCTGCTGTATCTGCATACGAAATGCTACGTCACACGTTTCTTCAGGAAAACACTGTAACCTTCCATTTCTTATGCAGATATTAGTCCTGAGGCCCGTCCGACAAACGGGTGAAAGTTTATTCAGTGGGTACAGAAGATCCCAAAAACCCTCAATGAATAAGCAAACAATCAAGAGAAAAAAGAACTAACTGGGGATCGATCTCACATGGATTTCACAACGATATCTACAGTGTTCGATTCACAGACCACTCTGCCGATGAGTCGCTTATTCATTCCAGTTTGTCAAAAGTTTTGTAAAGTGAAAATGTTTTTAATTTAATGGACCATTATAGGCCTTTAAATTGTCCACTTAGGGAAGTCTGTTTATTGTGTTGTATTCAGGAAATCATAAGCTTTCCAACTACATATCACAATGCATGAAAACAACAGAAATAGCATGGACCCTTATGACAGCACCCTTAAGGGCTCGTCCGATTAAACCTATCTTCAAACTTAGATCGTCCCTTAAGATGATAAGGTAGTGTGCAAAGTTTGAAGATGATTAGTAAAAGTGTTCCAGAGTTATCGTGGAAAATCCATATACACACACAAAAGCCTCATATTATACTTCTGTAGATAGCGGAAGTCAGACATTGAATATAAATGTGCTAAATACTGTAGATTACTCAGCAGAAGCTCCATTTTGCAATTAAGATGCAATTCAACAGAAAAAGTTGCTAAAAAAGGTGCCCAGCGGTACAAAGTCACATAAAGCTCACTCATTATGTAAAATGCAACTTGTATCGCATAAAGGATAGATGGATCTGGACACATCTGTACCTAAGAAGGCATCATAGCATAAAGAGAAAAAGAATGGTGGTGGAGCGCTTGAATATACTGCAGATACAGTTAAAAATACAAATAGATCAATTATCACATATAAAAATATTTATTTTAATCTAACATATAGTTAGTATTATAGTAAATGCATATTATAAGCAAGTTAAGAATACATCTAAAAATAATAATAAAAATGCACTCAACTGTGTGAAATTTTTGAAGGACAATGGAAGATATACTTATTATGAGTCCAGGTTGTTCCTATGATGCTCCCCTCCGGATGTTTTAGGAATCTCCAATAATGGTGTCCGAATGAAAACTGGTATGGTGGGTGTCGATGAACCTGACTGGATGCCTTGTACCTTGCTTTTAGTCGTGTCAGGTGTGAGATGGTACTGACTCACAGTAAAAGTAGGCCCCAAGAATAAGCAGGTGGTGGTGTCCCAAGTTGATGTTTCCAGTTGAATTGGATTGCAGTTGAAAAATGGGGATCAAAGATGGAGGTTTGTGTATGGGAGCTGGTCCAAGTATATCCATCAATAAATAAGTCCAATGTCCAACAAGAGAGTGCAGCCTGATGCATTTCGTCGTCCATAGACAACTTTTTCATAGCAGAAAGAACAAGGCAGAGAAGGAGTAGGACACAATTGTTTGGCTTATATAATATTAGCTGAAGTACAATATTTACATTTTTAATTTATTAACTTATCATCGATTTGGATATAACTGTCAACATTTTAAATAATTAGCAGCTTTTGTTTCTGTTCAGTTTTATAATCACTTTTACATTACAAGATGGTTTAAGGTTTTATTTCTATTATTAATGTTGCTTTTCCAAGGCTTTTGGCTTCACAATGTTTTTTTGTCCCAACCTCCATTTCTGTTTGTTATTTTAGGAGATGAGTGGGTTCATTTCTAGAGAACCCCTCTACCCAAACAAATCTGATCCAAGGCAGCTCTCGAGCTGTCGATCCTTGGCGCCATTTTCCGTGCTTTCTGCTACTATGGCACTATGGGGGCACTACTATAGTTATATGGGAACACTACTGTGGGAGGTCTACTACAGGAGGATAGAAGGACTATTATAGGGGTACTGCTGTGTGGGACTACTAATTGGCTGATTTATAAAAAAAAAATGATAATTTTTATTTTTTTACAGCAGGGCTTCCCTATGCACCATATAAGTCAAACGGTGCTGCTCTGTGTTGCCGCATAAGTCCAGCCCTGCTACCCTGTGCTGTCGTATAAGTCCAGTGATGGTGTCCTGGCTGTCTGCCTTGCTGTGTAAAAAACTAGTTAGCTGGTGAAGTTATGCAGGGTACACACCAAAACGATTTTGGCACAATCCCATCAATCTGGATCCAATTCAGACTGATTGGATGCAGATTTGGTCAAAATCGTTTGGTTGGATCTGAATTGGATCCAAATCCGATCCTACCTGCTGCAGGTAGGATCTGTAAAAGATCCATTCATCTGAATACAGAGGGGATCAGGTCGTATGCAAATCGTACGATCCGATTTGCATACGATTTGCATACAATTTGCATCCAATCCAAATCGTTTTGGTGTGTACCCAGCATTAGACTGGAGGACAATCCGGACAATAAGGGGAGACCATCAAGTTAACTGAAGATGCGGTCTGTAATCCTGGAGCAAGACTAAAGGCATAAACACAGGCCAAGGCCTTAAGACTTTCCTTGTCACTTTGAGTTATTGGCAGCTTGTCTTGTCCTTACTGTCCTCTTCCTTCCTCTTGCTTCTTCTCATAATGTTAAAAGTCATCAAACATTGAGATGGTATGTTTGTAGCTAGCTATGTTTCAGAGAACTAGGCAAGCTTTTCCAGGGGAACCACCTTTCGCTGTAATTATGGGTTTATTAAACTGGGCACTTCATGTTTAAAGAACATACGGTTTATTTTTGGAAATGACACCACCGTGCAAATATCACTTTACACTGTGTATTTTATTGTACATCATACAGTGATTTAATAAAAAAATAAAAATAAAAATTGGAGAAAAAAACATCATGAGGGTGGAAGGACAATTCTATCTTGCACCTCTTTACTTTGCATTATGTGCTCTTTGGAGCATTGCCAGCTTGTTTTGTGGGGGGCCCAAACAAACCAACTATGCTACCACACGGTGACCTAATCTCACACCTGACCGTATCATACTTCAGTATGTCTTATCAGCACAGCCTATGAGCATCCATTTTTTCCTCAGCTCCTCCTCCTCCTCTTTGCCAACTTCTACAAAGACGAAGTGCCATTATCTCCTGCCTAGTGCCTGTAATCTCCACCAGTAACATCTTTTTTTCAGAAGGACAATTCGATCTTGCACCTCTTTTTCTTTGCATTATGTGCTCTTTGGAGCATTGGCAGCTTGTTTTGTGGGGGCCTTAACAAACCAATAATTTCAACCACAGTCGTGTGGCAGACCCTGTCGCTGAAATGATTGAGTTGCGTGCTATTTTTGGGTTGTCGCACAGTCTACAATAGCAGCTTTGTCCGTGATAAGTCTAGGCGGCATCTCTGTACTAATTGGTAGAAAGGTGGCTGTGCTCATGTAATCATAACAGTCATCCAGCTACCTCGGTGCAACCTTTTTGGCCTAAAAGCAATATTGTCAGTTGTTCAGAATAGACTGGAAATCAGTGTAAAAAAAAAAACAAATTGTGTAATTTTAGCAGTTTTTATGATTTTTTTTCCCCAAAAAATACAGATCCAAAACCAAAACATGGAAGGGAGGTTTTGTCAAAAACTGATCCAGATCCAAAGCATGAACGGAGATCCAAAACACAAAAATTGCCTGGTGCACATCCCTAGTTATTTTAGGATTTATGGTTATGTCAGTCAGTTTTTTCAGATCACCAAATTATTTGTCAGTTATTACAGTTTATTAAAGTTTTCAGCAAAATACAGTACTGTGCCAAAGGTTTAGAGGCAGGTGTGGGAAAGGCTTGCTCAAATCCTTTTCTTTATGTAATCTAAGACAGACTCAATGATGTTGAGGATCAGAGCTCTGTGGGGGTCCTATCATCACTTTCAGGACTCCTTGTTCTTCTTTATGCTAAAGATAGTTCGGAATGATATTGGCTGTATGAGTGGGGTCATTGCCCTGCTGCAAAATACATTTAGAGCCAATTAGAACACCTCCTTGATGGTATTGCATGATGGAAAAGTATCTGAGTGCAATTCTCAGTGTTGAGGCCACTAATCCTTACAAAATCCCAAACTCCATTTGCTGAAATGGAACCTCCACCATGCTTTACTGTTGTCTGAAGACTCATTATTGTACCTAGGAATAGTGGATGGGTTTACCTGGTTCCCACTGGTTTCTGCCAGTTCTGAGCTGATGGCACCACTGGACATCTTCCAAAAGGGAAGTAAGCACAATGTTCATATGATGTACTAAGTTTCCTTGGAGGATAACTGTGTCTGTGGCCCCATTAACATTGCCTTCTTCTTTGTGCGTCTTAAAAAGAGCTCAAACAGAACATCTTGAAACCCGTCTGCTTTGAATTCGTTGCCTGGAAGAGACTATGCTGATGCATGAGTCGCAGTTTGGCTGTCCCTCACCTGGTTTTAAGCCTACTACACAGCTGTTTCTGTTTCAGTTAATGACTGTATCAATCTACATATGAAAATGATAATCATTATCACCCTTTTAGATAATCATACATCTGGGTATAATCCTACAAAATCCCTAACTTTGTGCAGGTGTACCTAGAAGAGTTGATGCTGTTTTGAAGGTAAAGGGTGGTCTCACTAAATATTGATTTGATTTCGATTTCTCATCTGTTCAAGTTGCATTTTGTGAACTGCTAAAATTAAATTATTAACATTTCTATTTTTGAAAGCATTCTTACTTACATTGCATATTTTTTTCCACACCTGCCTACATTTTCTGCACAGGAATCTACATCCAGTGGAAGGCCCAGAACAGGCTCCTTGTATTAAAGTTCTCTTTGGAATACATCTACAGGAGGTCTAACCAGGACCTCTACCCTTTAGTGTGTCCACCTGAACCTTATGTTATCACAATGAAGTTTTTCTCCAAATCCATCCAGAACAGTCTCACCAGATCAAAGTCCTGCCTGGTGAACACCAACAGTAGTTCCAACCAGGACACCAACCCTTTAGTATGTCTTCTAGTATTCACTGTTACCCCTCTGTGAAGTTTTCATACAAATCCATCTGGTGGAAGGTCCAGAACAGGATCCCAGCTTACAGCATTGTGAGGTCTGACCGGTACCCTTACCCTTTCCCCCTCTACTCCCCCCTAAAACCTGGCCAGGACTTAACTGGACCACATTGCATTTGTTTCATCTCAATTGGTGCAGGGGTGTCAGAATGCATGACCAGACAGACAAACATCCAAATTCATATTATATATAAGATTTATCTTGACTGTACACTGCAAATATGTTAGGCCTGCCTCAAGTTAAATTGCATTGTAAAGATAAAGCTGGTCGACATTTTGCGCTACATCCAGAAGCAGCCAGGAATTCCCCGTCAGCGCTAAATGGACACTGTACACATGCGCACAGCATCTATTCCCACAGCCGGAGGGGCTGGGGGCATGGCTAGAGGATTACAGAGCCTACGGGCCATTCCCCCACAGCATCAAAACTGGGGCGTGGCCTCATGGGAAGATGCGATTATAGGCCACGTCCCCTTTTCAGCAAGTCACGCCCCCTATTCACTAACCCTGGCAGTTGGGAGGTATTTATGCCTATAGGTGTAAATCAGTGGTAGCCGACTCCAGTCCTCCAGAGCTACCAACAGTTCACGTTTTCTAGATCACCTAGCTGGGGCACAGGTGGACTCATCACTGACTAGCACATTATAAATGATCCACAGGTGGAGATAATTACTTCACTGATGATTCTGTAAGGAGAAATGAAAAACAACAACTGTTGGTAGCTTTTGAGGACTGGAGTTGGCTACTCCTGGTGTAAATAGTCACCAACCTGCAGTAGCACAGCATTAACACCAAACAGAGGGCAGCATCAGCCATATCCTGCCAGAAAGCAGCGCCAGTAACAAAACAAGACAAGCTCCAAGAGAGGGGCTGCAGCACAGTTTGAATTCAAATAGAGAAGAAATTCCAACTGCCAGGGAACTGTGCTGCAGCCCCCATCTCCAGCCTCCACTGCACACCTGTAGTTATTCGGAGTGTAGGGGTCAAGTGGGAATATAATTCACTTTGGGAAATGGGAACCATAGGTTTATAACACCTACATGACACATATATAAAGGTAACTTTGTCAGAGCCTACAATAATGGCAATGAAACTATTGAACATAGGACTTGCACACTCATTACCATCAAGAGGCCTACTTGAATTAAGCTCACAGCCTACACAGACTATCCGTCTCCTATTCTCCAGATCCAGTTACATTAGAAGAACAGCGAGATCATGATGAAAAGAACCCACTAGTTTATTGCGCTCCGGCTGGCATTGTTCCTATGTTAGGGAGGGGTGACTGCAGATAGGCGCACTCAGTTATGCTGCACTTCTATAAATGGTTTAACCCCAGATAGCTGTATAATTCACCAAGCGCTGCAGAATACAAGCTTGCAGCAAGTTAGATTCTGCAGGCAGCCTGCAAGCCAATTACAGGTGTCAATTAGGTGGCGATATTAATGCCCTCTTGAGCTCTAAATTAAAGTCACTTAAGAATAGATGGGGAAGTGTTGGGCAAAAAAGAAGCCAGGTACCACATTCCAAATGGGGTTGGTCTGCGCACCCTAGTTTTAAAATAAATTAAAAGGAGCTTGTGACTGTTGTGACTGAAAGTACAGTAAATAATCCAAAATACAGGTGCATGCTTTAGACACAAGACAATAAATATCTCTGTATTTTTGTAGAGACCAACAGATATTTAATTATGGAGTGTGAAGTGTGCACCTGCATCTACAGTACATTTTGGATTGTATGCTGTATTCTCAGTCACAGCAGAGTAGCGCCTTTTAATGGTTTGGAAAGGATGGTGTGTGGACCAAACCTCTTGGAAATGTTACAACCAAGGTAAATGCATGCGTGTCTATCGGAGTATGTATTTTATGCTGTAATCTCCTCACATCCTGCTCATTTTCTTTTAGATGAATACTTAGGCAGCACAATGTAAGCAAAGCATATCCTTTAGAGACGTCAATTCTGCTTACCCGTTCCAAGGATAACTAACAATGCCTTATAGTGGACCTTGCTGAAATCTCTAGCATTGCTAGCATGAAAATAAGTCTAACGGCAATGTACAATTATTATTAGATATCATTCTAGATAAAATAGATTAACAATGCCTTGAAGACATCCTTAGGGAAGCTGTGCTAAAAATTGGCAAACTTCCTTGACAGTATGTAGAGTGCGACAGGACAACAGTGATGCGTGGCTTGTGTACACTCACAATAAAGAGTGCCTTAGGTTTGTTTAAAGTACATAAGGATATATAAATATGAATACTATTATACATGCATTTCCTGCAGCATTACTATACAAGGCTCCAAACTACTAGTACTTGACTATTTCAGACTGGCAGTGGTGCTGTTGAAGTGGTGCTCATGCACCAATAGGTCCACCCTTATAGAAGATCTAAGATCACTGCACCAATTGGAGCCTTTTGAGGTACATGCGCAATCAAAAGATCTCCACAGTGCAGGGAGGAATACAATGGGGGAATTCAATTCTCTTTGTGGACTTTGTAACTTTGTATTTTTTTATTTATTAATGAATCAAATTCTAATAGAATTGTACATCATGGGTGGAGTTCTCCATTTATGTTTAGTGACCAATTCAATCTAAAGCAAACTTGCATATGTCATGGCAATGTGAGCACCGATGTAATTTGATGGCTCTAACTGTGCAGAGTTTGTATATTCTCCCGTGCTTGCGTGGGTTTACTCCGGTTTCCTCCCAAAGATGTGCGTGTATATGTGGTAGGAAATATAGATTGTAAGCTCCACTGGGGCAGGGACTGATGTGAATGTTCAAATATTCTCTGTAAAGCGCTGCAGAATTTGTATGCGCTATATAAGAAACTGTTAATAAATAAATAAATGTAAGTAGGAATAGTGAGTCGCACATCTTTACTACAATAAGTGATCTGGCGGAGGTACTGTATATGAAAAAAAATGCTGAAACAGGAAAGTATAGAAGGCTATTTGTGGCTATAAGGAAAGTACTGGATGATATTAAAGGTTACAAATGGGACTGATTTTGCATATTGATTAAATCTATGGTGGAAAAAATAAGCAGCACGTGTTTGTAAGCAAACTAAAGTATTCACAGACCCAAGGGAGATAATTATCTCTGACCTATTCAATTAGGCCCTGCGTGGTAAGCCCTGAGTGTGCACTTTTCCTTACACCCCCCAGTAGCTGAAACGAAAAGTCGGTATTAAATTGCACTCTAGGTATTTAACGCACAGAGAAACCCATATAGAGTCCTACACTTTTCACAGAATTTATGGGTTACTGTTTGGACCCAAGGTTTTAGCAAACAGTGAAAATGTTGAATAATTGGAAAGGCCTGGGTATGAAACTCAGAGCTTTTGCCCACATGATAAACCCCCCACCTAATTGAATATGCCTCCAAATTGTCTGTAATTTTTTTTGTTTTTGTAAATGTTTAAAAAGCACTTTTAGCTCCTATCTGCCAGATCTAAAAGCCCTCTCCACATAATTTAACCCTTTATTGAGCTTTTTAGAGAAATTTCCTGAAATATTTTGATTTAGACAGATCGCTTAGAAATAGGGTTAAAATCACCCCGTGTGTATGCACCCTTAGCGATTTTTAGAGATTTTCTGAACAATTTGTCTAGATCATTTAGAAAGTAAGCGTACATCACTGTGTGTGTGGAGGCTATAGCGGTATAGATGTGCGGCGGCGCGCGGTGCTATCGCTGTAAGAAGAATGAGCATGTCCCATCAATCTAGTCATATCGCTTAGCAAGAGCCTGCATATCGCTCGCCTTTTGTGTAGCATCTTTTTATCTCATCTGGACACTCCCCTGAACCCTCCTCTCCATTCTCCACACGCTGCTGCTAGAGGGAACATGAGCTGTGAACCCTCCAGTGTCGGTAAGTACTCCTGCAAACCACTATACACCCCCAACGCTTGATTAGGGGTGGAGTGGCTATGAGAGGGGACCACTGTGCCACCAATGTTAAACAATTGGCATGCTTATGGGTGAGGGTGGTGTGTGCCTCCTGCCGCACCCCCGGACCTGCAGTGCAAGTAGCTCGGCAGGAGGGTGTTTGGGGGGGGGGGGAGGCCACCACTGTGCCACCAATGCAAAACAATTCCAATGCTTAACTAAAATCTCCCATGCTTTAGTCGCTAAGCAGAATCACTGACGCATATTGCACCTTCTGAGCAATATAGATGCTGGGTTAGATTTCTCTTCTGGTTATTCACTTTCTATTTTGTTTACTTATAAAGATAAACTATTAACACTTCTATTTTGTAAAGCATTCTTATAGAGCACGGGTGTCAAACACAAGGCCCGCGGGCCAAATCCGGCCCGCCAGACCTCGTCATGTGGCCCGCGCAGCCGCCACCCACCCCCGCCTGGCGCCGATTACATTACTGTGGGAAGCCATCACAGTGTGAGTGTCACATCACATTCAGTGACACTCACATGACGACTCGAGACTGAGAGACATACCTAACAACGTGAGGAAGCCGGGTGACACAGTCACTTTGCCGCGGCGCTCGCTAGGAGGAGGAGGGAGGACAGTGGACACAGACTTGTTAGTGTCACTGTGTGACGTGCCCGACTCCTCCCCGGCTCCTCCTGTGGTGCCGCGCTGCGCAGCAGTGGCATCAGTTGGTTCAGTATATTTACTGTAAGTTTGGCAGTGGGGTGGGCACAGTTGTGTTGTCTCTTGTTGTCCAGACCAGTCTGTTCAGTCCAGAGTCCGTGGCCGGGCAGGCAGAGAGCCAGGCCAGCAGCACACTGCCGCAGCCTGAGCCCACAAATCTGCAGTGCGGCTGCCTGTGTCCATGGTCATTATCATTATCTGTCCCACTGTCACCACCAGTCCAGAACTCTAGCGAGAGTCCTGCGAACCCAGGTCACCTGCTGGGCGATCTGATGTCACGTCACTGTGCCCTGTCCCAGGCCCCCAGCCAATCTCCCTGCTAGTTATTACTTACATTATTACAAAAAACAGTAATAATTGAATGCAGTGACAATAATTTATGATAATAAAGAGTGGACACATAGTCCCTTTGAGCGTGACCAAACTGCTGATGCGGCCCCCGATGAATTTGAGTTTGACACCCCTGTTATAGAGCATACACATGGTGAGATATGCACTATTTTTCTAGTCGATTTTGCTGATAGTGTGAATAAAACAATCAAATGGGCAGCAAATGGTTTTCTACATGCGATGCAGATTCGATCCCAATGCGCGCTCCCGCGTAGTGTAAATCTAATAGAAAATAGTCTTGGCTGCCAAGCCTATATAGTGGAATTCTAATAGTAGATTGTGCAAATCTAAGGTGTTCACTGCAGCATATGATTTGATGTTTATCTCCTGCCTGAAGCCAGTGTTGATCTAATAGCAAATCTAATGCACAACAAATGGAAATTCAAATAGAAAATAGCGGAAATCGAAAAGGAGTAGAAAAAACATCAGAGCAGGTCGAATAGTCCATATCTAATAGAAATCGAATCGAGAACGGAATTGAACCGTGTGTGCGCACCTTTACTTTTTACATACATGCCTAAAACTTTGGTATAGTACTGTATATTACACTTGTGGCCAGCCAGTAACGTATTTGAACTCGGTTTTGTACCTAAAAATTTAGGTAAAAGGAAAAGGGGGGGGAGGGTTTGCGGCAATAGTGTAATTCAATGGTGCTGTGAGATTATTACACTATAGCAAAAAATGATACATATCAAACGTCCCTCAAAATCTCAATAAGGTCCTATTTGAATAGATGCAGTTCCAATGTGTGCAAACAATGTTTTCCAAATGTTCTTTTTACTGTAAAGACTTTTAATGCGAAAGTTGTGTCTCAGATCGACTCAATATATGATAAACAAATAAAAAAAATATATGTTTAAAACATTTACAACAAAATAAAGTGTGAGAATAAAAATAACAGTAACATTTTCTCGTTTGCGATTTATTTTTTGCGTACCTCGCTCACCTCACAATGAGGGGCAAGAATCAAGGTATCTTTCTCCCAGGTGAAACTACCATCAGCTAGACTTCGATCAGATGAAAGGCGTACCACACTCACAGCACGTCAGATGATTTTCAAACATATAGCTGTTTCATAGAGACACATTGTTTACTTTTTATATATTGATATATATTATATATTGATTTTATATACTGATTTATTGCCATGCAATATCCCTACAACCATGATCACATGACATATGATGTGGCACGTACTGTGTGTAGAGGGTTTTGGACACTCACATCATAAAGACTTGACCACCCCAACTCACTGGTCACATGGGCATCAAGGAGTTGGGTGATTGACTGGCTCAGATGAAGAAAGGTTTCCAAGAAACTGACCCATTTCTAAAGTGGTAGCCAAATAAATATTTCCCCACGTGCCAATTTACAATGGGCGTAGCAAGATATATCCTGGAAATATGATTCAGCTTTGAGCTAAAAAGGTACAAAGCATTCTGTACAAAAAAAAATAAAAAAAAAATCTCTGTGATTTCCACTTTAAATAAACTGAAGACATTAATCTGTCAGGTTCTCCCTTTGTGTAAACATGAGTAATTTAAACCTAAATTAATATAATCTAGTGAGTAATAATATAAGTAAGTAGTGGCAGTCCTGTTACTCCCTTCCTTTCTTCACAACACAAGTAGTCTAGGACTGTAAACAGCGTTTGTTTAGCCTTTAAGTGCTTCAGACACACTCACAAAGTCATTTTGGCTTTGAGGCATCCTGCAATTAAAACAGAAGTGAACTTTTGTGCAGGTTAAAAACAAACCTAATACTGAAGCTCAGCGTCTAGTTTATAATGCCTCTATTTAATTATTTACAATTCAGCCCCACCTGTTTCCATTAGTTCTCAGAAATTATTTCACTTTTGTTTCCACCTTTGGGCAACCTCTGCTACTTAGAGACAGTATCTCCCGCCGCCATGTGAATCTCTGGCAGCAGTTCTGGCCCGGGGAACCAACCGTTACTGGACTACAGCCACGTACAGTACATCAAGCACTGACAGCTGGGAAAGGAGAGCACTGTCAGTATTGGCTTTGAAACCAGTGCTGGAGATTGAAACTTCTGCTTACTATGTATTCCGTGATTGAGGCTTCCGATTGGAAGAGATCTGCAGCTGATCCAATCAGGAGGAGTCAGAATTACTGGTTGTCCATCTACCCCGCTGATCCATCTACCCCCCCGTTGATGAGAAAATTGCTATGTGAAATTAATTATAAAACAAGGGGATGAATTAAAAATGTCTTCTGGTGGAAACCCTTTATATCAAGAATAATGAGTACATTGTGAAGTAAAAAAATTATAAAAATTAAAATTTTTCCTTATTTTTATTGCACTTTATTTATAGGGCACAAGTGTTCTGTAGCGCCTTACATACGGCTAACAATAGGACAGCACAGGGTAAACAGAACGATTTAGTACAATTACAGCTGGGAATGGAAATAGTGTTCATTCTAGCACCCGCTACCTTTGAAATCCCATGCAGTTCCTATTCCCTGCCTGGGGTGTCGCTGTCTGCTGTGGTGTTTCTAGCACAGGTCTGGTTTGCATATCAGTGCTGATATACAGACCACACTGTGCTAGAAGCACTACAGCAGACAGCGACACCCAAGGCAGGGAAGAGGAACTGCATGGGTTTTCAAAGGTAGCAGGTGCTAGAATGAACACTAGGAACAATTGGGCTAGCTTCGAACCTGTATTCCAATAGTATTGTCACAGTTATTAGATTTAAAGCAGCTGCAAGAAAGCAGGGTAGAGGTGGCTTAGGCAGGTCCGTGGGCTGAGCAACGTGGTGACTTGTTTATGTGACAACACCCCCCAATACTCTGGGGTAAATGTACAAAGATGGGAGTTTTATTGAAGCCCAGAAGAAAGCACCATCACTATACCCTCTATAATCGCTGCCTTCCAAATAATAGCCCATATTCTAATTCACTCGCAAAGGCAAATTCCTTCTCAAATGGACAAAACCATGTGCTGTGCAGGAGGGACAGATGTAACTTGTGAAAAGAGATTTAGATTTGGGTGAGTTATTTTGTTTCTGTGCAGGGTAAATGCAATAGGGAAAATTCACTTGCGCTAAAAACTTTGAAAAAGCAGCTCAATAGGTATAATAAACATGCATTGTGGGGAATGAGCGCTAGAAAATATTGTAAGATGAGAGATAATTAGGAACAGCGGAGAAAGCAGGAGAAAAAAGCACCTGTAAGAAAAAACTTGTTAGTGTATGTTTACGCTCTCCAAGACAGACCACGCATTATCTATAAGAAAGCCCGGAACCTCAAAAAAGAATTGGTTACCAGTCAGGGGCGTAACTAGAACTTAATGGGCACCATAGCAAAATACTGAAAGGGCCCCCCCCCAGGGACAATGGCAGGTATTCAATGCGGCCGGCGAGGGGGTTAAACAGCGAGGATTGCAGAAAACCAGCGATCCTCGCTGTTTAACCCCCGCACCGGCCACTCGCTCTATTCAACGTTCTGGGGAAATCCTCGCCATCACAGGACGGCAACAATTCCCCAAAACAGCGAGACCTGCGGCTAATGCAGAAAACTCACTGTATTTAGCAGCGAGTCTCGCTGCTTCTGTAGCCGCATACGCCAATTCCCCCTCGCTCAAAAAATGGAGTGAGGGGGAATTGGCGTATTGGGGGGGGGGGGCTGCATTGAATACTGACAGGGTGAGTGGTGACAGCGAGCAGGAAGCTCTGCTCGCTGTCGCAGCTCGCCCACAGCATTAAATACGTGCCAATGTCATGAGAGATATGGAGCGACAGCGATAGGAGAGAGGGAAGGAGCAACAGTGATGGCTAGAGAGAGGGAAGGAGCAAAGTGATGGGAGAGGGAGAAGGAGCGATAGCGATGGGGAGAGAGGAAAGGAGCGACAGCGATGGGGAGAGAGAGAGAAAGAGAGAAGGAAGTATAGTGACAGGGAGAGAAAGAAAGGAGAATGATGGGAAGAGAGATACATTGAGGGGTAGAGATCTAAAATATAATTGTGCAATAATGCAATAAAATAAATAAGATGTCACATTTATTGCCTAAGAAAACCCCACCGCCCCCCATGCCGCTTTGGGCATGAAAAAGGATTTGCCGCAATATCAGGGCAGCGGCAGCAGCCCGGACGGGACACCAGCGCTCAGCAAGTCCACTCCTGCAGTCAGTGGACGCCGGGGGCCTCAAACTCTTGTCGTGAGTGCTGGAGTCCCGTCCGTGCTGCTGCACTGCCCTGATTTCAAATCACTTACTCTCCTCCTTTCCTGTTGTAGTCTCCTCCCGCGCTCCGCTCGGCTCAGTCCAGCACCCCTGGTCCTCCTTCACTGCAGACGCCATATCGTCCTCCTCCCCCCCAGTGCTTACCTCACCTTCCTGCTGGTGCCGATCACTCACTGCGCGGTGCGCGCTGCACGGGGAGAGCAGCGTCAGGTGCCTCTTGAGTGTCACTGACACTTTGTTGCTCTGGTGTAACTACTGAGTGCAGGGGGAGCTGCGGGCCCCCGAGACACCCCGGGCCCCATAGCAGCTGCACCCCCTGCACCCTCGGTAGTTACGCCACTGTTATCAGTTCCATCAATCCATCATACAAAGAAGAAGGGGAGAAGTTGAAAAGCTTTCACTTCTGCTTAAAATGTAAAGCATGTTAAAATAAAGGAAGATCATCAACTAAACCCACCACCACATTCACTTCAAACAGTACTAAGAAAGAATATAAAATAAAATAATTCATCTCTTGTGAATCTGAAGGACTCAGATGCAGGAGTCTCATTGCTGGAGTGTCTGAGACGCTCCTACGTATCACAAAGATGAAGTGCCTCTCTGCCGGCACCCGCATGATCCCCTCTCCACAGGAGAGAGGATATAATGTGGGTACAAGCGCTGTGTGAGGCACTCACTAGGCTTCACAGGAGGTTAGGAGTAGCAGCGCTGGGCTGCCTTGGAGAAGTCAGCGTACAACGCTGATAACGTACATTACAGAAGGCGGCACGCGCTGCCGTCCCGAAACTAAACACTAAGCAGCTGGCAAGCTGCCAGAATTCAAACAGTCGCTACGCTCAAAGCATAGCTTAAGGCAGTCTGGCAAGCTGCCAAGATTCATAGCTAGAGTGGCACGAGCTGCAGCCGTGAAACTAAACAAGTACCCTCATATCCTCACATGATCTCTCCCAGTAGACCTCCGCACATTATCATGTGAATGGAAACTCGCTTGATCTGGTCTTCCTGTACAGTTGGGATATTTCCGATTTCTTCAACTCCGTATTCCTACCTCTGATCATCACCTGCTTTCTTTTAACTTATCTCGGCGTCCCCACTGTATCCCCACTGTATGCTATACCTGCACTTACCTGCACCTACCTACACAGTGTGCCCCAGGTGGCTGCCTCAGATGGTTCCTCCGTGAGTGATATGTGCTACAGGCAGAGACAGATTTAGACTTCATGGGGCCCTAGACAAGACACCTCTTTGGGGCCCACCTCAAACAAACCATAGCACTGTATTTTTGCTGCTGATTGCAGGCGGCATCGATAAAGTACCTTTGCGCGTGCACAGTCTAACGATAAATGCTCAGTTGTGTGAACACTGGCATTGCATACAAATCTGAAGTATGCTTATTATGGGTGTGGGGTGACTCACCGGCAGTCTGATTCCGACTGTCATTTCTCCGACACTGGAATCCCGACTGTCAGGAGCCCGAGAGTCGGAATCCTGACTTACAGCGCAGCTCGCCATCAAGCCTGCAGCATGGCGAGCCCACAAGGGGCTTCAATTAGTTTACCCCCCCCCCTGTCGGGCTCCTGACAGTCGGGATTCCGATGTTGGAGAAAAGACTAGGAATCCCGACTGTCGGTAAGTTATACCATAACTAGTGTTCATTCTAGCACCCGCTATCTTTGAAAACCCATGCAGTTCCTCTTCCCTGCCTGGGGTGTCGCTGTCTGCTGTTGTGCTTCTAGCACAGTGAGGTCTGTATATCAGCACTGATATGCAAACCAAACCTGTGCTAGAAACACCACAGCAGACAGCGACACCACAGGCAAGGAAGAGGAACTGCATGGGTTTTCAAAGATGGCGGGTGCTAGAATGAACACTACTAACCACTTATTACCTGTGTCACTTTTAAAGTAAACTGACAGCCCATATATATTGTATGAAACCATGTTGTGTGTCCAAATGTTTAATATATTAAAGGGACTTTGGGAGTGTGGGCTGGTCCATGTGATGACATGATGTCAGGGGCGGATTGGCCCACCGGGAAACCGGGCCATTTCCCGGTGGGCCGGACCCTAACCTATTGAAATTGGCTGCTCTCCCCCCTGTGAGGGCCGCGGACCGCACAAACGCAATCTAAGCTGTTCGCGGCCGAGACCACAGTGGTTTTGCCCAAATCTAATATGGCCGCGGGAGGGCTGCTGCACATGCGCAGCTCCTCCCAAGACCCTTTGCGGAGCTAGCCTGGGCTGCCTCCCGCTGCCTACAATGCTTCTGGGCCGGCGCCACTTGCCTATTGGTGGAGAGACTGAGGACAGAAGAGCGGGACGAGGCGCAGCATGACTGCGGGCTCTCAGCAGCAGCATCAGGTCACACCGCTGAACAGTGCCCCCGCACTCCTCCTCCTCTGTAACCAGCACCGAGTGGCAGGTTCCCTCCTCCTGGAACATGGCTGTCAGGTACATGCTGCTGTGTGACTGCGCTGCCCGCCCACTGACAGGGCTCCCCCCTGCTCTGACATATACAGCTCCATTGTTCCCTATTGTGCACAGTGTTGCTCCCATTCCCACTGTGCCCGGTCTACTTCAATCCTCACTGTGCTCAGTGCTGCTGCCATCCCTGCTGTGATCAGTGCTGCTGCCAACCCTGCTGTGCCAAGTGCTACTACCATCCTCGCTGTGCCTATTGCTTCTGCCATACATAGTGTTCCCATTCTGCCTGGTGATAGTCCCATCCCCAGTGTTTCCACTGTGCCCAGTGCTGCTACCATCCCCGCTGTGCCCATATCTGCTGCCATCCGGCTGTGCAAATTGCTACTGCCATCCCCACTGTGCCCAGTGCTACTGTCATGCATAGTATTCCCACTGTGCTTAGTGTGTATACAGTATATGTGTATCATGGTGTGTGGCATATGTATAATGAGCATCACGGTGTTTGGCATATGTATAATGGGCATCACGGTGTGTGGCATATGAATAATGAGCATCACAGTGTTTGGCATATGTATAATGGGCATCACGGTATGTGGCATATGTATAATGAGCATCACAGTGTTTGGCATATGTATAATGGGCATCACGGTGTCAGGCATATGTATAATGATCATCACGGTGTTTGGCATATGTATAATGGGCATCACGGTGTGCGGCATATGTATAATGAGCATCACGGTGTGTGGCATATGTATAATGGGCATCACGGTGTGAGGCATATGTATAATGAGCATCACGGTGTTTGGCATATGTATAATGGGCATCACGGTGTGTGGCATATGTATAATGAGCATCACGGTGTGTGGCATATGTATAATGGGCATCACTGTCTCCCCTCCCTGCATCCTCCACCACTTTGTGACTCCCCTCCCTGCATCCCCTGCCACTCTGCATTCCCCCTCCTACCCTGCATCCTGTGCCACCATGCCCCCCTCACACTCTGCGTCCTGTGCCACCCTGTGTAAGTCCTCACTCCCTTCGTTCTCAGCCACTCTGCATCTCCCCTCCCAGCATTCTATGCCACCCTCCGTCCCCCCCTCCCTGCATCCTCTTCCACCCTGCCACTCTACTGTGTTGGGAGAACTCCTGTCACCCCCCCCCCCCCCCCCCCCCCGTCTCTATCTCCCCAGCCCCACAGGCTGCAGAATAAACGCTGTACGCATGCGCCTATTCTGCAGCCTGAGGGGCTAGGGACATAGCCAGCAGCTTAGAGAGCCACTAGCCATGCCCTCACAGCTGCAAAAATTGGGCGTGACCTCGTTGAAATAGACCACACCCCCATATTGATAGCCGCCCCCCCCCAAAAAAAAAAAACTTTGGCCGCGCCTCCGGCGCACAACAACACTCCTCCTTCTAGATATTTCCCGGGCTGGTTTTAATTCCCAATCCGCCCCTGCATGATGTCATACGATAGATGCAAAATGCTCCCTCTGGGAACATTTTGGATGGCTAGGATATCTTTAGGGGGCCCTTTAGGAACTGCTGGGCCCTAGGCAAGTGCCTAGGTTGCATTGTGGAAAAAAAACACCTATGGCTACATGTTGATCTAGCATAACCTTCATAGTGCCAAGATTCATAGTGCACCCAAAATGTCAGCCTCACCTGGTATGCTTATGGATAGAGAAAAAAAAGACAGAGATGTAACAGTTATGTCATACCTCCCAACTGTCCCAATGTTCACAGAACAGTCATTTATTTGGGCGTTTCCTGTTCACTGGGCTGCGAAAACACAGCCTACCAAACAGATCTGAATCAGGCCCTTTGTGTCATCTTCTGGGTGTATCCTAAACAGTGCACCCAAGATGGCTGCCTCACCTAATACCTTTCATAGGTGTAATATATAATCCGTAGGAGTTATTAAGCAAATTCCAGCACCAAACCTGCAGTATGCATATTGTGCTCTTTAGGCTTAGCTGTTCCTAATTATTGCTGTACGTTTTTCACTTCGGTTTTAATTCTAATGCTGCCTATGTGCACTATGTACCATATTTTTACTGTATGTAAAGTGATTTATGTTGACCATACACTAGACCAACTGTCATCCAACTAGTTGGTTGGACTGATAATCTGGTACAGTATGGGAGCAAATAACAATCAAATTCCTCACAAACCCAGGAAAATTGGCTAAAACATTCAGTCAAATTGTTTAAATCAAAAAAACTCAACTACAGTGCCTTGTCTGAATGACAGGTATTGTCCGTTTCCAGATTTTGGGAGCAAATTACTGAATTATGAATTACATTTGCTCCCATCCAGTACCAGATTTTTATTACTTCCAACCGACTACAGTAGTTGGATAAAAGTTGGTCTAATGCAGGCATGTCCAAACTATGGTCCTCCAGCTGTTGTGAAACTTCAATTCCCATCATGCCTTGCCACAGTTTTGTTAGGGAATGCTAAAACGATAGCAAAGCATGTTGGGATGTGTAGTTTTACAACAGTTGGAGGACCACAGTTTGAACATGCCTGGTCTAATGTACGGCGAGCATTACATACTGCGGGAGAAAAGCACTATATAAATAAAATCACTACTATTATTAAATATTATAGTCAAGTCAGGCGCAGTACGGATGGTGTAATGGTTAGCATTACTGCCAGAGCCGAATTTCCCATTAGGCACGTGAGGCACCGGCCTAGGGGCGGCACATATTTGGGGGCGGCACTTGGATGCCTGTGATAGTACTGTCAGCCCAAAATGTACCAATAACTGCAAAATATCCACTGTATTGTACTATTTTCCATCTTAAACAGAGTGTAAATGGATAGGACATGCAGATACTGCCCCTATAAACTGTCCTACTTAGTAAACATTATTGTTGTGCCTAGGGGCGCCCTCATCCCTAAATCCGCCCCTGATTACTGCCTCACAGCACTGAGGTCATGGGTTCGATTCCCACCATGGCCCTAACTGTGCGGAGTTTGTATATTCTCCCCGTACTTGCGTGAGTTTCCTCCGGGTACTCCGGTTTCCTCCCACAATCCAAAAATATACTGGTAGGTCAATTGGCTCCCAACAAAATTAACCCTAGACTGTCTGTGTGCGTGTATATGTGTGTTAGGGAATATAGATTGTAAGCTCCACTGGGGCAGGGACTGATGTGAATGTTCAACTACTCTCTGTAAAGCGCTGCAAAATCTGTGTGCGTTATATAAGAAACTGTCAATAAATAAATAAATAAGTCAGATGATGCAGTGTTTGTTGGGGACTCGTTTTGTGTTGATACTTTGATTACATATATGTAATATTTAAGTTTAGCATACAAAAAAAGTTTTTCAATGCATTTAAGTGACAGACAGGGGAGGCACACACCCTCTGCGCATCCTTTTGCCGCAGCTTATACAAACCTGACTTATTAGCAGCACAGACACATGCAGTACTATTACCTGCAAAAGCAGCTGCCAGCGACTATTCCCCTCCATTTTCGAATCCAAATCCAGCAGCCTGTGGCGCCGCCTGCTGGGGACTGGAAGTCAGTCTCAGGGCAAGGGCGTGCCCATGACGAGAATGGCCGCTGCCTCGTCAATGCGCATCGTGATGACGTCCGTGCGAGCGACTCCAGGAAGTAGCAAGAGCAGGTGGAAGATTAGGTCCAGACAGGTCAGTAGCTTGTAAGCGGCGGTGCTGGGGGCCGCGGGGTCATTACCTGACTGTGTTGTCCTCGTTTTTCGTGGGGAGCGGGTGAGGTCGGTGTCTGTTCCATTGCAGTGCGTGGGTCTCTTGTGATGCCTGTGTGTGTTACAGCATATGGGAATTTTCTGTGTGGGCTTTAGGGGTAAGACCAGATACTGTTAAGTGCTTTATGTCAGTGGGCAGGAAGGTAAAGGGGTTGAGATTTGTGCTTACGTTTTGGGTTAAGCTATTTAATATATATAGGCGAATTCACCTCAACTTCCTGGTGTCTAGATTGCCCATACACATGTAATGATGTGTACCAGCAAAAAGAATAAAAGCTTATTTTAAATAGTAGGTCGCCATCGCTGTTTCTGTACACTTGCTAAGCCATCTAACTAGATTTTGACTGCATGCACACAAGATCTGAGCCAGCGATAGTGACATACAGGACCAAGCATCGCTATGGAGTGTACACACTATCAATTTGTGCTTCATTTCTAAGTGATCTAGACAGTTAGCTTAGAACAGGGGTCCTCAAACTATTTTGCTCTGGGACCCCATCAGACAATAAAAATAATTATAGGACCCCAGCAAGTTACTGCAGAAGGTCATCACATGGGTAGTCAGCAGACAGCACATACATGGCAGCATTGTGGTGGCACAACATTATGGGAGGAGCCTGAAGTAACAGGCAATTCAACTGATTTTTTAGACTCCTTGAATCACTGACTGAGATTCGAAAAGTCATCAGCCTGATGGTCAGTAACATGGAGTCGCGACCCCATGCTGAGAAGTTCGGGACCCACTTTGGGGTCAGGACTCACAGTTAGAGAACCACTGGCTTAGAAAATAGGCTAAAATCTCAATGTGTGTATGCCCCTTTAAGTATAGCCTATTCTGATTTGCCTGATCTACCTGGCTTAGGGGCAGCTAAACACTGGAGGTGAAATGGACTGGACTGACATTGTCAGTATCAGCTTAGCACTAGGGGTGCATAGGAAAATGAAGGGGGAAGGTGGGGTTCCACTTACCATCCAATCCACCCCCAGTGCTGTTTTGCCGCTGACACCCTCAGCACACACCTCTCCTAGTGCTGAACCGCACCTGCCACATTCAGCTGAACTGAACCTGTCAGTCAATAGTCTACTAACTAACCCCTGACTGGTGGGGTATGGGGGTTAGGCACTAGCGGGAAGGATTAGGGTCAGGGGGGGTTAGGCTGCATGGGGGGGTAGCTATACTTGCCTGACTCCTTTTGGAATTTCCTATATCGGGATGCCAGTGTCAGTATTCTGAACACTGGCATCCACGCCACCAGTCATCTCCCCTACAGCTGTTTAGCTCAGCGACTAACTGGCCTGATTACACACCATGTGGAGTGTCTGGTTCAATGTTAATACATATTCTGGGTAAACTGTAGTTCCTGCCTCTTTACATTCTAGCTAACACATCACAAACTATCATTTTACTTCTATCATATTTTCTGCATGGATTGAACACCTACATCTGTATTCTGCAAGAAGATACGAGAATATAGTATATCCATAAGGAGTGCTTTCACTAATACAAAGGTTTGCCTTAAATGGGTTTGTGAACCATACAAAGGTCAATGCCGAATATACAAGTGTGGGTGGCTGTCCTGTCTTTAATCACATTGTTCCACTTGTATACAAAATATACTAGAAATATAATATACAAGAGGAAGTATAGAGAATATTGTGCTTCAGTCTAACCCTCAGGGTCGGTGCAAGGTTTCTTGGCACCCTAGACAACACTTTAGCCTATTGTTCCCTGCACCCCTGCCCACACCAGTATCTTTTTCCAAGCCTCAGGGGAAAAGGTATCCAGTCATTATGATCTACAGTGTCTAGGTTGACCGTCAAACATTCAACATGGGTTTTGTTAAAAAACAACATTCATATTTTACCATCCATGCGGGCAGCTCCCCGACCTCCGATGCACACGAGACCACGGAATTGGGTGAAATCAGGCCCAAATCGGAGAAGTGTATGGGGGCCTTTAGATTTATAATAGTTTGTCGAGCGTGGTCCATGTTGACCTTTGTTGACTTAGACACACAAAAAACAATATTACATGCGATAAATCGCATGTGGAGATGGCACATAATGTGCCAGTTCATATGTGAGTCCTCTTGGGGAGCTGCTGGGGGAACATGTCCTTAGGACAAGTGCATGGGGGCCTTCACTCTATGCCCAAGTGGATGGTAAAGTATGAACAAGTCATTTTTTTTTTTTACAAAACCCATGTCGACATTTTGACCATGTTGGCCAATAGTTGTAGGTAGCATCTTAGAAGTTTAACAACAGCCGCTGTCTGCACTAAGTTTAATGAGGATGTATCTCTCAGATTCTGAGTTATCCCTTACTTTGTTTAAGCGACTGGGGCTGAACCCAGCCCCGTCCCCTCAGATCCTAGCACCCTAGGCATCTGCCTAATAGTAGAGCTGGCCATGCTTACCCTTTCTGAGCAGCCATTTCATTGGTTGTGTTTTTTTTTTTTTTTTTTTACAGGACTGTGAGGATGTCCCATATTGGAGCATTAGCTGCCCTTGGGGTTGCCTTTACTGCGGCTTCCCTGCTGTCAGCCATACACAAAATAGAAGAGGGACATGTTGGAGTCTACTACAGGTAAGACATACTAAATATGAGGCATGTACATTATTATATATAGGTACTGGGGCCAAGTAATATTTGGGGAACGGGCGGCACACACTCGGACTTGCTGAGAAGGATAACAGACACTGGGTACTGTTAGCAACGTTTCGGGGTTTATTCCGTTGTCAAGCTAAGAACAAGAAACACAAGAAACATACTCCCATAAATACCTGCACGCCAGAGCTGGACTCCATAAGAATACTCCTGCAGCTCAATCGTCACCGCTTTGCACATACTGAAGAGCGTCACATCCGGTCAGCTGTCACAGATCTGGACGCATTCCGGGAGGCACCAAGCGGCAACTTCAGCTGCGGGGGGTCACTGTAGTCAGCTTGCGGTCTGCAATCAGAAAAACACGCAGTTTAAATATAGCACCAAAAAGTGAAAAAAATTCAAATGCATATGAAATAAAGAGCACAGGGAAGTATATATAATCTTGCAATATGCCGGCACTCCACTGAAAACGCCAACTAGGTCAGGTGCACTACAAGTCCATTGTATACCAAAGGCAGGCACTCCACAACCATTTTTTCAAAAACTTGTATTGAGAAACCGAGTACTTTCGGGAATAAACACCGTCCTCATGGTACAAATGAATAACAAATATAGCACTGCGAACCAACAGTGGTTCACAGTGCTATATATATATATATATATATATATATATATATATATATATATATATATATATATATATATATATATATATATATATATATATATATAGTAAGGGGTTCCCAAAACGGCACTCTGTAGCTGATAAAGACGTTTTTGGTGCAGGATCCAATATAGTACATAAAGAAAGCACTTACCCAACCTTGCAGCAGGATAAGAGACAGACCAGCACTCAGTAAATAGGTGAAAAAATACGTGTATTGAAGTTGTATTACAGCATGGTAACAATAGGTTGTTACAGCTGTGATGTTGTAATAACCTATTGTTACCATGCTGTAATACAACTTCAATACACGTATTTTTTCACCTATTTACTGAGTGCTGGTCTGTCTCTTATCCTGCTGCAAGGTTGGGTAAGTGCTTTCTTTATATATATATATATATATATATATGACAGAGGTACCCAAAGATCCGCGCCCAATCGAGAACAGCAGCAACTCTGAGAGTCCCCCGTTAGCTGAGACCCAAAACAAATAGAGATACAGAACAGAAACAGAGTGCGCTTAAAGGTGCAAGTACACATCTTTTTCCACAATATAAAAGTTTAATAAAAGCCAACAACACGGCTCATAAAAAATACAGTGATAGTACGGTCATATATTGGAATCAATTTTGACAGAATCTGTGGTAATTCAGTACAACAGCAGGCCCAACGCGTTTCGTCAACCACGTGACTTCATCAGGGGCATTAGATGACTTGATTATCAAAGCTGTAATTGCTCTTATTGCCGTGTCTCAAATTGACTGAACACAGATAATTAAAGTGGATAATGATAATACACCAAATGACAGAGCTCTTGTCAATGTTTGTGGTACATTTTTCAAATATCCCACTCAATTATAGATGCCAGCAGCACAATTCATTCAAAAATCCAATAAGACAGGGTAACCGGAAGCATGCTACACTGTATTCAAACTATTCGGCAGTTTGAATACAGTGTAGCATGCTTCCGGTTACCCTGTCTTATTGGATTTTTGAATGAATTGTGCTGCTGGCATCTATAATTGAGTGGGATATTTGAAAAATGTACCACAAACATTGACAAGAGCTCTGTCATTTGGTGTATTATCATTATCCACTTTAATTATCTGTGTTCAGTCAATTTGAGACACGGCAATAAGAGCAATTACAGCTTTGATAATCAAGTCATCTAATGCCCGTGTTGTTGGCTTTTATTAAACTTTTATATTGTGGAAAAAGTTGTGTACTTGCACCTTTAAGCGCACTCTGTTTCTGTTCTGTGTGTATATATATATATATATATATATATATATATATATATATATATATATATATATATATATATATATATATATATATATATATATATTACATATTACATAAAGGTAAAACCTTGCCTACTTTGCCCCGTTAAACAAACTGCCTCTTTAAATCCTGCTGCAAAATTGCCAAAATATAGGCCCCTTTGCCAAATTAGCACCCATTCCATATGGCTTATTGTTGGAGTGTAATAAAGCAGAATGGGCTGTTACACCTACATTTTAGCTGCTTTGTTTTTTAAATTACGGTGTTTCAGTTTACTTATAGTTTTTGATGTGCTGTTTTGTGCATTTTTTTGCTTAATGCATTAATTTCTCTTGTTTAGTTATTTCTATTGTCCTTTAGAACAATTTAAGCAGTGTACACATGGTGAGATTTGGCCAGGTGATTTTGAGTAAATAGTAAAAATTGCCTAGCAAGTTAGCCAGAACGGCACCGTGTGTACGCTGCAAACGATAGCGATGCCCGGCCCCACGGCGTCGCTATCGCCCAGCAGGATAGACGGTGCAGGCGAGGCAATTTTGACTAAGCCACGCATTTGCCCCGTGGCCAAATCGGCCTAGTCAAATCACCTTTGGACTTAGTCAAAATTGCCTGTGCCTGTGTCCGGGTGTACACCCCTTTAGGTCCGCTATGTTCTGTGCTTTTAAATGTAATTACCGTATATATTCGAGTATAAGTCGACCCGAATATAAGCCGAGGCACCTAATTTCACAACAAAAAAACTGGGAAAACTTATTGACTCAAGTGGGACCCTCACTCGAGTATAAGCCGAGAGGGGGCTTTTTCAGCATAAAAAAATGTTCTGAAAAAGTAGGCTTATACTCAAGTATATATGGTATATTGAAAGAGGTTTTGGGGGAAATTTACTAAGATGTGAAATACACTTCACAAGTCATGTTGCTATTTGCAACCAATCAGATCCTGTCTACTATCTTCTAGAGCTGGGGTAGCCAACCCTAGTCCTCGAGAGCTAGCAACAGTGCATGTTTTGCAGGTCTCCCAGAATCACAAGTGAGCTAATTAGCTCCACCTGTGTATCTTTTAAAATGTGTCAGTGATTAATGAGTGCAGCTGTGCAGCAGCTAGGTTGTCTGGAAAATGTGAACTGTTGGTAGCTCTCGAGGGCTAGGGTTGGCTACCACTGTTCTAGAGGGTGAAAAAGAAATAAGAAGAAGCTTCTGATTGGTTGCCCATAGCAACATGACCTGTGCAGTGTATTTCACATCTACGTAAATTTCCCCCTTTGTGTTTAAATCAAGGCCATCCAAGAGATTTTGTTTTGAGGCTATAAAGATTTTGGAGAGAAATACAGAAGAATAAGGCTCTTGACTTTAATTGAAAGGGTTAATATCCTTCTTTAACAGCCAGGTGTCACGAACAGTGAAGGGAATAGATTTATTGCCTAGATCCGGCAGGATATTGGCTCAGCTCTAAGTTTTTTGTCTGGCACAACATGCAACACGTTCCATAAAATGCTATAATTATATGCCCTCATTTACATGTTCTCAAACAAAACTAAAATAACAGCATTGTCACCAGAGAGGCTGAAAAGTATTGAAGACGATACGTGAATCCTCGATGCTCTTAATTACTTGACCTACATTCACTAAAGAACGAACATAATTCATAGCTTTAGAAGGTTTGCAGGCAAACGAAATGGAAAGATGTAGCAACTGGTTTGTTAACCACTGAACCGAAATGATAGTTTCCTTTAACTAGAATAACGAATGGCAATATTAACAGATCATCTCAAGGTTACTGAAATGAAAGATACTAGAAACAGAACTGGCTTCTTGTTTTATCATTTTATAGCCTTCACTTGCCAATGTAGATGTTCTACGTAGCTGCCAGGCTACTGAATGTGCAGCCAAATTGGCTGCTTAAGGGTAGGCCAAGATGGCACCAATCCAGTCCTTTGATGGTCACAGTGGATGAATAGAAAGTGAGGTTTGGTGACTAGTGACCCAACATAATCAGTGATTAGGTGAATATCCAAGTCAGAGTTGGACTCCGGACCAAACATATCTGGTCAGGAATAGATTAGCAGTTCTGGTCGTGATTGTCCCAAATTTGGCATGGTGTATAACAAAGAACAGATTATTTTTCTTAAAATAAGCTACTATATGGGCATTAGTGCTACATTTACCCCAATTCAGCGTTCTCTGTAATTTACGCTAATGATTGCACCACACCAGCCATATCTTCTGTCTCTCAAACCATTTGGGGGGCTTGTACAACCGCTCCCTGCACTTCATTTTGACACTAAAGGTGCATACACACCTAACAATCCCCGCAGCCGCCAATTCCACGGGGAACCAGCGGGGTGCAAACACTTGCTGATCCTGGTGGAAGATGAGCGTTTTTTTGGGGGGGGTACCTACGATGAAGCGTGTTGATAACGACCCTCAGGAGCGAGCATCACTGCACGATATAATGACCGATGACGATCATTTTAGTTCTTGTGGCCGATATCGGTCATTTATCAGCCAGTGTGTGCGCACCCACTGCTGGACTATACATGCTGCTGTGGGTCATTAACAGCCCGCTCTGTCGTCATTGCATGTATGGACGAGGGACCGGGTCGTTAACGAGGGCCATGCTGCAGCCATGGGGATCGTCTTATGTGTACGGACCTTTTTACGAGAGCTAAAATGAGCAAAATTGAGTAATGGCATTAGTCTTGCAGTAATGATTGCTAAGCAGGAGACACTTGTATAAATTACACTATTATGCTTAATTTCATTAGCAGCTGTCAGTGTACAGATAGCGGCCAGCAGTAATACACTAATCTTACTCTTGCAGGGGGGGAGCGCTGCTTACTTCAACAAGTGGACCTGGTTTTCACTTAATGATCCCATTTATAACGTCCTTCAAATCCGTACAGGTAGGTAATGCTGTACCCCATCTGCTACTATATTCATCCTCTACACAACACGTAAAGGTTTGCTTTGTATTAGGCATGTTAGCAAGTGTTACATAGGATAAATTTATGTTCCCTATGTATGTTTTGTTTTTCGACATGTAAATGGGTAAGCACATACGTAGCTTGTGTTGCGCGTATTATTGGTCAATATGTGTTTTAGTTATGCATGTATTAATAATGAAATACAGGCACTGTGGGGCGATTATGGATCACTCGCAGTGATCCCGAATTCGGTCCCTCGTTACACACTCGTCGGGCCATTCGCAGCTGGGAGGGGTAGACGGCGCTGAGGACGGGATAGCCCATGGGAAGGCCCAGCGTTTTATTGGCGTCCCCATGAAAATGCTGGGCGTTCCCATGGGTACGCTGGTGGGCCGGGGGCATGGCGGCTGACCTCCTGTGAAGTCTACCTCCACGCGCACGCAAATAAAAGAGTTTTCACTGACTTCTATCTGCGAAGGCAGGAGAAATCATTTGACGGTCGCCGAGGCATGTGAGGGGGTGTGTTTTCGTTACACATCCCCTCGCATGGGACCAATGGGTGTAGGCGTGGGGGGGGGGGGTTGTGCCTCAGGGTCTCTGTAAGCTGTGATGTTTGCAGCTTACGAAGCAAACCTGAATCAGGCCCTATGTGTCTGCTCCCATAGAGAGTGCACACGTTGGCTCTCCAAGGTCTAGGTGCAGGGTGGACATTGCAGGGCTCTGGGGCCATATGTATTGGATTGCACTGTTCTGCAGAGAGACAGGCATTGATGAAGATACTGTGGTGCAAGGTAACCTCACAAGGGTTCATTCTGGCTTGTGTACAGTCTAGGCCCAGTATCAATAGCTTATAGCTTTTTTGGAAGGTGTGCTAGTGTATTTAGCCAACTGGCCATAGCTAGGCAGGGGATTGCAGTTAAGGTTTTAGCATAGGAGAGCTGGACACATCTTATTCGTCTTATTATCTGAGTATATTACGGCATGGTACTCGTCATAACTACATGGATGTCCGTTTCGAACAGCTATACCCAAGTTATTCAAATAAATCTTGCATAAAGTTAACATTAGAAATAATTCAACTTCTTTTTCTTTTGATGTTAGACCTTTCTATCTGCACAATGTTTGTAGTCATGCAAGCTGTCCTTGTTCATGGACTGGTGAAGTTACAAATAGACCTTAACTGTGCAGTGTTGAGCCCTGCCAAAGCTCTGTTCTGCTTCTTCACGTTATACTGTATATGGCCAGTGTGATTTATTTCACATTGTGTTAACAGCTTATTGATAATAGTGATAAGGTTGGTTACAGTTGCTAAAGTAAATATTGAGTTACAACAATGATCCATCTGTCTTTCAGAGCACATTACAGACCGACGAGGTGAAGAATGTTCCGTGTGGTACAAGGTAAAGTTCCCCTGAATCTGTCACAAACTAAATATATCCCCTAAATGTGTCCTTGTGTTGTGTTCTTCAGTGCTGCGCGGCTGAGGTGCTTGTCCATGTAAGCCATTAAAAAATTATAGGGGATGTTTGCCTTAATCCCATGTGACTATAGGTGCATACACTCCAGACCAGGGGTTCTTAAACTCGGTCCTCAGAACCCCAAACAGTTCACGTTTTCCAGGTCACCCACCAGGTGCACAGGTGCAATCGTTACTCACTGACACATTTTAAAAGATCCACAGGTGGAGCAAATTATTTGACTTGTGGCTCTGTGAGGAGACCTGCAAAACATGCACTGAGGACCGACTTTGAGAACTTGTGCTCTAGACGAGTCGCTCCATCAGAATCAACTTTATTGGCCATGTATACTCGCGTGTACTAGGAATTTTTTGCAGATTACGGAGCAGTTACAAGCATGGGACACAAGGGGAGGCAAGACATACAAGACATTTCAACTTTTTTCCATACATACAGTGGGGGTTATTACATTTCAATGATAAGCATAGTTAGACGCGCATAGGTGGACATTTCAGTAAGCGTTAGTTTGTCATATGTGGTTTAAATGGCGGGTAGCTGTCGGGAAAAAAGCTTCTCGCGGATCTGGATGACTTTGCAGGGATCTACCTAAAGCGTCTACCCAATGGGAGAATGACAAATAGGTTGTGTCCAGGGTGGAGCTTGTCTGTCACGATCTTTTCTGCGCGCATCTTTACCCTAGCTGAGTGTAGTTCCTGTATGGGGGGGGGGGGAGGCCAGCACCAATGGTCTTCTCTGCTGTCTTCACCACCCTTTGCATTTGTCTGACTCATGTGCCCCTCCATACCAAATTGTGATCGAGGAGCAAAGGACAGATTCCACGATTGCCGTGTAGAAGATACGAATTTGCTCTTGTGGGAAGCCGAATTTCCTGAGTTGTCTCAGGAAGAATAGCCGCTGCTGGGCCTTCTTGACTGTGGTGTTTATGAGTGATATCAACTATTAACCCTTGAACTCCCGGGCAAACGATATTGTGCATACACACTGAACAATATCATTCACTGACATCACTGGGTCCCTGCTGCATTTATGTATCTAGCATGTACACTTTTGTTGTCAAAAGAAGCACCTTTTAGGTCACTTTATTATTACATTTTATTTATAAGGTGCCACAAGTGTTTTGCAGCGCTGTACAAAGGGCATACAATAGAACAGTACATGGAGACAGAACTTAACATTACAGTAAATAACAAAAATTGAGTACAGGTAACAAAGATTACCACAATTAAAGACACATTACAACTTAGATGTATGTAGCAAGGGAGTAATCAGCGTACTACTAACAGCTGGCGGTCATAGGTAGAGATGAGCCATTACCAGCAGGAGTATGCAGGCACAGATGGTCCCGAGTAGGAGAGAGCACTAAGTGAAATGTGAGGAGAAAGGGGCTTTGACAACAAGGGGGAAGAGGGCCCTGCTCTGAGGCGCTAACAATGTCTAACCATAGGGGCATATTCAATAACCCAGACCCTCTGGACCTCTATGCGCTATACTATCTCATAGGCCTCTTTCATTTGTACATCATAGTAGGATTGCCATAATATCCCTTTAATCCAGGACATCAATCAATTACACAGGTTCTGTGGATGGGAAATCTCAAGCCTTGATTTTTCCTGGTTTTAAGTAGCCGCAGTATCTGTGTAAATCATAGGTGCCCCAGATTATAGTGATATTAAGGCAAGCCTACGCATGATATATGATGGGAACCCAAATTATTTTAAGTCAAGCTATCGGCTTGATAGTGTACTGCAGTAAATATGTTCTCCTATGACAACTGGGGCAGGGAAGAACTCAAGCTATTTTCTTACTTATTAGTGCACATAGCACAATGTAGATGGATTTAAGTGAATGAAGCTCACTGGCAGCAGCATGTTGTATAGTATGCCCATTAGGAGGCTGATGCACAGTTAGTTATTCCGGACCCATATTAATTACACAGGTTCTGTGGCTGGCTGACTTCAAGACTGCATTTCACCTGGTTTTAAACTGCCACAGAACCTGTGTAATTAATGTGTCCGGAATTAAAGGGATAAGGTGGGAACCCTAGTCCTACCCCAGCTCTAGATTCCAATGTAAGTTCAAAGCTGCCAAGTATATGGGCTGCATGCAAAAGCATCCAGTATTTACCCTGTATGCATGGTTTGTCAAAGAGTAAATTAATACTTATATTGCTTCACTCTAAACTTGCATAAGCTCCTAAAGGGTAAATTTACTAAAACGTCTAAAAATGTACCAATGAAGAGGTGATATTGCCCATAGCAACCAATCAAATCATGACTATCATTTTCTATTATGCAATAGAGAAATGATTGACAGAATCTGGTTGCTATGGGCAATATCACCTTTCATTGGTGCAATCTTTAGTATTTACCTGGTAAAGAGGTGATATTGCCCATAGCAACCAGATTCTGTCCATCATTTCTCTACTGTATCATTTCTCTATTGCAGGGATGGGAATTTCACCCATTACATTTTTTATTTTTTTTAAAAGTCTGTTCCCCAATAGAAAATCTGTGTATTAGGGGGTAGTGGGCTGGTGTTTATCACAGCTTGATTATACCTTTTGGTGTGGGTGGAGTCTTAGGGGGTAGGGAGTAGTACCATCTGAATTTTTACATAATCAATACCGTACCTCTGTGGCTGGGAAGTCTGGTAGTGTAAAGTATGAGGATTATATTAATATGAACATCGGAGATATACCTGAGAGAGACAGAAAGACCCATCATGCCTTGCCACAGTTTTGCTATTAAGGAATGCTAAAACTATGGCAAGGCATGCTGGGATGTGTATTTTCACAACAGCTGGGGACCAAAGTTTGGCAATGCCTGCTCTAAACTGTAAGCTCCTTGGAGCAAGGCCCAATTCCCTCTTTTTGCATACATCACCTCAATCGATTGTCTTTTTAACTGTCACTTGTTGTCAGTGGTGCTGCATGAACATGGGGGAGAAAATGAGTGGGGATCCCCTCTGTTTTGGGATCCAGCACCGGACTCTTAGATCCAGCACAGGTTCCCAAAATATGGGGGACATAATGACTAGGGGTTCCTCATATTTTATAAATCAGCACTGGGCTCAGCTAGCCTGGGAGGTAATGCTAGTCAGGGGGGACACCTCATGGGTCCCCGACTGAAGCATTCAGCCACCCTAGCTAGTCAGCTCATGCCGGGGATTCCTGGGGAGGTGTGAACCTCCTTAAATACAGTGTACCCCAGGCATGTGCTGAAGCCCCCAGAAGAGCCCACACCGATAAATTATGACAATCATCTTGAGAACGGAGGATTGTCACAATTTATCGCAGATGTATGGGCCCCATAATGTTTATGTAACTCACTAATGTATATTTGTTTTTGAGTGTAGTATCTGTTGTATGTTAGGTAACACTATGTTTGTTTTTCCTAGCGGTGGTGTCATGATATATTTTGACCGAATAGAAGTGGTGAATTTTCTTATATCTAATGCAGGTAAGTCACCTTAGAATAGTTACTACCCCCCCCCCCCCCCAGTCATCAGAATATCAGAATGACAGAATGGAGTTACCCTCAGGTTTAATGGAACATATAGTAAAGATTCTCGGGCATTGTGTACAGGAAGGATAAAATATTGACTAAATGGTCATGACATATGTTCAAATTATATGATTAGACCATGTTGGAGTTAGATAGAATGTCTTTCTGTCTGTGGGGATCTGGCAGCATTGTAGCAGTGTTGGTGCTTATCTGACAATATTGCTCAGTATATTAGTGTTACCCAGCAGGGAGTTGGCAAGGAGACGTGGGTAGCACTGATGATTGGCACATGACTGACGCATGGGCACAAAAATTGCTGACAAGCCATGAAGCTTCAGTTCTCGTGTACATTACCTCTGCTCCGCAAGGACTGGTCACACCTTTGTTCATTTGGTCTTACAGTACATTCTTCTTTGTTGTTTATTTTGTATTCTAGTAAATTGTAACTTTACTTTCTATGTTGTGCCCCCTAGTGTATGATATAGTGAAGAACTACACTGCAGATTATGATAAAGCTTTAATCTTCAACAAGATCCACCATGAGCTGAACCAGTTCTGCAGTGTCCACACCCTGCAGGAGGTGTACATAGAACTATTTGGTAAGTACCTGTTCCCTTGTGTATGCTGTGACATTAGGCCTCGTTCCACTGTTTGCCTTAGTGCTGCACAGTGCAATCTCATTCAAAGTATGTGTAAAATCTATCAAACTGAATTTAGTGTAGTCATAACAAAATATTGTATCTGCACACTCCTACCATGCCATTTCTGGCATTGATCTGTCTGCTTGTAGAAAGCTTTTGGCTTTTATCAGCTAAATGGCAATTTGCCTCAATGCCTAACTGCACCTCTACATCCTGTGCCCATAATGTATACGGTGTTCATGCCAAAATTATGGCTAGGTTATTAACTGTATTTATGGATTTTTTTACACTACCTAAGAAAAATTTAATTCCCTGTTTTATATAATAATTGCCATATTTTCACAAATAAAGACACACAAATAATGTCATCATTCATTTATAAAACACTGACCTTAATCACAGAGGTCAATAGATTGACACAAGCAAAAGGTCTAAACCAGCGGCTCTCAAACTGTGGGTCCTGACCACCTCAGCATGGGGTCACGGCTTATCTTCAGGCTAATGTGTCTGTGGAGGGGGAACTCATTGAGTAAACACCCACTGCTTCCCTCTTTCATCCCCCTGTCACCTTTTTCCATTCCCCCCCCCCCCATTACCCACTGACTCTGTCACAAAAGCAGTCACTTCACTGACCACACAGGTGGCAGCCATTAAGTAGTAACTTGCTGGGGTCCTGTAATAATTTTTATTGTCTGACAGGGTCCCAGAGCAAAATAGTTTGAGCACCCCTGGTCTAAACTAACGGCATTGGTATTCCACAATTTTTTTATTTCTACACCTTTTTATTTTTTAAGCTTTTTTTTTTATATCTTACATTCACGTTGACTATGATTGGGAACAGTAAAGTGGTGAGCTAAGCGATACACTAATAGTGCTCTATCGTGAAAAACTCATGACAACTGTTTTACCCATGTTGATGTTTTGGAGTCGAACTAGACACTTTTGAACTAATTATTGTCAACCTTGTGATGCTTGCCCCTCACGGCACTGTACATACCACAAACCATTTACATACAATTGCATACATTTAAAGGCAAGATTACGGTGTCAATATATGTGCTTACAGTATAATCCAGGCTTAGCCAATCAGCGACTCTCTAGCTGTTAGCTGTGAAGTTACACAATCTAGCAGGGCATACTGGGGTTTGTAGTTTTACAATGGTTGGCGAGGTGAAGTAGGCTATGCCTGGTCTAAGGGAAGTTGGAACACTTGATACATGAGGGAAAATAATTGTGGTTGCTGGCAGAGAAAGTGCATGTTTCTTTTTTTAGGCTGCAGTATTCTCATATAAAGCTAATTGTTATACTTTCTCCTTTATTCTGTCCCTGGGACAGATTTATTTATTTATTTATTTATTAACAGTTTCTTATATAGCGCAGCATATTCCGTTGCGCTTTACATAGGGGACAGTGATACAACAAAACAGGGTATTTACAGACAGTCAAAATGTAGGAGGGCCCTGCTCGCAAGCTTACAATCTATAGACAGATGTACTAAGCTTCAAAAAGTGATAAAATGGAGAGCGATAAACAGTCAGCCAATCCGCTCCTAACTGATGTCACAGGCTGAGTTTGAAAAATGTCAGGCAGGAGCTGATTGGTTGGTTGTTAATCATTGTGCATCTGGCCCCTATCTCTTCCTGTCTCTCTCTTTATTCGTTCTATACAAGTCTCACTGTCTTTCATCCATGCTATTAAGTCACCCTTTTTCCCCCCTTTATGTTTCTGTTGTGTTTGTATCTCTCCTTTAAGCCTATTGCTCTATATATCTTGTTCTTGTGTCTATCTCGTTTACTCCCATATAAGGGGTCATTTCCATTACTTACAAATTCTTTAGAATGAAAGCTCTCACGAGCAGGGCCCTCTTCCCACATGCACTTTTCCTTCTCTTACGTAAACTATCTTCTATGGCACCAAATCCTGACGTTTTCTGCCACACTGATACTTACGTCTGTGGCATCTGCATATGCAGCTATGGTTATGTACTCTGTACTTGTCCTCTGTTATATTCAACTGTAAAGGTGTGTTCACAGTGAATCATTTAAATGACAATGTTGGCGCTCCTGATCAATGGGAACGACCAATCGTTCAATTCGTTCCATGCATCGTTATCGATGTGTGTACCCGCCGATCGTTAACAATGGTCTATGAGCTTCCATGCATGCAGGAAGATCATAGACAATCTTTTGTGAAGTGTATGAAATCGTTCCGTGTTTACGCACGATGAGCGATTTGATACAGTCGTGAACGATGTCTGATTGCTTCCGGCATCATTCTGTGTGCACGCATCTTAATTCTCTGTTTCCTGCTTTGCTTATTTGTTTATTTACTCTGTAATGGGGAGCCACAGCGACAGCCACAGCGTGTAAACCTAGCACAACATGTTGGTGGTACTAGAGGATTGGATTTGAGAACCACTTCATTACAGTGTAGGAAAGCTGGGACAAGAGACCTGTAGGCAGGGAAGTTTGCTGTTGTACAAACCACACTTGTAGCTTTGGCTTGTAATGTGCACGCGCAGTGTTGGGGCTTTGTGTTTTATGGTCCAACCTATATAGTAATACGGTTTCCTGTGTAATGTGATTGTTCTCTTACGAGGTGTTTACGTCTCTGACTTGGTTGTGCTATCCCCTCCACAGACCAGATAGATGAGAACCTCAAGCTGGCCCTCCAGCTAGACCTCAACTCCATGGCTCCTGGACTAATCATTCAGGTATGGGCCTTCAGATGTCTTCTACTAGGTAGCTCCTGCTCCCCAGTATAGCACTCAGGTGGTGCCCCCTCTGTAGGGAAGCTGTTGGTACTGCAGTTTAATTGTTATATTGGTGGCTCCGACTCAGGAACAAGCTAAGCCATTACTATGAGGAATACCAGAAACCGTAACTTAAGGAGCTCTCTGGGACATGCTGCAGCGTTGCATGAAATGTTGACATTCATAATATCGACCGTTGTCATGTAAAAAGTGGCCCAGAGGTGACTTACCATATCCCAGTGGCAGCAACGGTAGCTTCCGGGTCCCGTTAGTCATGTGACTATAACTTCCGGGTCAGATTCTGATTCGGTGAGTATTTCTCTGCTTTCCCTGACCCCAATTCTCCCTCTAGTGCCTATGCTTATCCCCCATCCCCGCAGACTACCCCTAATGTCTGCAATCTGACAATATCAACTTTTTGACCTTTTGGGAATTATGAGAATGTTGACATTTTAACAATGATGACACCTTAACTGTCGATATTTTGATATCAACCGTTTGACTACATCCCTCTGCTCATATTGAATGTATTTATTAGTTCTGTTTAAGTTAATAGAACAGTTATGTGACATCACTAATGTTTCTAGTGGCAAAAGGTAACGTAGATTAGTAGTGTAATTAATGTACAGTATGTAATGGGGCCTACACATGGGGAGATTTTGCTGAGTGATCTGAGCAATGTAAGTCACTCAGCAAGATTGCTCAGCACACAGCTGATTGTCAGCGCTGTGTGCTGAGTGATCTGTCAGGGGCCAGTGTTCTCCGGCAATGTAACTAGACTCTCTTCCAGCATGCTGGATAATAATTGCTGGGCAATAGCGGCGCGCGGGGCCACACATCGCTATGGCCCCTACACACAGAGCAATGTAGGGACTAAAGGGGGAATCTAATCAGATCGCTTAGAAAAAGTCCTGAAATCACCCCATGTATAGGGGCCATAACAGTGGCACTGCCCTTATCACCCTCTCACAGCACTTTGCCTACAGTATGCACCAGTGCCCTGTAGCTGCCCAGTTATACCCTATCAGATACAGAAATATATACAACACTGCATTGCTCGTACAATTGTATATTTATCATTATCTAAATCAGTGGTTCCCAACCTGGGGTACTAGTACCCCTGGGGGTACTCTGCAGACCAGTTGGGGGTACTTGAAAATAATATTGGTAATGGCGGACGATGAAAAGGTCTTTTGATGGCTGAAGAAGACCCATTGCCATGGAGACAAACCATGTTGTGTCATATGCCTGACCAGCAATCCACTGGGAGCTTCCCATGCTGCCCTCAGACATCAGCAGTCATCTGCCCAGCACTGACAAAGGTGGACGAAGCAGCGGCATTAATCCTACCGGTGTTAGTGGGAATCCTGGAGATAATACACAACCAGTGTCTAGACACAGAAGGGCATGATTCCTTGCTGTATACTACTCCTCCGCTCCTCCTTAATATAAGGATCCGCATACCGCTAAGTACTGTCCATATTTCAAAATGAGAGGGGGTACTTATCAATGAAAAGCCTAATCAAGGGGTACGGGAGAGAAAAAAGGTTGGGAACCACTGATCTAAATGAATATATATTTATAAAACTTCTTCTCCTTCTTTCTTAAACGCTCTGTGTTGTGGTTGTATTTTATAGTTAATAAATAATTAATACTTGTTAAATTACTTTTTTGGTTTTTTTCATGCTCCCCAGGCTGTCAGAGTAACAAAGCCAAATATCCCAGAAACAATCCGCAGAAACTACGAGCTGATGTAAGATCGGACCTTATCACTCACAATGATTACAGTGACTTCACTTTCGTGCATGTTATTTTATAGTGATAATAGTCCTAGCAGGTTGTTTTTTTTTTTTTTTTTTTTTTAGTTATATTACCAAATATACAGTATGCCAGAGTCTGGGCTGCAGATCACTGCTATCACAGGCCCCTGGGGTCCAAAGAGACATGAGAGTAGGGTTGGTGAAATATAAAGAGATTAAAAAGCGTATTTTACTCTCAAGCAGAGAGTAAGATAAATGTCCATTCACATTTGTACATTAGTTTTATTACTAAAAGTGAATGATGCAGATGAACACTTTTCACCACTAGGTGGCACACTTTAACAGAGTATGAAAAATCTATATTCAAATGGTCCATTGTATGTTGTGAGACAGATATGTGGCACCCTTCTTATGGCACAGACCACGGCACATTCCACGTGCTTAGTAACAGCAGATTGGGGGCAGAAGCTGGGTATGATAGGCCTAAAACTTTCTCATCTATTATTACAGAAAGAGGGCAGCTGGCTCAGAGTACATCCAGCCGCTGCAGTAGCCGATGATGCTTTCTTAAAAACGGGGAGTATATTACTAAAACAAGGTAACACTTGTTTGATTGACAGGTAGAAGCATTGAACTGCTGGGTTGCTCCACCTAGGTTATAAGGTTTGGTGCTTTCACACTGCACCTTGACCCGGGTCGTGACGTTAGCAACCCGGCAATAACCCGGGTCATAAGTGCGGTGTGAAAGGGGCTATAGAGATAGAAGTACTGTAGGGTATTTTTATTTCTGCTGCAATAAATGATTTGGCAGAACTTATTTAATTTTGAGGGTTGATTCATGTTATTTCCTTTAGTAGGAATAAAGGAAAGTTTACTCAGGGCTTCTCTAGGAAAAAACCAATAGTATGTGTGCATTATAACTACTGCTACCTCCACTATGCTCTTCTCATGTCAGTGTCTGATCTGTAGGGAGAGTGAGAAGACCAAGCTGCTCATCGCTGCCCAGAAGCAGAAGGTGGTGGAGAAGGAAGCGGAGACAGAGAGGAAAAAGGCTCTGATTGGTGGGTGATATAAAGCACGGCACTATGAAAGCTTCAGGCTAATACCCTGTCACAGTTATGGACACTCTCTTACACTATAAAAGACAGTTTGTTTTCTGCCTAGTTCAATTATTTATTTATTTATGAACAGTTTCTTATATAGCGCACACAGATTCCGCAGCGCTTTAAAGAGTATAGTTGAACATTCACATCAGTCCCTGCCCCAGTGGAGCTTACAATCTATATTCCCTACCACACATATACATGCACACAGACATTCGCCAGAGATCCTAGTTTCAGCCCTGCACATTGTGTGTAACCATGGCAGCCTACTCACCCTAATACACAATCCCTGGCCCTGATACTAACCTTTGACCCTAACCTAACTCCAAACCTATGCTGGGTTTACATGCATATCTGAATTAGCCCAACGTTTCCAGACAGTTCCCCTCACAGCAGTAATGGTTGGTGTATGCTAATCTTTCCCTCTCTCCTCCAAACACAGAGGCAGAGAAAGTGGCCCAAGTTTCAGAGATCAAATATGGTCAGAAAGTTATGGAGAAAGAAACTGAGAAGACGATATCAGAGATTGAGGGTACGTAGTCTCCGTGTGGGGTACACTACTCCTGGCTGCATAGAACAGACTACTTTCTCTTGTTCATTAAATTTGTGTGTGTTCTGTTATGCAAGCCTATGGGCATAGTTTGTAGCATAGTAGGTATCTACTATACATGAAAGAGTGGGGGGTTTGGATGTTTGTATTAAAAATTTGTGATTTGTGTCAAGAAAAAAGTATATTTTAATTGTATTACTGTTCTCTAATCTTTTCACATTATTTTTGTTCTGCAGACTCTGCTTTCCTGGCTCGGGAGAAGGCAAAAGCTGATGCAGAGTTTTACACAGCGCATAGATTAACCGAAGCCAATAGGGTAATGTCACAAATCTCCCTCTCTGCACTCTACACGTACTGCCTGCTATTACACTCTTCTATATAATTCAATAGGGTAATGTCACAAATCTCCCTCTCTGCACTCTACACATACTGCCTGCTATTACACTCTTCTATATAATTCAGTTTCTGTCTATCCTCCTCTGGTTTTTTACTGCTAAGTATTCTTCCTCTATACGCACTCTTGGCCTGGCAGATATCTGCAAACCGTGTATGTGTCATTCCATGCACACGCTCAGGGACAGAGACTGATAGGGCAGATGAAATTAACAGTCTGTAAATGGACAGATAAATGGATCTCTCTTTCGGTGAGATGTGTGTAACATGACAGCAACAATGCAGACACATGGAGTTGATCCCCTTTGTGGGATTTGGTTCAGATGGACTGTTTGCACCCAGCCTGGAGTCTGTGTCAGTCCCAATACAAATGCTAACGGATGCAAAAAAAACCCTGTCAGCCTGACCGGCAGCTGCAGATGCATCAGAATCAGGATGAGGTCCGATATCTACATACGCCTGTTATAGTATGTCCTCATTATTCCTCTATGCACACCCCGGGCACATTCCAAATAATAATAATCTTTATTGTCATCAAATGTCTATGTAGAATATGAACAATTAACAACATTCCAGTGTAAACAGCAGCATGTAAATGGGGTCTTGTGGTTTTCTGCCAACTAGTGTCGGAGGTTATCAATGGGGTACAGGATTGCAGTAAGTAAAATCCACCACCCCAATCAGTGTTAGTGAGCCAGATGCACTCCGTGACTGCACTGGCATCACTGTGACTGGCAGCGACTTCCCATTGGAAGTCTTACCTGCCAGTTACAGACAGTCTCATTAGGAGGTGTCTCCTCCCTCTCAGACTGCTAGACAAGGCTGCAATAAGCAGAGAGCTGGCTTCCTGTAGGAAACCATTTCCTGCTTTTTTTGTGCAACCCAAGCGTGCTGGGTTGCAGCCAATGCAGCCCCCTCCTAAAACTAGGAGCTACCGTGCAAATGCTCCATACCACTTGCTGCTATCTATGCATGCACCGTGCCATTTGTGGGTATCTATCTGAGCATGCACTGTACCACTTCAGGGTATTTGCTATCTGTGCATGCATTGTGCCAGGCATATGTACACAGACAAGGTGAAAAACTGGTTTATCTGTCAGATGGTAAAGTGGCCCTATCTTCCTGTGAAATGGGTGTTTCTGGGCAGCACAAATGTGGGGGGAGGGAACTGCTATTATCCCTCTCTGTCTACTTACTGCCTGTTCTGTTACTCTCCCATCCTCTGTCTGCATACTCCCCAGCAAATATTTCTCTTCATGCTCTTCCCATGTATTACCGTTGTATACCACCCATTCTCCTGAAGCATCAAGTATTAATCCTATATACAGTAATAGTGTTTTCCAATATACACAAGAAAAAATATATAGGAACTGGCTACCTGCTGGCGCTGTCGCAGCCTCTAGTCTGTACTATCCCACAGTTATCACCCAATAACAATTCACAGACCATACAATACAAAAATTAGGGGTTCCGGACTTCTGAGGCGCGGTATTATTTGACAAGAGTGTAAGGCGTCGGAGTCTCAGTCACTGTTGTCGCCACCTTGAATATTCACTCCCAATATGTTACCGATACACGGAAAGGACCAAATAAAATACAAAATTTTTCTATCATACCAATGGTGGTCACTGGGACAGTGGGGTGTGGGTGGAGCTTCAGCTACAGGCACCAAGGAGATTATATTTCTTTGAGTGCAGCCCAGGCTCCTCCTCCTCCACGCCCCCTACAGGCTTCAGTTTTTTCTTGGTGCCTCATGGCACAGGATGTCCAAGGAAGGGCTGTGTTCAGCCCTGTGATTGTACTTCAATTTCTTTTTATTTTTATTTTCTTCTTTTTACTGGAGCAAGCCTGTGCAATATACCAGGCTGCTCTCCTGGTCCGGGCCGGCTCGCTGACCTTCATGGCCAGGCCTGCCAGCCGTCCCTCTTGGCAACACACCGGGACATGCCGCGGCCGGATCAGGTAAGCTGACTCCTCCGGGCTCTAGCACGCTGGTAGCACGCGGCGCCGGGAACCGTTTTCCCGGTGCAGGGGTCAGATAAGTGGAGCCTCCTCACCTCCTCAGTAAGGTGCGCTGAGGGAACGTGGCGCCGGGAGGAACTGCTTGCTGTAGCATGCGAGTCACTCTTCCGGCGAGGTGGTACACTTAAGCGGCTATATCGCCGGGAGTTGGTGCGCTCCCGGCGGTCCTGGCAGTGGCACCCGGTCGTTTCCGCGTCCCACTAGACCACCAGGGATTTTCAGCTGAATGGGGATCCAGCAGTCCCTGGGGTTCCAGGAGGGGACGGAGCTTCCCCATTTTCTCCGCCCCAACCCCCCTGGCGGCTGCCTACTCGGTTTTTCCCGCCAGGGGAGCCTTCTCTCCCCCTCCCCCTCTCAGCATGAGAGATGCTGCTCAGGTGCAAGTCAGAGCAAGCAGAGAGAAGGGCACCCGGCCTCCTCCAGACCTTACAGTCAGGGACCAGGCTTGCATTCCCTGCTACCACACTATCTCAGTGTGTGTACAGGGTTGGTGTGTTGCCTTTACACTTCCTGCTGTATTCTCAGCAGTGTGTGTATATATGTGTGAAACTTTTACCTCAGTATTTGCCTGAGGAGTGAAGTGATAGTTTCTGCACCCTCTGTCACGCTGACCTGGTGTCAGGTTACACTGTTCCCCACCTCACTCCTTTGTGTTGGTGTCGGGTCCTAGAGGCTTTTAACTAATGTAAAAGAAAAAAGCATCTCTGCTTGGCAAAGCAGACAAACAGTACTGGGTTCAGATCCCAGGATTGGCCCAACCTCACAGCTAAGCAGTGTTGGGCCTGGTTTGTTCTTGGATGAGAGACCACAGGAATACAGATCCTGTAGGTCTCCTTCCCAATCTGGGGCGGCATATTATGCTGCTTTCAGACCGCATAACTGGCTTTGACCCTGTATTTGGAAACGTTTCCAAAAACGGGTCTGCCAGATAAAACCCCTTTCAGACCGCAGCACTTAAACGGTATATTACCGTTTAAGTGCCGATTTTTTGACACTGGCAGACCCGTTTTTGGAAACTTTCCAAATACAGGGTCAAAGCCAGTGCAGCCTTCAGCACTCCCCTCCATGCAGCTTCCCCCCCCCCTCGCGTGTCGACCGAGCGCATGTCGACGCCCCCCCGCGCATGTCGACGCCCCCCCGCGCGTGTCGACGCCCCCCCACCCCCCCCCACCCCCACCCCCGCGTGTCGGCGCCCCCCCCCCCGTGTCGACTTACCCCATGCCGGTACCTCCGTTGTGGACTGCAGCTCAGTATGCTCGGAAAGCACTTATGAAAAAAGTGTCTTCCAGAAAATGGCTGCCCCATAGGAAACCCAGTTTAAAAAAACTGTCTTCCGTATGGGGGCAGCCATTTTCTGAAAGACACTTTTTTCATAAGTGCTTTCCGAGCATACTGAGCTGCAGTGCCGGGAACCACAACGGAGATACCGGCACGGGGTAAGTCGACACGGGGGGGCCGTCGACACGCGCGGGGGGGGTCGACACGCGGGGGGCCGTCGACACGCGCGGGGGGGCGTCGACACGCGCGCGGGGGGTGTAGACACGCGCGCGGGGGGCTCCAGTGCTGTGAATACTTAATGAGCTCATTAATGAGCTCATTAAGTATTCACTGGGCTGAATTTAGGACCCAGCTCATTGGCTGGGTCCTAAATACCGTTTCTGAGCCGATTTTTTGGCTAAAATACCGGTTCAGAAACGGGTAGGACCCTGCATTTTAACCGGTTAGAAAAAACGGCATTTTCTAACCGGTTAAGTGGGACTGGACCTTTCAGACCGCACACATTACCGTTTTAAAACGGTAAAAAAACGGCAATTTACCGTTTTAAAAGTGCGGTCTGAAAGGGGCATTAGAGAACAGGCTTCTCAGCAAACGTTCTCCCGCCTACTCTTAATGTACAAACTAAAGCACAAAGGCAGCCTGATTACAAGCCACAGGCTTACCTAAGTGTGCTGGTGTACTGTTCTTATACACAGTACGTGCCTGTCTGCAAGCCACATGCTTACCTAAGTGTACTGGTCTACTGTTCTTATACACAGTATATACCTGTCTGCAAGCCACAGGCTTACCTAAGTGTGCTGGTGTACTGTTCTTATACACAGTACGTGCCTGTCTGCAAGCCACATGCTTACCTAAGTGTACTGGTATACTGTTCTTATACACAGAATATACCTGTCTGCAAGCCACAGGCTTACCTAAGTGTGCTGGTGTACTGTTCTTATACACAGTACGTGCCTGTCTGCAAGCCACATGCTTACCTAAGTGTACTGGTATACTGTTCTTATACACAGTATATACCTGTCTGCAAGCCACATGCTTACCTAAGGGTACTAGCATACTGCTATACACAGTTCATACCTGACTGCAAGCCACATGCTTACCTAGTGTACAGGTATACTGTTCTTATACACAGTACATGCCTATCTGCAAGCCAGATGCTTACCTAAGTGTACTGGTGTACTGTTCTTATACACAGCACATGCCTGTTTGCAAGCCACACGCTTACCTAAGTGTACTGGCATACTGTTATACACAGTTCATGCCTGACTGCAAGCCACATGCTTATCTTAGTGGGCTGGTAAACTGTTCTTATACACAGTATATACCTGTCAGTCTTACAGTCCTCTGTTCCTCCCCCATATAGGGATGGATAGCATAGGACAGGGGCTTATTGAGGCAGTCTGCTTACCCTGCCTGTGCTGCTGTGAATTCTACTGAATATTTGTATAAACATATTCAGCAGCAAAGGGTCAAAAGTTCACTGCTATCCTGTAGTGCACAAGTAATATATGATGTACTGCAGATGAGGTATACTGCTGTCCTAGAGTACACAGAGTATGTGATGTACTATGGCTATGCTAGTCTGCTCTGTTGACTACACAGAGTAATACTTGTGTTGCATTGTGGATTATATGTTCCTATGTTGCACATAGTAAAATATAAAAGGACATGTCACACATGTGGTATGCTACTTTTTAGTTGGACGATAAACTGCCCATTCCGTAGTTACTTACAAGGGACAGTTGGTCCCTTTGGGTGAGCATTACTAATATATGCTTTGCCAGGATGCAGCGATTCAGTCCCAGCGGTTAGGACTTGGGCAGGCACTTAAGGCCCCTTTGGCTATAATGCTTGGGATGCCTCTATACACTTTTTCCCATCTCCACTGGGAGCAGCAGAAAAATTCAAGATGGTATTGGGTCTCCCTATAGTGTCTAGTCTGCTTTGTAAACATTGGTCCTGCTACCTAAGGTTCGGACTTTCCTCCCTAGAGGGAGAAACGTTTACAATAACTGTGCCTTATTGCTGATCTCTCCACCTAGTGGAAGTACAGTAAATCCTATTCTAGAGCATTTGCTTTGGGGTTAGTTTTCAGTCTATCAAATAGACTGGTTCTGATTACCAGGCGTCATGGCCAGGTAATGGGCCACAACTCATACTCAGAGTACCTGGTTCAATGCACATAGTGCATGCGTACTCAGTAGATACAGTCACTTCTGTCAGTGGACACCATTATACTGGTACATTCCCCTCAGTGTGGCACAGTTTTTTATTCTGTTCCTCGTGAAAGAGCTGGACAGTTCTTACGGCCCATCCGCAACCCGAAGCAGCTTTCAGGATGTGGTAGTTTGTAGCAGTTCCTTCATTTTGCGGTCCAGGATCACCATTATCTATTCACGGCCTTGCCTTTGGCACTGTCAACGGACCCGTGAGTTTTTAACAAGGTCATAGTCATCATGGCAGGGTTCTTGCGAGCCATCTATTGCCATATCTGGACAACCTACTAATCTTAGCATGGTCTCCAGAGACTCTTCACAGACAAACTGACCTTAGAACTGTTTTCAATGCCATGGCTGGCTAATAAAGAAGTCCAGCATGGTCCCTCCACAAACTATGATTCACCTGGTGGTGCTCTTCCTCAGTGCCCTCCTCAAGCATTGCAGAGTATATATTTACCGATGCAGAACGGTCCTGGGGAAGCTGGTATTCTGTTGTGAAATTACAGAATTTTCCAGGCTACACTACACACCTCTGCAACTGGAGATGCTCCGCCATTGGAACCATTCTCCAATAGACCTCGAAACCCCAAAAGCTGCTTCTTTGGTGGTTTTATTCCTCCAATCCTTTGGAAGGGAAGTCAGTTCTCCATTCAAGACTGTACACTTGAAATGACCAATGCGAGTCTTAGAGGTTAGGAAGCGTTCCTCTGTAGCTTCTCCTTGCAGGCTTGGGTGTTTAGAGAATAAGCCAAGCTTCAACATAAACATTATGGAGCTCCTAGCCCTTTTCGGGCGCTGAGCTGTGCCCTTCACCTGGTTCTGTCCGAGACAGAGAGAGGCCAGCTGAGCAACGCCATGGCAGTGGCGTATATCATTCACCAGGGTGAGACTGGGAGCATGGCCGCCATGAGAGTGTGCTTCTGATCCTTTACTGGGCAGACCACCATCTTCTTGCACTGTCTGTGGTACACATCCCAGAAGTGGAAAATGGTTTAGCTGAGTTTCTCAGCCGACACATTCAGTCAGGCGAGTGGGCTCTCTACAAGGACAATTTCCAGTTGTTAATAGATCACTGGGGCCTCCCACAGATAGACCTAATGGCCTTGTGATTTAATCGCAGGCTTCAGCATCACAGATCAGCAGTGGTTTTTCTCCTGGCCCCATACTGGCCTCAGAGGGCTTGGTTTGTAGACCTCCTCGACATTTCTGTGGAGCCTCCTCAGTGGCTTCCCTTGAGGTGCTGTTGTAGAGTCTGTGCCTGCACCCGGATATTCCCAGGTTGGCTTTACCGGCGTGGCTCTTGACATAGAACTCCTGAGGACTAAGGGTCTTCCTCCTGTGGTGGTCACGACCGTGATCGCGGCAAGAATGCCATCCTCATCCCGAATTTATTATCGGGTGTGGCAAACCATTTACCATTGGTGTTCAGTTACGGGATTTGAGCCACAAGACTTCTATTTGTCTAGGGCATTGGCTTTTTACAGTTCAGTCTGGATCTGGCCTTGAGATTAGCCTTCTTCAAGGTACAGGGTTCATCAATTTCCGTCCTCTTTCAAGGCGGGCGAGCCAAAAGGATTCCGACCCAGACCTTTTTTTCAAGAAATTGCGTCATATACAGACTTCCTTTGTGCCACCTATCTAGCCTGGGGGCCTGCGATTAGTATTGTCGGCCTTCCAGCACTCTCCATTGGACCCCCTGGATCCTGTGGTTTTAAGTGGCTCTCTTGGAAAAGTCTATCACACGCTTCTCCTTATCGGGGTTTTTGTCCTGATAAGGCGGTTCTCTGTATCCGCATGGAGTTCCTACCTAAAGTTATTGCTCGATTTCATATGTATCAGGAAATCGTACCCCCAGCCTTTTCTCCCTCAGAGGACTCTCCAGAACTGTGTTCTTTAACTGTTGTCAGAGCTCTATGGCTCCGTTGGACGAACTACAGACATCAGCAATTCTAATACTTGTGTTGTTTGATGCGGCCATGCGCATTCAAATGCTTTGTTTTGTGGTGTATGATGCGGCCTGAAGTTATAGCAAACTTGGGCCCGCTGGCGGCACCTCTCTATCAAACAGGCGTATTTGTCTCCTTGGTCTCTTCAGGCCTATTCTACTCATGCAGGAGAACCCAGTTGGGTGGCTCGGCAGGAGACCTCTGCAGAGCAGCTGTGTCATGTGGCCTCTTGGTCACATACTTTCCTTAGTTTTTACCAATTTGACACGTTCGCCACAGCAGTTTCTGCTTTTGGGCTCCGTGTCCTCAGTGCAGCTCAGGTGCGTTCCCTCCCGTAAAGGGACAGCTTTGGGACGTCCCACTGTCCCAGTGACCACCATTGGTATGATAGAAAAAAGTGGATTTTGGTCCTACCTGTAAAATCCTTTTTTCTGAATCCATGGTGGACACTGGGCGCCCACCCTCACGCACAGTGCTGGCAATAGGGGGGTTCCTTCGGAAACCTTTTTTCCTCCTTCTGGTTGCATGGTTTCCTTTTTCTCTTTCTCTTCCTGTTCCTTTATGGCTAGCTGTTGAACAAACTGAAGCCTGTAGGGGGCGTGGAGGAGGAGGAGCCTGGGCTGCACTCAAAGAAATATAATCTCCTTGGTGCCTGTAGCTGAAGCTCCACCCACACCCCACTGTCCCAGTGTCCACCATGGATTCAGAAAAAAGGATTTTACAGGTAGGACCAAAATCCACTTTTTCGTCACATTTAAAAAGAAACCTTTATAGGTGTACCCCCACCTTTCACATGGTGAGTGAGGTACGCTCATAAAAAGGAATAAAATCCAGTCTTGTCCGCTTAAAAGGACATTCCACTAATAAAACTAATCTACACAAATATATTTTTTATTTTTTATGTACACACACTGGGAGAACAAAAGGTGGATTGAATAGACAAACATCAGAGGATTAATACTATAAAGATCACGCTACGTGCCTATACTCCGCCATTGATACCGTGAGTGGCGTACGCCCATCTATCTCTCCTTCCCAGTGTGTTCATCTTGAGCTTTGTTGAACCATATGGAATGATATGTAACAGTTGGTTTCCTCTTTTATTTGGTCCTTTCTGTGTATCGGGAACATATTGGGAGTGAATATTCAAGGTGGCGACAACAGTGACTGAGACTCCGACGCCTTACACTCTTGTCAAATAATACCGCGCCTCAGAAGTCCGGAACCCCTAATTTTTGTATAGTAATAGTGTTTTGTCCAGTTGGGCAAATGGACCCACTAAGTTGCAGCTCTGCAGGGGGGGTGGTATAAAACAGACAGTCAGGATTCCGACAGTCATTAGTCCAACATTGCAATACCGACTGCCGGGACTCAGACAGCAGGGCGAGCGCAACGAAGCCCCTTGCGGGCTCGCTGCGGGCACAGTGGCTCCCTACTCTTGCCACCTGATCTATTCTTCCTCTATGGGTATCGTGGACCCCCGAGAGGGAGAATAGCCGCAGCCCGTCTGTCGGGATTACGATGTCGGTGTAATGACTGCCGGAATCCCGACTGCAGGTCAGCCATCTGGAACCCCTCTGCGGGTAGCGTCAGTGGTAATGTGGCCAAGAGGACATCATTTTAAAAGGTTCTCTCCTGTCCTTCCCCCAGATTTCAGTCATTGCTTTTCCTGCTTTGCTATCCATGATGTTACCATTCACCTACATCAGGCATTCCCAACCACTGTCCTCAAGGCACACCAACAGTGCAGGTTTAGTGATATCCAGGCTTCAGCACAGATGGTTTAACAATAATCCCTCATATACTAATTAAGTCACCTGTGCTCAAGCCTGGATATCTACAAAACCTGCACTGTTGGTGTGCCTTGAGGACCGTGGTTTGGAATGCCTGGCCTACACACTAATTTGTTTGCCCTTTTTTTGCTGCAGCTGAAATTAACCCCTGAATATCTGCAACTGATTAAGTACCAAGCCATCGCTGCAAACAGTAAGATATATTTTGGAAAAGACATCCCGGACATGTTTGTGGACAGCTCACCTGCGACCCCTTCTAAAGCAGAACTACCTCTGGAAGACCCCTTTCTATTTAAAGACACAAGCTCATACTTATTAGATGAGCCAAAATCCTGAGGACATGTAATACAATCTTCATTTTTACCAAGACAAAAAAAAAAAAAGATATAAAAATAGTTGTTTTTTTGGTACTCTTTACCTAGCACGGCGCCCACGATTTTGATCGTGGGCATCGCAGGTAAAAAAATCGCGGGCATCGCGGCCATTGAATGCACTAAAAATCGGGTGCGACGTGATGCCCGCGATTTCCCATAGGGATCAATGTTAAATTTCTCAATTGACCCGATTTTACTGTTCAATGCCTCAATTGACACGATTTTTCCATAGGAAACAATGTTAAATGGCCCACAGAGGCCAAATAGGCACCCTGAAGTGTGAAATGGCCCCCACAATTGTTAACGCCACCCCACGATCAACGTCAACCCGAAACGCAGCGAGCCCGCAAGGGGCGGCGGTACGCGTCCTACGACCTTTTCATACCCCCACTATCCACGTCGGCGTGGAGTTGAGAATAGAATAGTGTGGCGAGCCACCGAGCCCGAAGCGTGGCGAGCGCAGCGAGCGGACGCGGATACCTTCACAGGTAAACGCGTCCCTTCGCGGGCTTCACAGGTATCCGCGTCCCCTCGCAGGGCTCGCTGCGCTCGCCACGCTTCGGGCTCGCCACACTATTCTATTCTCAACTCCACGCCGACGTGGATAGTGGGGGTATGAAAAGGTCATAGGACGCGTACCGCCGCCCCTCGCTGCGCTCGCCACGCTTCGGGTTCACGTTGATCGCGGGGTGGGGTTAACAATTGTGGGGGCCATTTCACACTTCAGGGTGGCTATTTGGCCTCTGTGGGCCATTTAACATTGATTCCTATGGAAAAATCGTGTCAATTGAGGCATTGAACAGAAAAATCGGGTCAATTGAGAAATTTAACATTGGTCCCTATGGGAAATCGCGTCGGTCGCGTCGCACCCGATTTTTTAGTGCATTCAATGCCCGCGATGGGCGCCGTGCTAGGTAAAGAGTACCGTTTTTATTTTTTTTTTCTAGAAATCAGCAATCTCACTCTTATTCTGGAAGACGATACATGGGTTTTATTTGTTTTTTTTCATTTGTTTTTTCTTTCTTGGTAAATTGACGAAAATGTTTAATTTGTAAGAATTTTGATCTTGTAATCTGTGTACTTACTTGGATGCATCTTGGGAGGACATTGTGCCCCCACCAGAACTAGAGGTAACTCCGTTTCAGTTGAGTCATCTTCTCAACCTCTAAAACAAGCATGTCCAAACTGTGGCCCTCCAGCTGTGGTGAAACTACACATCCCAGCATGCCTTGCCATAGTTTTAGCATTCCTTAATAGCAAACCTGTGGCAAGGCATGATGGGACTTGAAGTTTCACAACAGCTGGAGGGCCATAGTTTGGACATTCCTGCTCTAGAATGTAATCCATATACCGGCAGCTATAATTCCGGGGGTTTGTCAGAAACATACACTACTGTAACTAGGGACCACTATTTGTGTTTGCTTGTGTAGTCTACGCATTGTACTATGTAGGATGTATTCTTAGCATCATGGAGCCCAACTAGATGTAGGTGTTCTGTTACTGTTATGGTACTTACCAGTATGAGTGGAAGTCTGCTACATAATAGTTACACATGGTGCAATGTCAGTTACCCAGAGCAACACAATCAGAGTTCTATTTAACATCATATGTAAAAGGGATTCATTTTAAGTCCACTCGGTGCCCAACTACAGCTATTGCAGAGTGTATGGTCAACATTAGAATACTGCAGTAGATGTAAATTCTTTCCAAAATCTATTTTATGTTGACCACTTACTAATGACAGAAGTCCTGGGTCGCACACCATTACAGACTTGAGCTTTATCTGTGATCTTTTGTGTGACCGAGGGAGGAGAAGTATTTACCAAATGCTGTTCCAAACATACCTTGTGTTTGATGGTCTCTGGGGTTCAGTGGCCCTATAGAGGTCTTCTAGTGTTGGAGGGTATTGTATATGGAAGTAATGTGTAGTATTTTTAGGGGCTTGCTATTTAGTGAATGTGTCATTTAGCAAGTATTCCCAGTAACTATGTTATTGGGTTGTTCACCTTTTTAGCTGCTTTGGGCAACTTGCTTTATGGCCTGCCAAACTGCCCAGAATAAATGCTTATGTGCGCTAGAAAGGTGGGCAGGGAATATAGCCGGAAGGAGCTGGAACTGCAGAATAAGCCCTTTTGGCCCTCTGTGGCTCATTACTTTCAAATAGGCCCATAATTTCCAATGTTTAGGATTCCATAGGGTTGGGTATGAAATTCCGGTAGTCATTATCCCGAGGATAGTAAGGATTTTAACAGTAACCCCCACCCCTGCAGCCTAATCCCAACCCTAACCCCTGTATTCACCATTGGCATCTGTCAGTATTCTGACCGCATCCTACAAAATATAGGATAAACTGTGGACTGAAAGATGTGACACATGGGCATGTTTAAGAAAATAATGTGAAAAGAAAATGTGATTTTAATTGATAGCAAGCAGTCCTATTTACTAATGTGACTACTCCAGCTACAGTGCTAGGGCTTTATCATTGCCCCTGCTATGAAATGAATCCCGTTATGGTTTGTGTTAATCGCCGAATCCTTGTTTCAGGCGTAGAGAGACCTACGAAAAGGAGAAATGTTTCATTTAAGGGATGTTTGATTATTTTGACCCTTTAAATTTGTTATTCGTAACAGCTGGCATACACACACCGCCACTAGGGACCTCCAGTGTGCAATGTAATGATGTCCATGGATTTAATAATGGGTTCTCAGTGAGCCTGATTTGTGCACATCTTGTGGCCCTCTGCCTAGAGAAGAGCGGGGCAGCAGGCGCCCTCCTTGAGTAATGTATGGGGGGTGTACAAGTAGGTGTAGCAAGCCTCTCTGAGATGCAGTTACCATGGACCCATCTCCACAGAGCTTTATCATTTACGGGTCCACCATGTCCTGTGAAACTATACTATGATGACAACACTAATCTCTCTTACGTTTGGCACCTCACTATGTTCTTATATTTTGTGGGAACAGGTTAATAAAGCATTTACTATGAATTCAATCAAGCGATAATCTAATTGTGATACTTTTGTGTTCAGATACTATGCATAATCTGAGTAAAACCCAATATATTTACAACTTACTGCTAGACCTAGCTGCCTGTATAAGGAAAAATAAACTGTTTAAAGTTTTGTTTTATTATGGTTTTATCTAATTATATTGTTATATATTTATGTATTAACCGTTTCTTATATAGCGCATACATATTGCGCAGCACTTTACAGAGAACATTTACATCAGTCCCTACCCCAGTGGTGTTTACAATCTATGGGGCAGATGTATTAAACCTGGAGAAGAGATAAATTGGAGATAAACTGTGTTTGAAAATGACAGCTTGGAGCTGATTGGCTGGTGCGTTATCTCCTTCCACTTTATCTCCAGTTTATCTATTCTCCAGGCTTAATACATCTGAGCTGATTGGCTGGTGCGTTATCGCCTTCCACTTTATCTCCAGTTTATCTATTCTCCAGGCTTAATACATCTGCCCCTATGTTCCCTACCACATATATACACACACACAGACATTCTAGGGTTAATGTGTTGGGAGCCAATTAACCTACCAGTATATCTTTGGATTGTGGGAGGAAAACTTGAGTACCTGTAGGAAACCCACGCAAGTACGGGGAGAATATACAGACTCCACACAGTTAGGGCCATGGTGGGAATCGGACCCATGACCTCAGTGCTGTGAGGCAGTAATGCTAACCATTACACCACCCATATACGGAAACATTTGTCTCAAAAACTGATGCTTTAGGGTGGTAGAGTAGTACCTCTTTCCCACTTAGGTTGGTAGTCGGGTATGAGTCATAGGGTTGACTGTATGAAGGTTGACATACATTAAGTCGACCATTGAAGGTTGACATAAGCCCTATATCGACAATGGGAAGGTGAACATGAGTTTTTCACTTTTTCTTGTCCAGAATTTTGGCGTACGTCGATGTGGACACCGTATCGGTGTACCGCGTCCCCTCTCATGGCTCTGCGCTCGCCATACTTCCTCCACGGTGCCTCGCTGTGCTCGGCACACTATTATATTCTCCCTCCATGCCCTAGTGGATGGTAGGGTATGTGCCTGTCGGCACAAGTCGGATCAGAGAAACGTGAAAAAATTCATGTCGCCATTTTGAGTGTCGACCTTCCCATTGTCTGCCTAATACTTGTGTCAACCTTCTGACCCTGTCGACCTAAGCCCTGTAAATGGGTCCCGGGCCAGAGGACCTGTGGTGCCAGTTTCCTTTGCAGCTCACAAAGGTCCTTGGTGAATAAAAACCTGCTAGCTACCAGGGTTTGATACCCAGCTCACTAGACCAGGTTGGTGTCTCTTCCACTGAGAGAAAATCCAGGGTTGCTACACATTTGCATGCAGTATCCCGGAATTTAGATGTTCGTGGAAAAGGGCTACCACTGTATTGTTTAAATGTATCTGGTTGTAACCTTACAAGCACATGCTTGCTTTTTTTGTTAGGATACAGTTTTGCAAAGTCTATGGTCTTAAGGTCCATACACACTGGGCGACTATGACCCAGCGTGTATGGACAGCAATGATCGCTATCATCGCTGCGGGGAAAGCCGCTCAGCGCAGACACACTGAGCGGCTTTCCCCCTGCCCGGCGCCGACGGAAGGGGGGGGGGGTGGCGTTGCATAGCGATGTTGCGGGAGTGCCCAGCAGCACTCACCGCTCATCGCCGGGCCATACATCTGGGCAGCTGTTTTGAGTGACTTTCAGCTCAGTCGCCCAGTGTGTATGAGCCTTTAGTTTTACTGGAATCGGTACATCTGTCAGAATGAACTTAGGTCTACAGTCATTAGGTCGACCCTACTAGGTTGAACGGCAGGAAGGTCGAACTGATTTAAGGTCAACATGGGGCAAGGTCGACATGACTTAAGGTCGCATTTGCATAAAGGTCGACATGAGGAAGGTCGACTGGTTATAAGGTCGACATGGGTTTTTTCATTGTTTTTTATCCGAATGTCGACATGGACACAGTTGGCAATGAGAATCGGACCCTCGCATCGCTCGCAATGCTTCGGGCATGGTGGCTCGCTTCGCTCGCCACAGCTTTAATAACCTCCTCCACGCCCTAGTGGATGGTAGGGCATGAAATACCGCCCGTCGGCACATGTCGGCTCAAAAAACAGTGAAAAACCCCATGTCGACCTTATGACCAGTCGACCTTCCTCATGTCGACCTTTATGCAAATTCAACCTTAAGTCATGTTGACCTTGGCCCATGTCGACCTTAAGTCAGGTCGACCTTCCTGCCAGTCGACCTAATGACTGTAGACCTAAGTTCATTCTAATAGATGACCGCTTCCCGTTTTACTTGTGGAGGCAGTGGATCATTGGTTTTTTTTTTTTTTTTCATTTGTAAAGACTGAAGGCCCATACATACTGGGCGATTTTGAGTTGAAAGCAGCTCCATTTTGTCGAGTGAGCTGCTTTCAGCTCCAAAGCCGCCCAGTGTATATAGGCCGCTGTGCATCTGCTGGTTTTACCAGCAGACTCATCGGCTTTCCATAGCGTCCTACTATGGAAAGCCGTTCACAGTGGTGAAAAATATCTGGGCAGGGGGAAAATTGCTCAGTGTTTATGTACTGAGCGATATTCAGCCCAGTGATCATCGCTTTCCATACATACAAAACGCCCAGTGTGTATGGACCTTTTAAGTATTTGCCAAATGCACCATTTCAAACAGCAGCCTCCATCTATTGCTGAGGAGACAGCAAAGCTGTCACATTTACCAAGCTGTGGAATGCAGAGCAATCTGGAGCTTGACCCCGAAATAACGCCTCATCCTGATGGCGTTATCCAATAGAAAGTGAGAGGCTGAAGTGCTTTGGCCATAAGCCCCTAGTGGCTGTCTTGGACTAGCACCAGGAAGAACTGCGATAGCTACCAGCTCTCCCATATCCTGATAAAGGTTCACAAATCTGCACATTTATGTGAAAAATATTTATCACATCTGCATTAAATATATAAGGATCGTGTGAAATATGCCCCACAGACTCAAGGGCCTGCTCCCTTACACTGCAAATACTAGGTCCCTGTTGATGTCTTTGGATGCAATATCATTTGTGAAAAGCGTTTACTGAAAACCACAATGCCCGCATGTGCAGAGTTGCAAAGACATAAGATACATGCGAGTTTGCACCCACAGCATACATATACCTATCCGCCCCACAATGTATCCACATTGTAGCATGGACAGTGTAACTACTGTGCCCATGAATGAGATGTGTGCCTGCATTTGCACACCATTCCTTCCAATGGGTGGCCTCCAGTTTGTAACCAGTCACAGCTCGGTGAATAATGCAGCATGTTGCAATGTGTATCATTCATACACATTGTGGCAACGGGATGCAGTGTAAATCCCGGCGTTCAAAATCCCGACACTTTCTCCGTCCGTGGGTGTCCACGACACCCTCGGAGGGAGAATAAATTAGTGTGCCAAGCGTAGCGAGGCACTGGGCCTGCTGCGTGGCGAGCCCGCAAGGGGGGGGGGGGGGGGGAGGCGATCAGGGATTTTGAACGACGGGATCCCGACCGACGGGATTTAATACTGAATCCGTGGCAACACCTCTGTTCATATCTGTGTATGTTAGCTATGGATAAATTGCACTTACACCTGTGTACTAAAAACTGGTGGTTTCTTTTTTTAAGTGTGAATCAAATAAGCAAAACATGACTAATTCAGACGAGCACAAATCTATTGTATTAAGAAGCCCATTGGGGCAATTCCCCGCAGGGCACGTTGAGTATATTAAATATGCGTAAAAATCCAGATTTCCCGTCCACACAGCTGCAATCAAAGAACCAGGATTTTTTTTTAACCTGCTTACTATCCCCAATCCCCTGACGTAGCGATGGAACCTTTAATCTGCCACTTTTGAATGTAAAAAAGTCTGCATAGCTGCATATGCGTGTGATGTCATTACTGGGCATGTTTATTTTATGCATAAAAAAATTGGCTTTATGCTGGGTACACACACAAAAGACTTATCTGTCTGGTAGGAGTAACAGTCTGGTAATATATTGGAGTAAAGGACGATCAACCATTTGCTCCCAGATGCTGAGAAGCAGACAATGGTCATTTATGCTTGCAATATATTACTGAGCAATATATTGCTCAGTATCTCCTTTTCATCAGCGACCAGAGATGGTCGCTGATGAAAAGGAACCTCTGCTGGGGGAGCCGCAGAGGGAATCAGCTGGTCACAGGAGCAAGCTCCTGCGACCAGCGATTACAATGGGGCAGAAAACGGGAGCGTGCACCCGGCAATTTATCGCCGGGACACACTTTCATCACTGGCAATATGGTCGCCTGCGACCATAATCCCAGCGATTAAAACCCCTATCGCCCCCGTGTGTACACAGCATTAGACAGATTGGCTAAAGCGGTTTGATTCCACAAATTTATGCAGTCAAATTTGATCCGTTTTCCAGCATTTTGGAGTAAATGGTTTATTGTCAACCAAATTTCTGTTCCCACGAGATAGCAGACAAATCTTGTGTGCTAAATTCTAGTTTTGCATCAGCCCCTTTAGTGTTATTACTGGATTGTCTTGCTCTCCTGGAAACACACCGTGAATAAAGAAAACAAAAACGACACTGTAACATTTGATAAAGGACTTTATTATATAGAAAAACAACCACGGAGTCAGACTGTGATAAAAATGATAAATTAATTTAAAAAATAAAATAAAAAATATAGCAAATACAGTACAATAAACATATAATAAAATATAGTAAAGAAAAAAAATTAAATTAGAGAACACAACAGTTAGTGGTCAGTACCGGTCGGTTCTGATATCACTATTATAGATGTAACAATAATCATGAGGGTTAGTGGTGGTATGAGATATCAGCCACTCCAGTTAAGCCCCGTACACACAGGGCAACCTGACTTTTCTGGCTGAGTGACGTGTTGCAGCACAAACATAGTGGAACACCCGCTCAGCACACTGCGATGCTGTGTGCTGAGCGAGGCTTTGCCTATTTTATAATAGGCAATGCCCTGCGATCTAGGGAAAGCCATTGATACCGACGCATGTGACCACGCATCGGCATCGATGCAGGGCATACACACGGAGCATTCCGTGCTCCTTTTCTGAGTGATCTAATCAGATCGCTTAGAAAGGGGACTGAAATCGCCCCGTGTGTATGCCTGATCTACACTCTACTACTCCCACGCACTGGCAACAAATCAGCACTGCAGTAACATTTATAATTTGCATACTATAGAATTATACAGAGCTGCTAATTGGTCCACTGATTAGGACATCTCCCCGTCTGCAAGAAACATAATAGAGTCAAGTTTATTAAGCCTTGACAAGTGATAAATTGGAGATAAAGTACCGGCCAATCAGCTCCTAAATGTAATTTCTCAAGCAGCCAATAACATGGCACATGGTGCTAATTGGCAATGTTATCACTTGTTAAGCCTTAATACATTTGGCCCACTGTGCAATCTGTGGCGCTGGTATTACCAGTAACATGGCACAGGTGGCATGCTTCCAGATTTCTGCATATGTGCTCTACAGACATCACTGACAGGTGCATACCTCCCAACATGACCCTCTTCAAGAGAGGGGCACAATGCTCTGTTCCTGGAATTTCCTCTAATACCCCTTTTAGACCAAAATGCCGGGTCGCACCCGGCTTTTTGGACCCTGGTTGAAGCCGGGTGCGACCCGGCGTTTAGGGGCATTTACACCGGACGGGCTTAAACGCCCGCACCCCCCTCCCGCCCCTTCCTGGCGCTTGAAGATGACAGCGCGATGTCATCTTCAAGCGCCGATCAACGCCGCCGTACCCGGAACGCTGCTGGAGGCAGCCCAGCACTAAGGTAAGCTGCTAGGCTGCCCCCAGTCCCCGCGCGCCCCCCCCCCCCCCCCCCGCCATTGGACAGGAGGTGAATGGATGCTGCACACAGGCATCCGTTCACCTCCCTCCCCCGCTGCTGTCTGCAGAGTATAGCAGACAGCAGCGCCGGCTGTCAGTGTCAGACTGACAATCCCCGGTTGGACGTTCCCCATTCATGTAAATGGGAGCCGGGTCATCCGACCCGGCGTTCCCATTTACACCGCCCTCTACCCAGGTCCTAGCCGTGTTCTACCCAGGTCAGGACCTGGGTAGAAGTCCCGTGTAAAGGGACACGGCGTTAGGGATTTACACCGCCGAAGATCCGGGTCTGACCCGCCACTGACCCGGATTTTTTGGCGGTGTAAAAGGGGTATTAATGTATGATTACCCTCATCTGTGTTGAACAGATTAATTGATAAGAAAGGTGTTTCACCACAGGTGACAGCAATTATACATTTAAGAGGGAAGTCCAGGAGCAGAGCATTGTGTCCCTCCTAGAGAAGGTCATGTTGGGAGGTATGCAGGTGGTTGTGTACCAGCCAGAATAACTGAAGTCATAATCACCCAGCAAGACAGAAACACACCGATCCGATTCCTTAGCGTCTGTTCCTTCTAATTTTTCCACTCTTATCTGCTCTTGCTACTTCCTGGTGTCGCTATCAGTGACGCCATCAAGGCGCAAAACGATGAGTCGGCAGCCATCTTTGTTATGGGCGCTCCATTAAGTGGGGACTGATTTCCAGCCTCCAGCGGGCGTGGACACAAACTGAGGCTTATAGAAAGGTTATGGAATGTGGCAAATAAACGATAATGCACGTGTCTGTGCTGTTAATATACGTGCACACAGTAGAACGATGCGGCAGCGATAGGTTGTGTTTCTGACCATCCTAACATGGCCGCTTGGAACGTCCAGCTGTCTTTATAGTCCCGCCCCCTCTTCTTGCTTCGCAGCTGTTTGGATTGGTTGAGGATTGGAGAGCTCCTCGCGCCATTGGTCAGGCGTGTGTAGCTGCGCTGTGTGGATATGGCAAAACAGAATTATTAGTGTGAAGTAGACTGTCAATGTGGGTGAGAGGCATGTCAGAGGAGATAGGGAAAGTTCTCCTGTCCGTGCGGGAAAAACTGGCGCATGCTGCGGCCAGGAGACCCAAGGTGAGCTGAAGTGAAGTCAGTGCAATATGGGGAACTGTATCTCTGTCTTCCTGCTTAGTAAATGCACCTTTTAGGTACATTAGTGCATGCATTCCAACCTTGTTCTCATAATTTATATAATTTGAAAAAAAAATTTTTGAGATATAAAAATGTTCATGGCTACTACAAAGTATATAATAACTGCTTAGGGGTTTGTTTATATTTGGATTTAAGTCCATTTTATGGCAGACCTCTTTGGCAATGTACATCCATTTTAATACCACACTCACAATCTCTGTAAAATGCTTTTTCAATAGTAGGCCTGTATGCATTAGTGTTGGTGATGTGTGAGTTTAAGTAAAAAACAGGGTTATTATTATCTCTCTAGGATCCTCTCTTGCAACCATTATACGCATGAATACATATTATTTTAGATGTTGATGGGTTGACCATTGTTGGTGAGTACTCTTCACCATCAATTGGAGGCCTTTGATGGTAAAGTATTGGTGGTAGTGTCCTGATGCTGTCTCCACGTGTAGTCACTTTTGCGAGTTCGGCTCTGTCCCAGTGTTTTGTGGACTGCGTGCATGTGCAGATCCCCTTTGCGAATGGCTTCGGCAACTTGCATAGTCGCCGAGCCAATCACAAGCATCGGGGGGGACGGGGATCACCCATGGAAAACTGCTGGGCATTACCATGGGAACGGGGGTCTGCTGGGGATGGGTGGCTGACATCACAGGACATAAGCCACCAGCCCTGTCTTTGTCCTGGCTCTCCCAAATAAGTCCGTTCCCAATTACTTTTATTTGCGAAGCCAGGAGAAATCATTCGATGGTCGGAGATCATGGAATGATTTCTCCTGCGGAGGCATGCGAGCCGATGTGTATTCATTACACATCCCCTCGCATGTTTACGAGGGGAATGAGATGCGTTCGGTCGGGTCTGCATTTGGGAAAAATAAGGTTTGGGTTCTATCTCAGGCGCTCCTGGAGGATGGCAGCTGGGGTGTATCAATTAGGTTTAACCTTTTAGGACCTAGAGAAACTGAATGTAATTTATTGGAAGAATGATAAACCCAATAAAGCGCTATCCCAGTGCGGACACCACAGTGATATAGTTAGAAGGATGTCAATACTCCCCTTCCTTTTTGATATAAAGCTTCTTAATTTTCCCAATGGTGGTTTTTATTGGTTGGATCGATAAGTTGTTTCTCTCGGTGCATGTATGTAAATAAAAAGACAAGGACAAAAGTTGTCTATATGCTTGTTTGCTCTTTTTCTTTTCTATATTATGTAGTGAGGCTCAAATGGATGCATACCTCACTTACATAATCATTAGTTGGATTACACATATAAAGGTATCTTTCTCTAAAGTGGGTAGCGTACCCGTACTCGCGGTGTGTTCAACTCGTATCAAGGTATCTTTTCCCAGTCTCAGGCTCTTAGTCTAAGAGCCTGATACCAATTTTTATACCTTGTAGGTGAGGACCGGAGGTAAGGACTGCAGAGTGTCTGACTCTAAAAACTACTTATCTCGTCCGGACCGGGGTACTGTTGGTTATATTGTCAGCCACCTCAGAAACCTGCCACACTCCTGCACCCTATTTTATATTGTTTTTTTAATAATAAAATTTCTTTTTGGAACCTTAATCTGGGAAAAGATACCTTGATACGAGTTGAACACACCGCGAGTACGGGTACGCTACCCACTTTAGAGAAAGGTACCTTTATATGTGTAATCCAACTAATGATTATGTAAGTGAGGTATGCATCCATTTGAGCCTCACTACATAATATAGAAAAGAAAAAGAGCAAACAAGCATATAGACAACTTTTGTCCTTGTCTTTTTATTTACATACATGCACCGGGAGAAACAACTCATCGCTCCAAACAATAAAAACCACCATTGGGAAAATTAAGAAGCTTTATATCAAAAAGGAAGGGGAGTATTGACATCCTTCTAACTATATCACTGTGGTGTCCGCACTGGGATAGCGCTTTATTGGGTTTATCATTCTTCCAATAAATTACATTCAGGGTCTGCATTTGGCCTTGGTTTCCCTAAGAACAGCAGGCATGTTGATGCCTGTGTGGGGCGTGCAACTGACGTCACATGACGTCGGCGTCCACCCTGAAATCGCACATCTGCGGCCAAGATAAGTCAGTCCAAGTGTTGGAATGATGTTCAAAATGTGGATTTCTTCTAGTAGGTATTTCAACACTGATGAAGAACAATTGATTTATGTAGTGCAGAATATTGGAGGCTCCTTTCTCCTGGTTGAGCTGATGGTGTTTGCAATCTCTGCCACTTGGACACATTGTCTGCCACACTGACCTTTGTGGGTCCAGCAGGTGAACATGAAACCTCTCCGGTTTGGTGCTTCAACACTCCTTGTGCTGCATTTTTATTTACTGCTATTGTTTACACGTTTTAGATGTGTTTTTATATGTGGATGTTTGCAACCGTTATAACCCTATTCTGATTGTCTTTTTAGAACCTCCCTACTGGTCTGCCGAGACTGGTGGCGGTCAGTAAAACAAAACCAGTCGATCTGGTGATTGAAGCTTACAGACACGGTCAACGTTTTTTTGGGGAGAACTATGTAAGTCTTATAAGGTGCCACCACAGTTCACACATTTCCTTATTGACATGATCCACTAACTACGTTATACGTTTTTTGCTGTAAATTATTTTTTATTGGTTTACAGTAAACAAAATGTTAGATATGTAAAGCACATACTCAACATATCAATAATCGTTGAGGTAGCAACATAATACAAAAGTAGCAAAGTCGTCCAGGACAATTGCAATGTAAATCAGAACAAAACAATATCAGTAAATGGTCATCATAATGGAAAAACTAGATGTATAGGGGAAGTAGAGAAAGGGTGAGAAGAGAAGTACAGAAAGAAGATGATACATAGAGAATTGTTTTTATTATTTGTAAAGTTCTTTTATTTGTTGAAATGTCCTGGTTTTCCTGGTGATGTTTCTTGGCAGATTTAGCATTCTTTCCAAGCAGTAAACCCATTTTTAACCCATAGATTACGTGTTAAGGACCGGAATCTGCAGGGTAAATTTACTAAGATGGGAATTCTATTGAAGATGGGATGTTGCCCATAGTAAATTTACGTCACATGGATTTTTGCTTACAGTTCCTGAGGCTCTGACAGAGAGAAAATTGTGTGGTAATTGCATCCTCTGGGGCTTAATGGGTATAATGGGCAAGGAATTAGAGTGCTCAGAGCAGTTAGCCGTGGGTAATGGGGCCTACACATGGGGCCGTTTTCAGAGCATTGTCTACGCGATCTGACTAGATCGCTTAGAGCACAGGTCTTCAACCTGTGGCCCTCCAGATGTTGTGGAACTACATTTCCCAGCATGCCCTGACAGTTTTGGCATGCTCTTATAGGAAAAAATGTGGTAATGCATGTTGGAACATGTAGTTTCACAACATCTGGAGGGCCATAGTTTGAAGATCCATGGCTTAGAGAATGCCCATACATCGCGCCGTGTGTAGGGGCCATAGCAATGTGCGGCCCCATGCGTCGCTATCACCCGGTGATTAATATCCAGCATGCTGGATAAATCTACTTAATCGCTGGTCAAGGCCAGTGTTCTCACCGGAGAACACTGGCCGTGTCAGATAGCTCTTACAGCACTGACGCTGTGTGCTGACATTCTAAACCAGGCATGTCCAAACTGTGGCCCGCTAGCTGTTTTGAAACTACACATCCCAGCATGCTTTGCCATAGTTTTAGCATTCCCTAATAGCAAAACTGTGGCAAGGCACGATGGGACTTGTAGTTTCACAATAGCTGGAGGGCCATAGTTTGGACGTGCCGGTTCTAAATGATCTAGCAACGATCAGAAAAATCTCCTCATGTGTAGGCCCCTTTACCTCACTAATTGAATCTGCCCATTGTTTAAATATTTTTCATTTTTGGATGTTTTTTATTTGTAGCGTGCAAAGTAACTAACTCTGTCAGCTTTAGTTAAATCTAATCACTAAGATCTATTTTCTTATTGATGCTTCCATAGGTTCAAGAATTAGTTGAGAAGGCCTCCGACACAAATGTAAGACCTTTTCATAAATCTAATGCATGTATAATTTATAAATTATTCCATAATGCTTAGTGCTATGCGATTCTCTTTACTAGTGCTGCAGTAAATACTAGATAAAGTAATTATTGTGGCTCTTTGCAATATTATCACATAGAAACCTAAAGCTGGGCATACATCAAGGCGATTTAGTCCGATTTCGGCCGATTGCGACCAATCGGCCCGTTAAATCGGACCAAATCGCCTCTCCCTGACATGTAGTCGGGTCCGATGCGCGGTCCCGTGCGCATCGGACCCGACTAGGTGGTCGGACCGGCTGGCCGTCCGACCACCCGTTCTGGGACGGGCGCTAAGCAGTGACGCATGCGATCCATCACAACGGATCGCATGTGTCCCGGCGGCTTGCAGTCCATCGGGTGTCCGTACACTACTGTGAGACGTCGCAGGCAGTGTGTGGGCACCTTAAGACTGTGGTACTTCTGTAATAACCTACAAGCTGCATGGAAATCATTTTTAAAGTGGCAGTTATTTTTGCACTTTAAATTATTGCCGCTTAACAAAATATGGGCAGGCTCGTTGAAACTTCTACAAAGCGGTGCTCATTCAGATGTGTTCGGTCCTTTGCCCCATACCGCAAAGGCCCAGTGTTCATCGCTTTGCGCAGGACCAGTTCTGTGCATGTCTGAATGGGTCCTGTAATGCATGTGCGAATGGGTCCTGTAATGCAGGACAGCATCAGACTGCCATTTGGGCCTGGTTATGGCTTCCGTTTGTGAAAACACTGGCTTGTTACCACCATTTAGGTGTCGGAAGAGGTCAGATCTCCGTTGATGGAAGATTTCCTTGCCCCTTACAAGGATCTGTGACGGGCAGCTTGCATGGTTACCACAAGCCACCCAATGATGCTGCAGTGATCCGATGAGCTTGGGCAGGAGGCATCCACTTGCATTAGGCTCTTCCTGCAGCATTTGCATAAAGAGCTATTGCTGCTGCTTCCAAGGAATTGCTACTCCATTCCCATCTGAGGATCCGTGTGCATCTTGCATGCTTTTATAAAAGCCCCTGGGCCTCTAGTGTTGCCTCTCCAAAAAACCCTGGGGCATCATATAGCTTTAATTCATCTTTTGGATGGGTGCTTTTCTGTTAAAAATAAATTCGATAATATATACGCCAAAGGAGTCCCAGCCTTTTACACAAGCACGATGCCACAGTACGAGTCACTAAATCATTATCGGGCATGTTGGTAGGTGACATATTGTAGTGAAAAAGACCTTAGATGGGGGTGCAAGACAAGACGTGCAGCTGCAAAAAAGGATACAACCAGTACATACTACAGGTACCAAAATGGAAGAAACCTATTTGAAGGAATATAAAGCGCTCTCCAAGTATCGGCACTTACATGAAAACCAGGATGTGCATATACATGTGGGTGTCGCACACATAAAACAACACTCGGCAAAGGGTTTTTGAACTTAAGAGCCACACGCAATGCATTTCACACAAAGGACCAACCAGTTCTGAAACGCGTTTTACGTGGCTCTTATATGTTTCAGACTCCCAAGTGCTAGATCGCTCAGCACCCAGCGATGTGTCAGTTGAGAACTCTCTGATCTCTCCATTGAGAACACTGGCCCTGACACCAGTGATTTATATAGATTTATCCAGCATGCTTGATATTAATTGCTGGGCGATAGCGATGTGCGGGGTCGCACATCAGTATCGTTATGGCATCTACATACAGAGCGATGTAGGGGCATTTTCTGAGAGATCTAGTGAGATCGCTTAGAAAATGCCCTGAAATAGTCCTGTGTGTAGAGCCCATTATGCTGACTATTGTTTTATTTGTACGACACACACACAACTGTCTGTGCACATCCTGGTTTTAGTGTAAATTTGGATACATTGAGAGCGCTTTATATTTGTGCAAATATCTTTCTTTCATTTAGGTGACGTTCCACCCACAGCACCTGGCCTCAGGGTCATCCAGGTTCCCCAATCATTGCGAATACTAACCGAGGCCCTGTTCTGTAAAGCTTACAATCAAATCAAAGTGCAGCCATGACTGAGTACCTTTGACTGTAATATAGATGTAGGATTTGAAGACTGATGCATACTAACACAAATTGCACAGGTGAGGACTAAGGAATGGGAGAAGATGGTACAGCATGGAGTGTATCGCGTATCCGTAGGTTAGTTGCTCTGTGGGTGGGTGATCATGATATGTATGTAGGTTAGTTGTGCAGACCTTTTATTAACGCACACTTGCTGATTAAAATAAGACTTCTGCGGGTGTCCATATTATTATGAGACTCATTACTCCTCTCCCCTTGTAGATTTTGTCATCATGCCCAGAGATTAAATGGCATTTCATTGGACATCTACAGAAACATCACATTAACAAGATAGTTGGTAAGAGACGTGTTCTTGTAGGATTTGGAAATACAGCTGGATCTAAACGTACTGGTAAAAAGGGCACACGCATACACGCATGAATGTCAGTGCTGTCGCGTGTTTCTGTGTAGGCTTTGTCCTTCTGTGTTCATTTCTGATTTTTATCCAGACTCCGCTTATATGTGCCTAAGTCCATTACCCGTTCTCTCCAGGTATGAGCTTAAAGTACACTAGGGGTGAAATGTAATAGGGTGAGATAATCAGGAAGTGGGAGATTTGGTAAGAAATCTCCAGGGTTTTTTTAAAGCAGCAATCATTTACACAGCAAAATGAAACTGGTTTTGCAGTGTAAACGATTGCCGCTTTAACAAAATTGGAGATTTCTTACCAAATCTCTCACTTTCTGAATCTCTCATCCTAAATTTCACCCTTGTTATCTATTGGTAGTGAAGCCTGCAGTTCTTTGGTCTAGAACAGTATTCATGAGAGAAGGCCGCTTATCGGCTCACTAGAAGCAGCACCTTGTGAATATTAGAAAGGGTTCATGAATGTTCTACAATATGTTATAACTGTTTTTTATCCAAATTAACTGGCTGAGTCCTCATGAATATTAGCACTGTACCCCCTTATCTGATGATCCTATCACCAATGAGCAGCCGAGATACTGTTTTAGTCATTGGTGCAGGGTTCAGTGGCTGCTGTCATTACATTCAACATCCTGACTTAATCTTCCATTGTCTCCTCTTATAACAAGCATACCGCACCAGCAGAAGCTGCCCAGGAACCATTATTAGTTACTGATAATGCTGCGCACACCTTTACCACCACTACGGATGCAGCAAAAATAAAAAACCCAGGCCATTGCTCACCCTCCTCCAAGTCTGACGTTTGTCAGCCGTTAAAGCCACTGCTTCCCTGCCTGTTTAATGCCAAAGTTAAAAGTGCATGCGTTCAATAGGAAATAGGAAAACAAGAGGTGTTTTTGCTATTATAAAAGGGAAATACTTTTAATTTTGTGCTTGTAAACGCCTCCACTTAGTAAAGAGGCCTGACGCACTAGGGAACCACACTTTCACCTATTCAATGTCATACAAAACTCTGGGCCTGATTCAGACCTGACCGCTGTGCTGTGAATCTTTGGAGCCCAGCGATCACGTAAACGCCGCCCCGCACACACGAAATCCAGCCCATGTGCATGGCTGCAAATTCTTTTGTAGCTGTGCACACAGGGGGAAAACCGTTCGGTATCACTCACTGTCCAATGGTTTCCCATGGTTTGGTCTGCAGCAGGCCAAGGCTTACTCGGCAGTGCAATGGCTGTGGTGAGAGGGAGGCAGCTGCTGCCGTCAGCGGAACTCCCTCACAATGGCTGGGCGCAGCCTGCGATTTCATGGTGCACCCAGAAAACGCTGGCATGCCGCTTCCAAATGGCCGGTGGCTGTGACTCAACTTGCAAACAGCCAGTGATGGCTAGTCATCTCTGGCTTTGTTCACACGGCCGGCTCGTGCAGCATACCATGCACATGCACCGCTGTTCTATAATCGGACCGGCTTCAAATTAGTCAGGTCCGATTTGAGCACTCTGCGATGAATCAAAGATTTAAAATCTTTACTCCTATGTTCAGTAGTCACTTGCCAGTGCTTCATGGCGCCCAGCAAGTCTCTTAACATCTGTAAGTTATCACCCCATTACCTGCCTGCTGAACATGGCCTTTTTTATAACTGAAATTACATCTTTTTCAGTTTTGGTAACCTAAACTTATGTTTTTGTTATTTTTTAAAGACATGTCCTCCAGACCCCAAGCTGGTCATGTTTTCCAGGTCATCCGGCAGGGGCACGGTGTATCGTCAAATGTCACATTTTAAAAATCCACAGGTGACCTGGAAAACATGAACGGTTGTATAAAGCATGGTAAAAAAGTGGAAGGTGGGAACTGGCCAGCCAATTGGCTCCTGTCACTTTTTCAAACCCAGCCTGTAACTTGACATTAACCCTTTGAGTGCCAACATCTGAGAGGAATATCCTTCTAAAAATGCCGACGTCACTCACATTTGTTATATAAATTCAAATAAAAAAATGTTGTGTCAAAAAAAAAAAAAAAATTATATTGCCTATATTATAGGGTAAACATTACATTTCATTATGATGAATAAAAATGTTTGCTTGGACAATTTTCACACCTATATTGACAAATTCACTTGCCAATCAAAGGGTTAAGGAGCTGATTGGCTGGTACGTTATCACCTTCCACTTTATCACTTCCCCAGGTTTAATACATCTGCCCCTGACTTTGGGAACCACCGCTCTAGTGGTTTACCAGTTACCTCTGTACCATTTCAGGTTATTCACTGGACTAGTACTGCTGAAATGTCAATTAAAGCAAGTGGGAGTTCTAAAATGTTTGACCGTGATATCATCTTTTCTGCTGGTCTCAGTATTGTACAAAGTTTTCATCTCTCCTTCCCCTTTACCAGCTGTTCCGAACCTGCACATATTGGAGACCTTAGACTCTGTGAAGATTGCTGATAAGATCAATGTGTCCTGGCAGAGAAAGGGATCGGTGGAGAAGTTGAAGGTCATGGTCCAAGTCAACACCAGCAGTGAAGAAAGTAATGGCCATCAAAGACCTTACTTAATATATCCTTTAACTGATTTGTATGGAGGGCATACAGGAGGTTGTTTGTATTTTGATGATAAATCATAACTTGCTTTTTCCCCAGGTAAACATGGCCTTGCTCCATCAGAAACTGTTGGGCTAGTAAAACATATCAAGGAGAAGTGCCTGGGTTTGGAGTTTGTTGGACTTATGACCATAGGAAGCTTTGGCCACGATGTCGCACAAGGACCCAACCCTGACTTTCAGGTATCTAGGGAGCTGGTTACAGTCCTGTAATACTAAATGATGTGACCTTTTTGTTTTCACAATGCTATAGCATTGCAATGTTTCTGCATTGTATCGGGAAATCCCTGTTCTGGCACTATGTGACATCACTAGGTAATTCCTGCAGGTCCACAGGCCACAGACATTGCTTGGTGTATATATAGATCCTGTAACACCTGCAAAGCATTGCAGTCCACTTTTACATATGTTTTCAATCTCTATCCTCAGGAACCCCAACAGTTCATGTTTTCTAGGTCTCCTCACAGAGTTGCATGTGAAATACAGTAAATAGATTTTCATTTTCCCATTGGGGTTAATTGACATTTCCCTAGTGTACAGCCTAGTGAGTTCACAAATTATGCCAGGATCGTGGTTGAAATCGGTGAGTAATGAGTACACCTGCTGGGAGACCCTGAATATGTGGACTTTTTGGTGTCCTGAGGACAGTTTGAGAACCACTGTGCAGTATTATGTTTACTGTTGATCCAGTTTGCATTGGATGTATTTGTCATAAAATATGGGAGAACAGACTCCTAAATGTCTTAAGTTTTATGTATGTCCATTAAAAGTTTCCACAAAAAAAAAAAACCCTGTCTTTAACCCTATAAAGCTTTGGACACAATGCGTTTCAAGTTCAATTTAGTTTTGGCTAACTGCACTTTAAATATGCTACATTCTACAGGTGAGATAATCAAGGGCCTTATTCGAGTTCACTCTTTCTGACAAAATCTTTCTTAGATGGACAAAACCATGTGCACTGCAGGGGGGCAGATGTAACATGTGCAGATAGAAATAGATTTGGTGATTTTTTGGTGATTCTTTGCAGGGTAAATACTGGCTGCTTTATTTTAACACTGCAATATAGATCTCACTTTGAAGTAAAACCCCACCCAAATCTAATTAGATCTGCACAAGTTACATCTGCCCCACCTGCAGTGCACATGGTTTTGTCCATCTAAGAAGGATTTTATCTGAAAGAGTGAACTCGAATAAGGCCCCAAGAGAGACTTGCCTGCACCGTCTTTTTCTTCTAATAGATACTGACTAAACGGGGGCGTGTATCGGCGCTGAATACTGTGACAAAATCGCACCGTGTGTCCACAGCTTTACTTCGATCATCACTAAAAGTGAAAATAGACCTGTATGTAGTGATGAAAGGGTTTATTGTGTAGCAAAAAGACATGTATGCCATAATACTCATTTAAGGTAAATCTCTGTGTTTGGTATGTTTTGCTTTTAACATGGTTGCCATTTTAAATTGTGGGGTTAAACATGCCAAAAACAGCTGCTTGGTAAGTTTTTCCCCTGGTCTCTGGCCTATATAATCCACTCTTGGCATACAATGTGTGCAGACAGTGATGATGTAACTGATTGGGGACTAGTGTGTGTGTGTGTGTGTGTGTGTGTGTGTGTGTGTGACCGATGAGGGATAATTCTGATGCTGTGCACCAGCTGTGTTCCTCCTCTTTTTGATCAATTGTGTTATTACTTTTCTGTATAGTTGCTGCTGAAACAGCGAGAAGTAGTATGTGAGACACTGGGGCTTCCATTGGATGTGGTGGAGCTAAGCATGGGAATGTCTTCTGACTTTGAGCATGCCGTGAGTACAATAAATACTTTGTTTCCTTATTACTATGTAGATCACATCACAGATTCTTCCTTTCATAAAGATTTACCATTAAGACCGCTTGGACACCCTGTTTTTGCAAAAAAATTCTTCTTGTCCAATTTAATGCATAAGAAGAAGTTCTCAAAGTTGTCATCTTTTTGGGAAGATCAGGGGTGTGCTAATGGTGCCAGTGGGCAGGGTAGTCCCTATGGGCACATAGCCTGTACTGCTATGGAGACATGGGGCAGTGCTGTTCTTTCCACCCCTCGGTAATACATCATGATGTCACGTTTAGGGGGAGGGGCTAGTACAGGGCATAAATCACCCTGCTCTGGCGCTGGGGAAGCAATTGACAATAGTGCTTCATTACTGAAGAACCCACTCTATACTAGGTGACCTCACCATACCATAAGAAACCCTATGTAATAGGTCATGGACTGGTTGTATCACGTTGGTGCAGGGTTAGCATTGCTTCTTCCAATCAGGACCCTTTCTGTGTATGTAGAGGGTGTGTATATTTACCATGATTACATGGGTTTCCTTTGGGTGCACTGGTTTATTCCCACATTGCAAAAATCCTTCTGTTTTGTTTATTGTCTCCTGAGGGAAGCCCTAGCAAAACATGCCCACCTGATAGGGACTATAGACTGTAAACTCCTCCATTTAGTCAGGGACTGATATGATTGACTGAATATTATATTAGTATCTATAAAGCTCAGCAGAATATTTGCACCTAACTGTTATTTCATTTTTTTTACGGACATCTCCAGTATGGTGTAAACATAAGAGAGTTACTTTGGTCCATACATTATGAGTTATTTTGTTTGATCATCTTACTATTACTACTTCTGTCTCGGTGCCTGATTCTCATAGGTACAGAATCTGCTGCAGGGAAGCGGCTGTGCAGTTCCAAACAAATAAAATGCAGGTGCAGCCGGAAGCGTCCGAAGGAGATAAACACCTCCTGCATACATCTGTGAGATCGTTGCATTGGTCGCTCCTCAGTGTTTATAGACTACGATTATTCTGTGTAAGCCGGCGATAACGCAGTCTGGTCGTATGTTCCAGACAGCCACGTCTGATGGCGCAGACACTTGTTCTGGCAGTTTGAATAACTGTGCCTGTGGCAACTCCCCAAATGTTGCAGCTTGTTGATCATGTGGCAGATAAGTGGTGTCTGTGAGTGTGATCGCAAGACCTGTTCTGCACAGACCACTAACCATCAGGCATGCATAGAAATCCAAATCAGGCCCCCAGGATGTACATTTCTTGACATTATGCCCTGAGTACAGGCCTGGCCAACCAATGGCTCTCCAGATGTTGTGAAACTACATGTCCCAGCGTGCCATGCCACAGTGTTAGCATTCTCTTTTAGCAAAACTGTGGCAAGGCATGCTGGGACATGTAGTTTTACAACAGCTGGAGAGGCACAGGTTGGCTTGGCAAGCCTTGATACAAAGTTACATATGACCTGTCTGACCACCTTTTAATTCATATCCACTCTCTCTTTCTAGGTTGAGGTGGGTTCCACCAGTGTCCGTATTGGTAGCACTATATTTGGGGAGAGGGTCTACTCCAAGCCAGTAAAAGGAGATCCCAGTGTTGCTAGCACAGAAGAAAAGTTGGGCGACCTCTCTGTACAAGAGCACTGAGCTGCAGAATGACACCGCACAGGAAACCAGTTATTTGCCAGTGTCACAGTGCATACAAGCAGATATTTGGTTACCAGACAACAGGGTAATTCTGTTCTCAATGATGTACTAAAAATATACCCACAAATCACAGAAATTCTCACATATAAATAAAGGAAGAAAAGTGAAGCATTTTACGACCTTTACATGAAAAGAATCCAGAAAGATGATCCCTCGCCCAATAGACGACCATCATTGAATGTTTCAGGAGGAGTTGCTCGTATCTGTTATGTAAATGGACATATTAATGTATTACGGGGGGCCTGTCCACACGGGCAGAGTTTTACAGTGCGGCAGATTACTAGTTGTATTATAATACAAGACCTAACTCCCTTTCCACTCTGTAGATTAAGAGAATGTGACCAGGAGAGTGCGCTGATCACACTTGGAAGATCTCTGCTCCTCTCTTCCTAGGCTGTACACCAGCCCTTTAGAGAGAGCCAGGAGAGTGCTGCACAGGACATTGCCACGCCTCCTTATCACTGCACTGTGTTGGAAGCAGGGATACTTTGTACGAGCACTATCTAGTTCATTTCGTCTCTGCCTCAATGGCAAATGAAGCCATAGAAACATGTTGTCGGCTTTGTTTATTAAATGGGGTGCAAACTGAAAATAAAAATATAATAATGCATTGCTACTATCCTTATATACAATGTCCAATGCCTTAGTCAACACCAAACCAGCATATCACATCTTGTGATCACTTAAAAGATGCTTATAGTTTAAATATTGTTTTTTTTCTGTATGAAAGTGTTATGAAATGTTGAAAAAGAAATACAGTAGATAAATGTTCCAGTAAAGCTTCGGGGGTATAGATATTTAAGCATCTTGTATTTAATACTTCTAGAAATGTATTTTAATTGTAATCTCAATGAATGTGACCGCTCGGATGCACTGTGTATTGTTCTTTGAGGAAATAAAATTAGTGGAAATACTGTAGATGTCATTTGATTGTTCAGCGAGTGTTAAGCAAAAATAAGGTGCCCATACACGGTCCGTTCGTCGGATCCGTTCGGTACTTAATTAGTACACATCGCATCGCATGCCTTGTGCATGCAATGCGATGCGTTTGTAAAGCTAGTACAAAAAGTATGTGCAGCACATACTTTTTGTACCGTACGATGAGATGCGCGGGAGCGCGCATCTCATAGTACAGGACGGACTGGGAACGGACCATCTATGGGCACCTGTACACTAATACCCCTTTCCCACTGCAGCTCTTAAACGGTAAATTTACGTTTTTTTTAGCCTTTTTAAACGGGTAGAGCTGCAGTGGGAAAGCTCCAGGGTGCTTTACCCGTTTAACATTACCGGTATTTGTTAAACAGGTAAAATGCAGTGTCCAGGGGGGCAGCACAGTAGGCAGCAGGCGAGCCAGGGCTTCTAGTCCGCAGGTATCAGACTGATGCAAGAAAGCATCATGCAGGATGAGGCTGCAGCTGGTGCACAGACAGCGGGGGCACTGGGGATCTGGGCAGGTCCGTGCTCAGGAGGAGGAAGCGGGTCCATTAGGAGATTGCCAATTCATCGGCGTGGGTCCCTGCCGCGAATGGGAAGTATCGGAGCCGCTCATTAAATGTGTGCATATTTAATTAGCGGCTCATTACATATGTACATATGTAATGAACCGCTCATTACATATGCACATATATAATGATCGGGCCCGCTAGTTCCCATTCGAGGCAGGGACCCCTGCCGATGATAAGACAACCTCCTAATGGACCTGCCCGAATCCCCAGTGCCCCCGCTGTCTGTGCACCAGCTGCAGACTCCTGCATGATGCTTTCATGCATCAGTGGGGGACCTGCCGACTAGGATCCCTGGCATGCCGCTGCGTACTGCACTGCCCTGCTGCCTGGATGGATTGCTGCCAGGTACCGGGGGGGAGCGGGGGTACCAGGGGATGGGTGGTAGATTACTGGTGAATTGCAGTTTTCGTACCTTTCAAAACGGGTGCAATGTGAATGGTACAAAAACGGTAATTAACCAGTAATATACCGTTTACAACATGCAGTGGGAAAGGGGTTTCAGGCTCAGACCCTTTTTAAAGTCCCATTTAACAATACCGGGTCTTTACCCGTTTCTTCAGTGGGAAAGGAGCTTTATTAACTTAAAAGAAGGTCATATAAAAGAGCAGAGAATCGTGCCCTGTAACTGTCTAGGACACGTCTGCATCTGCCTGAGAGCCTCTTAGTAATGCAGGAATGAATACTGGTTTTATAGGAAAGGGAACAAAATGTTATTGTCCACAGATCACATCTTTTCTGTTCTGGGCTATTCTCCCAAAGAGGTCATAACTCCCAATTAGTCGTACACACACTGACAGGCTTTTGCTTTTTTTTTTTTTATAAAATTTTTTTTTTTACATTTAGCATTCTGAAATGTTACCACTAGGTGGAGCTGCTTAGTTTTCGTTGATCTATTTCAACATATGTGGGAACCTACTGATATATTAGCCTTTTATCTGTATCATTGTTTGTGTATTTAAGGCAGAATTTTTTTTTTATTTTTTTTTAAATAAATGCAGGGCTATGATTGTCTACTGGAAAACAGGTACCACACCCAGGCCATGGTTCCTTCATACATTTTGATTCAAAACAGGCTGCTTACAGAAGCCCATATAACACACATGTTTATAGCAGACTAGATGGGCCAAATGGTTCTTATCTGACGTTGAATTCTGTGTTTCTATGTAACGCCGCTGTTCCAGTCTTCTTCGAAATGCTGGTTACCCTTACCACCAGGATCGGATTGCTCTTGAGTGAGCAATGATAAATAATCACTCAATTCAGGGACAGTAAAGTGAACCTGTATATAGTGTTCACTCTAGCATTTTGTGTGGGCAGGGGGGCGGACCAGGACTGCCGATGTCACAGCTGTGGGCAGTCCCGGGCCGGCAATGTCACAAAAGGGGCGTGCCTGTGCTGCAACGTCATCAAAGAGGGCGGGCCCAGCCACTGCCATCATTAAAGGGGGCGGCCTGGCCACTGCCATCATTAAAGGGGGCGGGCTGGCCGGCCACCGCCGCCACCACCACCAAAGGGGCCGGCCCCTTCTGAAGTCGCTGTGCTGCTGGGGAACGGCACTGTTTGGCTTCCCCGTGCGGTGTGTCGGGGCAGACACCAGGCTGTTTTAGCGGGCACTACTAGAGGGGCAGGGCGAACACAGTCTAGCGGGAACACTATGTATATAATCACACCAAATCTTCATAGCGATCCCATTCCAAATGACATTGGTCTCCTAAGTATACGGATAGGAAGATGTGTCCCCCTATATTTTGACCGGATATTCGATAGTGGCATATTTGTAGTAGCTTGCCAAAGTAGCTTTAACCCTTTCAGCCCCAATTACAGGATCGGATGTAGTAGATGTTAAATCAGCATGTACAGTAGTAGGTTAATCTTGTTAATGAGCCTTTGGTTTGAGTCCTGAATGTACTGTACTTGAGAAGTTGAGACATCCATATTAAAGCAAGTGTAATAAGTAATGCTGCATCACAATATGAAAGTCAGTCAGACAGGTGGAATGGAATTAGCAGTATAATAAGTGCAAGAGTCAACTCGCTGACAAATACAGGATCTGGTCTCCGGTAGCAGGAGGACAGAACCCAGTCTGTCAGGCTGAAAGCCGTGTGGTAGAAAAACAAGCAGTCACTGCAGCTATCCACCCTCACCACTCAATCAGGAGGACCCAAGATGGCCGCACGCCACCTCCAGACCCCAAGACCCAGCGGTAGGAGACCAGAGGAGAGCAGCTGGAAGGCACCTGAATAGACCTGCAGGCTCTGAGAGGATGACTGCAGCCCTGACAGTCAAGCGCAGAGCAGTCGCTGCCGCCGGGTGCAGCCTGGAGCACCACGCTGGTGGGCCCCACGGAAAGAACACCAGACCATAAGCACAGAGAGACCGACGGGAGACTGCACACAGCCACTACGGGAGTTACAGGAGATCTTCCACAGACTCTGAGTATAGGGGATGGTGCAGTTGGAAAGAATAGTTTTTCATGATATAGGGCTTGAGCCAGGTAGACCTGGAAGGAAGACCATGGAAAACTGGTGGACAACAAAAGAATTATATTCCTGGTGACGAAAAACCCCTTCACAACAGTTGGCCAGATCAAGAACACTCTCCAGGAGGTAGGTGTATACTGTATGTGTCAAAATCAACAATCAAGAGAAGACTTCACATGACTGAATATAGCGGATTTGCCACAAGATGTAAACCATTGGTGAGCCTCAAAAACAGGAAGACCAGATTAGAGTTTGCCAAACAACATCTAGAGTGATGGGAAGAGACGTGTATGGAAAAGGAAAGGAACTGCTCATGATCCAAAACATACCACCTCATTAGTGAAACATGGTGGTGGTAGTGTCATGGCGTGGCCATGTATGGCTGCCAATGGAACTGGTTCCCTTGTATTTATTGATAATGTGACTGCTGACAAAAGCAGCAGGATGAATTATGAAGTATTTCAGACAATATCATCTGCTCATATTCAGTTAAATGCTTCAGAACTTATTGGACGGTGCTTCACAATGCAGATGGACAATGACCTGAAGCATACTGCAAAAGCAACCAAAGAGGTTTTTTTATTTAAGGCAAATAAGTGTAATGTTATGCAATGGCCGAATCAATCAACTGATCTTAATTCGATTGAAAATGCATTTAACTTGATGAAGACAAAACTAAAGGCAAAATGCCCCAAGAACAAGCAGGAACTGAAGACATTTGCAGTAGAGGCCTGGCAGAGCATCACCAGGGATGAAACCAAGTGTCTGGTGATGTCTATGTGTTCCAGACTTCAGGCTGTAATTGGCTGTAATTGACTGCAAAGGATTTGTAACAAAGTATTAAAAAAGTGAAAGGTTGATTTAGGATTGTTTAGTTTGTACCATTACTTTTGGACCCTTAAAAAGTGTGAGGCAAACCATTGTAATTCCTACACTGTTTACCTGATTTGGCTGTATATACCCTCAAATTTAACCTGAAAGTCTGCAGTTAAAGCAAATCTTGTTTGTTTCATTTAGAATTCACTGTGGTGGTGTATGGAGCCCAAAATATGAGAATTGTGTCAAAGTCCCAATATTTATAGACCTCACTGTACATGGAGGAAGGAGGGCCCTGCTGCAAGCTTACAATCTATAGGGAAATAGGAGGGAAACACAAGGACAGGCATCAGTAATAGCAAAGCAGTCCCACCAAGTTGCAAGGCCAGGAGGAAAGCTAAATAATACATTTGTGCCTCTGAGGGTTATGTGGGCGGTACCTAAATTTGATAGGCTTGCCTGAAGAGGTTAGTTTTCAGGGAACATTTGAAAGTTTGGAGGCTTGAGAAGAGTCTTATTGCGCATGGGAGGGCATTCCATTTGAGAAGGATTTTGCCTTTATGAGTGAACCAGAATAAGGGCCCTTGTGCAGAGTGGAGAGAGTGAGTTGGGAGATATTTTGAGATAAATGAAGATATATATGCTGGTGCAGTACGGTTAATGTCAGTAGAAGTATTTTATATTGAATACGGTACAATATGGGCAACCAATGTTAAGGACTGGCAGAGCGGATCAGCAGATGATGAACATCTTGCTAGGAAGATCAGTTTAGCTGCAGCTTTCAGAATTTATTGCAGCTAAACTGATCTTGGGAAGACCAACAAGGAGACTATTGCAATAATTAATGGGAGAGCTAATGAGTGCATGGATAAGAGATTTAGCAGTGTCGTGTGTAAGATAGGGCCGTATCTTGCATATGTCTTTTTAGATGCATGTAGCATGATTTTGCGACAGACTGAATGTGTGGAACAAAGGACAGTTCAGAGTCAAGGGTGACCCCCTAGGCAGCGAGCTTGAGTGGTAGGGTAGATTATTGCATTGTCAACAGTTATGGAGAGATCTATAACTGCTCCTGGCTGGTGGGAATACTGTATAATTCATTCTGTTTTGGAAATGTTACGTTTGAGGTAGCGAGAAGACATCCAAGATGAGATGGCAGAGAGGCATTCAGAGACTCGGCCCAAAACCACTGGTGACAACTCTGGGGTTGATAGATAGATTTGAGTGTCATCTGCGTACAAGTGATACTGGAATCCGAAAGCTGATTTGTTTGCCAAGATATGAGGTATAGATCGAGAAGAGCAGAGGACCTAAAATGGAGCCTTGTGGTACTCTAACTGAGAGAGGTACTGAAGAGGAGGTGGTATCAGACAAGCAAATGCTGAAAGAGCGATCAGATAGGTAGGATGAGAACCAGGAAAGAGCTGTATCATTAAGACCTATGGAGTGTAGTGTTTGTATGAGGAGAAAGTGGTCAACAGTGTCAAACGAAGCAGAGAGATCTAGAATAATAAGTAGTGAGTAATGGTCTTTAGATCTAGCAGTGACCAGATTATTCACTAAAAAGCCTGACTGAAGTGGGTCCAATAAGTTGTGGGAGTTAGAAAGTGTGTGAGGTGAGAGTAGACAAGTCTCTCAAGCAGCTTAGAGAGGCATGGGAGCTGAGAAATGGGACGGTAGTAAGAAAGCATTCGGGTCAGAATTGTGTTGTTTTTTTTCAGAATGGGAGTAATCACTGCATGTTTAAACAGAGAGGGAAAGATACCAGTAGCAAGAGAGAGATTGCAGATTTTAAGGTTGGGATAAGCACAGGAGAAATCATTTTACTGACTTTTGAGGGTATAGCATCAAGAGGAGAGGTAGTGGAGTAGGAGGATGAGAAGAATTTTGATATTTCTTTTCATTTGTGAGCTCAAATGAGAAAAGTGCTGGGGGGTTCTGCCACCCTGATACTTCTGTCAGTGTCTTGTCCACTGATGCCCAGGGAAGCCGAGAGAGGGGGGGAGCAGGTACTAATTACCCGGGCCCAGGCTTGCTGGAGGGGCCCTGCAGGGGCCCTGGTCCGACCCCTCCCTTCCCCCTCTGTCCCTCCCGGGTAGCAACAGTAGCACACACTTCTACAGCATTTGCTGTTCTGACAGCAGGCTCAGCATGAGTGTCTCACTGACAGCGTGAGAGGTCATGCTGAGCCTGCTGTCAGCACAGCACATGCTGTAGGTATGTGCTCCCTCTGAGATTACAGTTTTTAGAGTTTTCTTTCACCCTCCTCTAAACATTTTGGGGGCGTGGCCTAAGTGTGGGAGGTGCCCACACCACACACACTTAGGCCACACCCCCAAAATTTTACCGGGGTCCAGCATTCCTCTCGGCTGCCCTGCTGATGCCGCAATGTTTATATACCATGTACTTGTCCTACATTGTCTTGTAATGTAAGTACTGCAGCTGTTTTATTGTTTTACGGTTCTGTTTATGTACTTCATAAAATGCTGCAGTGGTGCCATGAAAATAAAAGATAATGACCCCATTGATGTAGTCCTGCATTACTATATTACACCACTAGATGGCTGAAAGAAGATAGAGATAATCTAGAATAAATTGCAGAGAAATCTTGGAATAACATGAGAAGATGCCTGGTAACAATTAGGTGTAATTTTGAGCCATAAACTGATTTCTGTGTGACTGGATGAATGGAAAATTGTAGATGGATACAACAGACATACACATGCATGAAGGGATGCCACATACAGCTCACACAAACACAAGCAAGGTTGCTACAGCTTTCTAACCGTGTGTTGTCAGATCTTTATGCTGCAAACTGTTAATATTTAGCATCAGCATACAGCAGGCGACCATATCATGTTTTTTGGAAAGGGATTCTTTTTTCTCTCCCCAGTAATGACCACTTACACATGTACAGGACATGTATGCAGAGAAGCTCTGCCAGTTCTGTATCTGGAATTGAAGCGATTGTATAAAGCCCTGTACAAATGCATCGATTCTTCCCGATTTTCGATTCGATTTTGCTTATAGCAGCAAAATCGAATTGAATCCTAAACGAAATCGAATGGTTTTTGTGTCACTTTCGATCTACATTCGATTCGATGCGCGCTCCCGTTTTCACAAAATCGAACAGAAAAATCTACTGTGCAGCCAAGGACATATCGAATTTGATCTAGTAAATCGAATGTGTACAATGTACCATGAATGTATATCGAATTCGATATCTAATGCAAAAGTACAGGTCTAATGCCAAATCGAATGGTAAGATCTAATGCCAGATCTAATAGAAAATCGAATCTAACATCGAATCAAAAGCAAATCGATGTGTGTGTACAGGGCTTGAGACTGCAGGGACTGAACCTACTGTATGGATCTGCAGAAAAAAAGCATAATACATTCCACTTATTTATTTATTTATTTATTTATTTATTTATTTATTTATCTACAGCTTCTTATAGAGCACAGCAGATTCCGTTGCGCTTTACAGTTGGAACAGTGATAAAACACACTGGGTAGTAACAGACCGATATAGAGGTAGGAGGGCCCTGCTGCAAGCTTACAATCTCTCTTTTAGATAATGTCTTCTTGCTGAAAGGGAAGGAATAGGAGCATACTTACTGACATTGGGCAGTGTGGGTTGGTGTGTGATCATGGTCCCACCTCTGCTATACAAAGCAGTGGTTGCGTTACTGTGAAATTGTAATTGGCAGACCACAGTGACCCAAATCATGTCATCAAGCTGTTCCACTGCCCACTTCAATTAGAAAGTGGGTGGTACCAGGCTAAGGTGCTCTATGAGTTATGCCTGCCCTTCCAAACTCCCAGGAGAGTCATTCTACATTCAGGAGCCTCCTAGATCTTCTGGTAGAGTAGGTAATTATGGACTGGAGACTGCAGGGAAGGCTTAATCTAACGTAGATGTCATGACATTAAGGGGGAAATAATAAAGGAAATTTGTAAAAAAAAATAGGTGTATTTGTATCCAGAAATACACTTATTTTTGACATTTACTATCCCGAAAATACGGCAATTCGTATTCGTATTGATGTGCTATCAATACAAATACGAATTGCCGTATTTTTGGGATAGTAAATGTCAAAAATAAGTGTATTTCTGGATACAAATACACCTATTTTTTACAAATTTCCTTTAGTAAATTTCCCCCTAAATGTCAGGGCAAGGTTCTGATAAAGCTTTCAAACCAGCCTGTAACATGGCAGTTAGGAGCTGATTGGCTGATGTGTTATCACCATCCACTTTATCATTTCACCAGGCTTAATAAATCAGCCCCTCTATTCCAGAATTTCCTTGCCAGTGGCGGCTCCAGATTTGGGGCTGCAGCACAGTCCCAAATTCAAATAGAAGAGCTGCGCCAACTGCCAGTGAGTGCCAGCTCAGTGATGTGTGGCAGTGTTTGGGATGGCATAATAATAATTTTATTTACATAGCGCTCTTTCTACAATAGGACTTAACCCCTTCAGTGGTGGGGTTATTTTTAGGGAGTGCTCCCCACTGGGCAAGTTTTTTATGGGGAGCGCTCCCTAAAAAAAATCCAAGATCACGCTGCACACAGCAGGGAGGCAGGAGCCAGGCAGCCGCCAAAGCTGAGTGCGTCGCTGATCTCAGCTCAGCAGCACTGCCTGGCAAGGGGGAGCGCAGGCAGTGGCACTCCCGAGAATTTTCCGGGTTTACCAGTCTACGCATTGGAGCAAACCCCGGAAAATTCTCGGGAGTACCAGGGAAGGGGTTAAGGCGTTTAACAGATAGAATGAATGTAATACAGTACAGGAACAATGAAGTAAGAAAAGCTTTTCATAAACTACAGAGAGCATGGAGATACTTAAGGGAAATACAGAAATGCTTGAGTAAACAGGAAAGTCTTGAGTCTGTTTTTGAAGGATTCTAGAGTGGGGGCCTCTTGAACGGTGTAGGGAAGTGAGTTAGCATGGAGGAGATGATGGTATAAGGGAGAGAAGTAATGCACATGAGGTAAGAGGGCCCTGCTTGTGAAAGCTTACAATCAAGAACCAGACAAAGACATAGCTGTGCAGAAAATCACTTGCAGATGCATCAGAATCCACAGCACGTCTCCATCTCAGCGGCAGCCCTTAGGTGATCACCCTCTGACTCTGCTAGTAAAATGGGCAGGGTATTTATTTTTTCAACTGAAATGTACAGAACAAATGTGACAGCTGCAATCAGGATCAGGCATGAGACACACACTTCAGGGTGGAAAAGCAGATGTGCAACAAATCGGCAGAAGCAGTGCGATACTTTAATACCATTTGTGAAGGCACACGTGTCACTTCTGTAGTGTAATACAGTCTGCACTAATCTGCGTTCTCTGCACTTGTGTGTGTGTTTGTACCTGTGGTTTCAGCGACTGTTTTCCATTTAGGGTCTTGTAGATAATCCATAGCAGTAAATGCCCTGACACGCGTGTCCTGCTGGCTGTATGTTTGTGTTGTAGTGTTGTTCTAGCAGACCTTCAGTTTACACAAGTTTTACTTTGACCCACCAGTCAATTTCACAGAGCCCTGGGTCTGTTATTGTAGCATCTGAGTCTCCCCTCTTGTACTTCTTCCCTCCCTGGCCGTGTTTTCCTCTCCATGATCCATGTGTGGTCTTTTGTTCATATGCTGTTTGGTTTAATAACCTTTAAATAAACAAAGGGGATTTTTCATTCCCTGCATGGCGTGCCCCCTCTGTATACAAACACACACTGGCTGGCGATTCTCAAATCACGTTTAAGGTCTGTACACATGAGCCGATCCAGTGGCCACCAATATCGTTTCTATATCTGTGGCTTCAATATTGTCATGCCCTCTGAGTAAAGGGGTCTGGGTGTAGTAATGAGCCCCTGCCCACCCTGAATGCCCAATATCATTCCATGCCGGCATGCCATGCTTATTACGCAATGTGACTGTTTCATGTAGCCACTACACGGAATGAGAGAAATATACACAGAAAGGCCAACGTACAGTCGTAGACAATCTGTGGAAAACTTTTTTTTTATATGGACAAATGTTCTCGAGCGCTTAAAAAATAATTAAGTTCCGCTGCTGCTGAATATCCAAACAATAGCTCAACTTTTATACTATCATAAAAAAGCTAAATTATATCCAAACATTAGAGTATACCACAGCGCTGAACTTAAAGTTTGAAAACTATTCTGAACTTCAATCTGATTACTTCTTTGTAGTCCCAAAAAATAATTCCTACAAGGTGCACTCAAAGCTGACTTATTTTACTTGTTCAGCATTCATTATACTTATTTATTTGCCATATAGTGACACTAAGTATAATGAACAAGCAAAATAAGTCAGCAAAATAAGTGAGTGCCAAAAGTAACAAAACAACAAATATAAAAAACTGCGCTAGAGACTACCTATTAGATTTATTATCTATACACGAATCAAAGGCCAGTGAACATTAAAAATAAAAAATAAATTAATTAATCAAATAATCAATAAATCAATTGACAATACAATAATATAACCACACATAAGCATAAAAAAAGGCAAAATTACACAGTTTGCAGCTCAGTTTTGTTATTAAGGTGCCTTGCAATAGGTGTTAACCAACCATTTCCTTAGCAGAAAGCATGCATGTTAAAAAGTAAAAAATAAAAATATAAAGAGTAAAAAATAGTGATAACGTTACCAGTCCTGATATGTCTGGCCAGACAAAAAGTGAGGTCCCTCTCTTAGGTCCTGTTAGTTTTGCGTACCCCAGTAGGTTGTATAAGGTGCACGTATTCCACATGATTTTTAGATGGACCTTTATCAAACTATTCAAACGATAACGCATTTCCCTGCCTCCTTTGCAGTGTCAGCGGCTTCCTCAGATCGATATTCAGCTTTGAGTGCCCCTTGTAGGAGTTCTTTTTCTTCTTTTTTTTCTATACAATTATACAGATTCCTGGGAAGCACATCCCTATATGTACAAAACCTGAACTAATGGTAATATTATATATAGGGATTATTTGGCAGCTACGGTATACTATTTGACTGTGCGGATTATTCTCTCTAAGTCCCACAAAAAGACCCGGAATTTATGTGCAGTCTCTGTCAGTCCAGAAAAACAGAACAATTTTCCTTTCTTTCAAAAAATATACTTTTACAGCAAAAAATACAGTCATAAAAAACAAACATTAAAAAAATTAAAACCCACAAATGCAGGAAAGCAGTAAAAAAAATGAATAGAGCTCAACAGACTTTTGGGCTCTACAGGTTGTACGTCCCCCATTGATGTAAACGGGAGCCAGGTCAGATGACCTGGCATACCCATTTACACCGCACTCTACCCAGGTCCCAGCTGTGTTCTACCCAGGTCAGGACCTGGGTAGAAGTCCTGTGTAAAGGGACACTGAGTGACCCATTTACACCGTGGCTGACCCGCCGATGACCCAGGTTTTTGCGGCGGTGTAAAAGGGGTATTAGAAACAAAAGCAGATGAAAACTGCTATTGTAAGTGATGTGTGGACCTGGATTTATTTGACATTACCTAATCATTGGCTCATTGTAGGCTACATTTACATATGTTGTTTTTCAGAAGAATATTTGGGTACCCTCTTCAGTACATAGCACAGTGTACTTTACTTTACTTTTTAGCTTTCACCAGCACAGGCTATTTTCAGAGCATCTTAATACATACAGTAGCTCGTGGAATGCTATTTTGTGGGACTTTGGAATACAATTTGTATAAATATGCCTAAAAAGAGGGGGGACTGTGGCCTCCTAGCGCTTCATTCTGCAACACTATTCAGCATAACATGGACGTAGTATTTTTTTTCTGATCTGTCCCAAGAGACCCTGGAGTTTATTTGCTGTTAAATACCGATACGCAATGAATTCGGCCTTGTACATGTAATTATCTTCCTAATTCAGGTAATTGTACAGCTATGCAGTTCCTTCAGCTGTGAATATGAAGCAGTGAGCTAGAATACCAGACAGCATAAATAAAATCAGATTTTACACATCGAAGGTGTGGGGTGACATTCTATGCTATGCGATTTTCTGTTTTTGGCGTTATTTAGACCACAAAATGGCGATATCGCATTTTTCTGCGAAATCGCCAATTTAACGTGATGCGTTAAGGGACAGAAATCGCATATTTTGTGCGTAAAGGTATGCGGAACAAAAGTGCGAGATTAATTCGCACTTTTATCGCATCCAGATGTTTTCCAATGCAAAACTATACAAATCGCTTATTTAATGCTATGCGCATTTGCAAATCGCACTTTTGCGGTGTCTATTTATCGCACTTTTTTCAGACCTGGTTCTGTTTGGCGCATTTGCACACACCTCATTTTGGTCAAGTGCGCACATGGTTAATTTCAACACAGGTGCCTTCATTATCAATCCCAAACCCCCCTACCTTAACCCCAACATTAATAAGGACACCTGTGAGGGTTAATTCATGTAGATTTGTATGACTATTTTAAAATTGCTTATCTGTGATGTGTCCCAATTGGAGGGCAAACGCAGGAGGGAGGAAGGTGGGCAAAAGATGCTGGTTGCCCCCCCACTACTGGGTACCCCACGTATGTATGGTGCTCACCTGTACCTGGACTACCTGTCGGACCAACAGGTTGTGGGGATGGTTACGCTGAACCCCATTACCCTGTCGGAGTTATATGAGCAGGTGAGAGATGCTTGTGCCCATTTTGTGGGTGCCAACTATGTAGTGTCTGTCCAGCACTAATGAATGTGTGCCCTCTACTATTTGTCCACAGCCTCCACTCAGTCTGTGACCTCATGGGCCTTGGTGCTATCACAGGCCACTTTGTCTAAGAATTGTACTGTACTGTTACTTGCTATAAAGAAGTTGTTGCAGACATACATCAGCAGGCGTAGCTTTTCTGGTAAGCACATGTGGCCTGTACTCCAAAATGTACCAGTGTTGGAAGTGTACTCATTAACAAATAATTGACCAGTACCACCGCTTTCCACCCATATTTAACCTAACACCAGTCCACAACAGATGCACATGGTGGTGCTGACCTATCCCTTGCTGATATCTACCTTCTAAGTACTCTTGGTCCATGTAACAATTAAGTTTTCTGTGAAACATGGCTCACTGGTGTTGTGGAACTACATGTTCCAGCATGCCCTGACACACTACAACCATTACAGTCCAAACCATGAGTGTCAGAGCCTGCTGGAAAATGTACATCCATAACCTTTGCCAGCCAAGGAGTTATACCACACTACTTTACTGCAATCCCATAGTCATATACCATTACAATATGTTATAAATCACACATTAATTTATATAGAGAAAAAGACACAAACACAATGGAATGCGGTTTGCAAATTTTACTTGTTTTGAAGTAAACCATTCTGCAATGTAACATGTGCAAAATACAAACTGTGGGGCCATGTAGACAGATAGTTGGCCTTTTTTAATGTAGAGACACTGATGTAGCAGCTACCTTCGCCCAGCATCAGGCAGCCCTACACCACTTTTCGAGGCGGAACTAAGCCCACCACGGGTCCTCACACTACGACGGGGTGGGGAAGTGGGGGAGACACTTATTGGGGTGCTGGAGACACTGCTGAGGGTTGAGGTAGTGCCACCTCCCACATTGCCTTCCTGCTGCTGCTGTATTTGTGCCTGCATAGCTAGGAGGGCATTGGTCTGCGCTGTGCATGTGTGGGTTAGGGCTGTAAGACTTTGTGCCAGGCTCCCAATATGGCTATTCTGCTCACGTATTGCAGAAGTTAGTTCTGCAAAACGGCTGTCAAGACTGTTGGCAATGCGCACTTGAGTGCCTACAGCTACCCTTACACTACGGGCCATTTTGCGCAACTGCAGGAAGGTGTCACGCATGTACCCCTGTATATTTCCCATTTGGAGGCTTTGGGAGGCCATGAATTCAAGCTGCTTGTCCTTGAAATTCACCAAGGAGTTAGCTACTTGGGAAGCAGTAGCTGGTGTATGGGGTTGCTGGGTGGTTGGGGGTGGGTTGGGAGGCACCCCACTTGGGGGAAGATCACTCTGGGACGAGCCCGGCATTTCTTCCTCTGCCGCAAAGGTGTCGACCGGATCAAGAATGATGTCCATTTCGTCTAGCACCAGTATTGAAGAATCTGTTTGGTTTGACCCTAGTTGTATAGCACCTGTGGATACAGAGAAGAGGTAAGTACTCATGCATATATAGGCCACACTGTCCTCTATACTGTTTTACATAGGCCTATAGATGGCTGACGCCCATACCTAGGGGTGTTATGCACTTACACATGTACCCCGATACTGCATGCAACAATGACATTATTAATATGTCACATGCCTAGCTCAGATTACACTCATTTCCGTTGCAATGTAGCAGCAGGAGCAGAATGTAGTGTGAGATCTTGTTGATGTGACATGGGTGTGTGTACTGTATGTGTAATGGGGTGTTGTTTAGTCATTTACCTGCTTCCACAGATTCTGCAGCAACGGGCCTTCTTCTCTTAGATGCTGCAGCACTTCGGGACGGACAATCTGTACAAGGAAAGATGGCCAGGCATTATGGACCTTGCAATGGATATGCATTTTCAGAAAACATGCAGTGAATTCACAATAATGGACAATACCCAATAGAAAAGGGCAGCATTATATCTGGACCACCCTTTGTTTAGTTTTCAGGCCAATCTTTCATTTCAGACTTAGTAGTAAACTAGTGTACACATGACAACTATAGGATATTCGGTGGTATGTAGGCATGCCAGCTAAACCTCCATTACACCACAGGGTTTTTGTACACATACATGTTAGTCTGCTGCAAAGAATGGTACACTGTTAATCAATCAGATTAGTTGTGGAACTACAAGGGCCAGCATTATCAGCAATTTCAAAGCAGGAGCAGCCATTTTCTTGTGCATGACCTTGCTGGGCTATGTAGTTCCACAGCAGCACTTTACAAAGCATAACAATACAAGCGCACATTACAGGTATAATACATTGGCATGTATGTTACAGTTTGCATGGGGTCACACTTACCAGCTCGCGGTGGCGTTTGGGCCCTGTCGGTATCCGCCACATGCATCCCAGGCAGGACCTCAGGGGGGATGATGCGCTTCAGCTTCACCTCATATGCATTGTAGCTGACAGTGGTGGGGCTTCCTCCTCCAGTCCTGGTGGCCTCCTCCATCTCCAGGGCCATTTTATGCTTTAACTGGCGTTTTATATCATTAAAGCGCTTCTTCACATTGCGCACCAGGCGCTTGTGATTACTCACAGCGTTCACCGCCTGGGTGATGTCCTTCCATATAGCGCGCTTGCGCTGGGCAGTGGTTTTGTAGTTGCTTTTGCCAAGCAGCCTCTCGTACACTGGCATGATAGCCCTCACAAGTGCCACATTTTCCTCATAGGAAAACCTGACCATGCGGCCACTTTTGGTGCGACCAGCTACCACCTCCTCCTCCTCCTCATTTTCTGCACCAGCCATGTCACCCTCCTCCTCCTCCATGGCAGTGTCTTCCTCCTCCTCACCAGCATCTTCCTCCACCTCTGACATGTGGCCCTCCTGCAGCTGGTGTGGGGTATGGTCTAGGGCTTGGCTGTAGGATGGGGATGCCAGCGGATCCTCCACCTCCTCCTGCTGGGGCTGGACGGCCAGGGTCTGAGCTGAGGCTGGCCTTGCTGTGGCCATGCTGCCTGCCACACTGCTGCCTCTCCCACTTGTCTGGCTGCTGCCAGTGCTCCCTCTGCCAGTGCTCCCTCTGCCAGTGCTCCCTCTGACAGTGCTCCCTCTGACAGTGCTCCCTCTGCCACTGGTTCCTCTGCCAGTGCTCCCTCTGCCACTGGTTCCTCTGCCAGTGCTCCCTCTGCCACTGGTTCCTCTGCCACCAACTCCTCTTCCTGCACAAACGCTTCCACTGCTCCTCTCCATGCTCCTTACTTCCTATCAAAGAGTGAAATGGCGCCAATGCCCCTTTATATAGGGGGTGTGATGCATAATGGAGGGGACATAGGTGGGCCAATAGGTTTGGGGGTTCTTAGTCATGCGGAGACGGGTTTGTAAATCGCACTCCGGTTGGTCCAAAACTCGCACATGACCAGCGGAAGAAATGGCGCGTTTTTCGGACTAAAAATCGCACTTTTTTCATACTAAAAATCGCACTTTTTTATGACTAAAATTCGCCGCAAATCGCAACTCTTCGCACTTTTCAGCCTCAAATGCGCATCACATTAAATAATCGAATTTGGACTGAAAAGTGCGAGTTAGAAAAATGCGATTTGCGGCGATATAGTGTGCGAATTAAACATGCGCATTTAGCGCATAGCATAGAATGTCACCCGTGATATCAATTAGCCCCAGTATTGTTTTGGGAACGAAAAATTGGAGGAGTTTTCATGATGTATTTTTCAAATTTTGGTACTTGTGGATTATCACAGCTCCCATCGCATGCCATCGCATGCCATATATAGTGGCATGCGATGGCATGCAATTGGATGCGATTTTTGCAGTTTTTTTTTACCATTTTTACAAAATCGCATGCGATTTGATCGCATGCGTTTTTTAACAGAAAAGCATCCAAATGCATTGAAATTAGTATCAAACATGTTCAATGGCCCCCAAATGTAATTTTTCAGGCTGTACCACCCCCACTATCAACGGGAACCCGAAGCGTGGCGAGCGCAGCGAGCCCGCGAGGGGCGGCGGTACACGTCCTACAACCTTTTCATACCCCCACTATCCACGTCGGCGTGGAGTTGAGAATAGAAAGTGTGGCGAGCGCAGCGAGCCACCGAGCCCGAAGTGTGGCGAGCGCAGCGTGCCCCGCAAGGGGACGCGGACACCTGTGAAGCCCGCGAGGGGACACGTATACCTGTGAAGGTATCCGTGTCAGCTCGCCACACTTTCTATTCTCAACTCCACGCCGACGTGGATAGTGGGGGTATGAAAAGGTCGTAGGACGTGTACCGCCGCACATAGAATCCATGATAAATACGCAAACCTATTTTTTTTAGGCTGCATGAAAGGCCGACAGTGCTTAAGGTTGACAGGTAGATGTCATCATGGCCATGGCTGACACACAAATGGTCATTTGTTTTCCCAAAGCATAGCAAGCGTGTATTTCTACCGATGGTGGTCATATATTACCAATCACACAAGATTTGGCCTAAAATCTGTAAAAATTTGTCATGTTGGCTTTTTGACCCTTCTGGCCTATTGTATCTATCAACCTAATGCATGTCAACCATTTGGTGTGGACCTATTTAAGGTTGACCTTAATCTTCTGTACAGCGGCGTAACTATAATTTTGGCGCCCCCCCGCCGATAATAAAACACGCGCCCCCCCCCCTCCCCCCCTCACCCCACCACCACTCCGGACGCCGATGCCCCCCCAACCCCCCATCCCCCGCATACTTACCTGTATTCGCTGCGCTGGTCCCGGCTCCCATCCTGGCTTCATTCTGATATGAAACACGGACCATCACAAAATGGCCGCCCCCATACAGCAGACAGTTTCAAAGAACTTGCTGCTATATGGGGGCGGACATTTTATGGTAGCCCGTCGCAATAGCAGAATGAAGCCAGGGGAGCCGGGACCGCCGCAGCGAATATAGGTAACGCTGCGGGGGATGGGGCATTACGATAGCACCGCAGCCCCCCGGCGTCCGCACTTACCCAGCGCCTCCCCGCGACCGCGGGGGCTGCGGTGCTGTAGTTACGCCACTGCTTCTGTACCACACCCAAAGAGCCTATTGTTTCATTCGGCCCTAGTACTTTAGGGGGCATGGCCATGATATCTTTGGATGTGATTATTTTCCCAGCAATCCATGGATGTGTACTCTGTGTGCCATTTTAACACCCCGTTAAGTGAGAGCCTACCCAGCAGCAAATATTTAAAAAATTATACTGGTTAAGAAATTATTTTGTAGGGACTAAGCCACACAACCAATAACTACCATCTGTAGAACAAACAAAAAGGAGAGTCAAAATGGGCAGATGCCTAGCCCTTTCTCTAAACCCTCTATTACTTTAAAAACGTGGGCATTTTTAAATAAGTCTAATCAGGGCTGAATTTCTGTCACCAAGGCAATATGGTAATTTGCCCCCCCCCCCCCCCACTCATGTTACACCCCACAGAAGTACCCCTTATTCATGTTACACACAGAGGCACCCTTTACGCAACAGGAGGCTTCTGTTTTTATGGTCCACTGATCCTTGCTTGGGGAGAGGTTTATTCAATTACCTCTTTACTTAAGCAGTGCATTTCTGCACCCTATGACAATAGGACATAGGCCCTTATTCTCATTCACTAGCAAAGGCAAATTCCTTCTCAAATGGACAAAACTATGCGCCCTGTGGAGGGCAGCTGTAATGGTGTGTACACACGGTACAATCTAGCATGAGATTTTAACTATATAGTCAAAATGGCATCGGGATCGCATGCAGATCGCACAGGTTTTTTACCTTGTGATCCCGATGCGCGCTCCCAGGACAGCACAAATCGGAACCCAGGTAGACAGGGCAGCAATGACTATATAGTGCCGATCTGCATTATATATAGTCAAAATCGCATGTATGTTGGGTGGCTTGCCGTGCAATTCGATCTGATCACATGGGGATCGAATAGCAAGCCTAATCGACCATAACATGTGCAGAGAGGATTAGATTTGGGTGGGATTTTACTTCAAAGTGAGATCTATATTGCAGTGTAAAAATAAAGCAGTCAGTATTTACCCTGCACAGAAACAAAATAACTCACCCAAATCTAACTCTTTCTGCACACGTTACATCTGCTCCCCTGCAGTGCACATGGTTTTGTCCATTTGAGAAGGAATTTGCCTTTGCAAGTGAACCAGAATAAGGGCCATATACAGTACTGTATATATGAAAGCTCTATGGATGTTGATAGGAACAATATCTGGAAATCACCCCGGTCTAATACATGAAAAAAAAACCCACAAAGTTCACTATAATGTCCTTTATAGGTAAATAAACTTTTTGAATGATAGAATTTTAATAAACACCTTTGCAGATATGAAATGTTACAGAGAAAAGGGTAATTTTGTTGACATTTGAAGGTACAACAAAACAATCCCAGCTCTGCTTTTGCTCCCCCATTGTACATAAACAGAGTGCGACAATTGGGAACACTTAAGGAAAATTCTTGCAGGGATCTCTTATTGTAAACTGCTGGTACTCTGTTTGCTGAGAATGCCTTCAGTTTACAAATACAAGTCAGTATTTTGTTTATTGTGTTTTTTTCTATGAACTTTTGATGCTTGAGAACAGATGCTCCGTGTGTAAATATTGTTGCTTAATTATAATAAATAGATATTAATGGGATTAAGTTTGAATCCCACAAATGTTCCTTGATCTGTACTGAATTAAGTCTCACTCACTAAAAGAAAGGTTAAAAGCGCTTCACAACTTACATATGAAGTTATAAATATTTGTCATCTGTAACATCGGCACAGATTGGCCTGCAGCAGGCCATGCCCTGTGTTTCAGAGGACATCAGGAGTAGGGTGTGCCCGGGGCTGGCGGAATCTGCTTAGCAAGGGCATGCGTTACAGCTGTCGTTCCAAACCCTGGTCCTCAAGTACCCCTAACAGTTCACATTTTCCAAGTCACCCAGCAGACACTGTATCATCAACTGTTACATTTTAAAAATCCACAGGTAAACTGGAAAATGTGAATTGTTGGAGGGTTGGTAACAACTGCATAACAGGGAGGTGCCTGGTGGGAGAGGCGATCTCCCTGCTGTTGCTGCCACCTGGTGCTGTGCCTGTCAAACTGTGTGACAGGCAGCGGAACTGGCAGCTTGAAGCGTGGCTCCCTGTGGGAGGGGGCACATCACCCGCTGCAAATCGGATCTTTATTACTGAACCACAGCGCAGTTGGTAGTTGGCAGTGATAGATAGCGTCCACCTGCAACTCAGTGACAGGATGGCACGCAGGCTGCAGGGAAGGAATGGGCATGAGGAGGGGAAGGCATACACACTGCAGTGGCTGCATGACGAAGTGAGAGAAAAGGAATGTGTTGCTCAGCCAGTGCAATGCAGCTCTCTTCTCTGTCAGCATCACAGGAAATCATCAGAAACTGTAATGTAGGGTACACACCAGAACGATTTGGCCCAAAACAATCCGATTTAGATACAATCTTGCCAGATTGTATGTAATTTGGGCATGTTTTGGGCCATTTCCGATCTGATTCCCATCCGATGCGCGGCCCCGCGGGTCGTTTGGTCATTTTTCAGATCCTCCCTGCAGCAGGTAGGATCTGAATATGACTATTCAACTGGGTACAGGTCATGATCAGATCGGAATCAGATTGTATGCAGACCGGATGCAGATCATGAGTGGGTCGTACGATCGTCTTATAACCCGCTCATGATCTGCATCATCCTGGTGTGTACCCAGCATTAGACATACTAGTGAACTTTATTTTTAAACAATGAAAATAATTAGTGTGTGTGTGCCCCATACGGTATGTCGTCCCAATCTGCTGGATTGGATGACATAGTGGGTACCCAGATTTAGGTGCACTAGTACTGTGGCCTTATGTATAAGCAACACTACCAGTGGCATAACTATGAAGGGTGCAGGGGATGCAGCTGCTATGGGGCCCGGGCCCTTGGGGGGCCACAAAAACCAAGCAGGCATCCCCTGCACCCTTTTTCTTAAGTAGTGGCGCAGCCACACTTGCAGTGTCAGCGGTGCCATCCTGTGCCCCCTCCTCCCCCTCCAGTGGTGATGCTCTACATAAAAAAAGGGGAAGGTGATCCGGCTGTTCCAGCCTCCCCCCTCTCCCTTCTCTGATGCTGCCAGGGCTTGACGTTACTACCTGGTGGCCAGCCCGGCACAAAACACGCAAGCCCTGTGCTGCTGCCGTCGCTGTGTGGGAGACCCAGGACAGAGCTGCCTCCATGCAGGAGGATCTGCGGGACACAGATTGAAGCAGCTGAGACCTGGTGCTTCCAGTGCAGGAAGACTCGGTTCTGATATGAGGAGACCCTCCCCCAATCTCTTCCCCCCCCCCCCCCCATTACCCCCTTCACCTCTGTGGTGCGGGCCCTTTCAAGACTTTGCTATGGGGCCCAGAAGGTACTAGTTACACTCTTGAACACTACTACTAGGGGCATTATGTCTATAAGTGGCGCTACTACAGGGGCATTATGTGCATAAGCAGCACCAATACTGAGGGCATTATGTGTATAAGCAGCACGACTACTGTGACCATTGTATGGAATATGCTGTGCTACTGTGGGCATTATGTGTATAAGCATCAATAATGTGGGCATTATGTGTATAAACTGTGCTACTACTGTGACTGTTATGTGAACAGTGGCACTACTACTACTACTGTGGGAATTATATGTAAGGGGCATTATATGTATAAGCTGCAGTGCTACTGTGGGCAATATGGGTACACTGCACTACTACCATAGGCAGTGCATATAAGGGGCACTACTGTGTACTTTTGAATAAGGGGCACTTTGCCAGAGCTTAGTAGCGTACAGCATGATATGCCAGAGCTTAGTAGTGTGCAGAAGGATGTGCCAGGGCCCAGTAGTGTGTAGCAGGATGTGCCGGAGCTTAGCAGTGTGCAGCAGGATGTGCCAGAGCCTAGTAATGTGCATCAGGATGTGCCAGAGGTTAGCAGTGTGCAGCAGGAAGTGCAAGAGCTTAGTAGTGGCATATTTATAATGGGTTCAATCTGCACAGTGCACACAGGCCCCCGAATTCCCGGGGGGGTTAAACCTTGCACACTTACCCATATTTTAATACTTAGCCCTCCAAAGTCTCACGATGGAGGCAGCAGCGCTGCCGGAATTGCCTGAAAAATGGCCTCAGCGCCATTTCTTCAGGGTTCTGCGCATGCAGGGGGGGCCAAAAGGAAAGAGGCTGTACACAGGCCTCCTCCTCTCTTAAAGCTTAGTAGTGTACAGCATGATATGCCAGAGCTTAGTAATGTACAGAATGAAGTGCCAGAGCTAAATAGTGTACAGCATTATGTGCCAGTGCTAGTATGTACCATGGAATGCTATAGACCCTGGAAGTGTGTATCATAAAATATCAGACTTTGGTAGTGCACAGTATGGATTCCGGTGTGGGCCAGGATGGTTGCATGCCCGTGGAGCTCTCCTCCGAGATCCCATCCTCAGAAGCACAGCTAAGTAGGTGGATGGGGAAGGCAGACAGAGGACAGGAGAGTGCAGAGGAGGTGGACAGAGGAGGTTGGACGGAGGACAGGAGTGCCGAGGAGGACTGCTGAGTGTCCCTGCAGCGACCCCCCCTCCCCCCCAGCCGGGACAAGCGGCGGCATCAGCCACAGCCCCGGCAATGACCGTCAGAGGAGGTGACATAGTGGGTACCCAGATTTAGGTGCACTGTGCAGTCTGCGGGAGCCTGTCTGCCAATGCTCCAGCTCCAGGCGAACTCAGCGGCATTAGCCCCCAATGGAGGTGAGGTACCGCTATACTGTCGGAAGCAGCCCATAGAGGGCCCAACTCCGGCCCCCGGCCTCACAGACTCTCCCCCCCCCCCCCCCCCAGCCTCACTGTCTCTCCCCTGGCCCACCACCCCACTGCCAACCATGCTGCCACTCCCTCCAGCTGTGGCTCCAGCCAGGGCATCTGGCACGCTGGCCCTCCCCAAAACCGCCTCAGCAGGACAGCCTCTGGATTCATCAAAGCTGACTCCTGTAGTGTGATGAAGGGGAGATGGCCTGTTGAGCCCCTCCACTGCTGCCCTGTGAGTAGCAATGTCAAGATGGCGCAGCTGATGGCTGCCTAGGGTCTGTGCCGCTAGCCAAATATGTACCCCGTGTCACCCTTGTCGTGTTCTATATCTGTCCTGTTTTACTGTCTACCTTCCTGGCTGTTGCAATCACCAAGTGATTGGCTGCCTGGGTGCTGTACATATCAGTAAATATTAGAGATGAGCGGGTCCGGATCTCCGGGATCCGGCAGATCCGAATATCGCGATCCGAGTCTGGATCCGAGCCGGCTCGGGAGTTCCCGCCTAAATTCCTGACCGAAAACGAGGCAAAACATCATCATCGTCGGATTCTTGCGGGATCTGGATTCTATATAAGACGCACGCGCGCCCCGCCATCTTTACTCAAGCATAGGAGAGGGAAGAGGGTGGTTGTGCTCTGTGCTGTGTGCTGTGCTATAATAATAATATATTATTTTGCTGCTGCTCACTCGATTAGGGTCTGCAGGGGCTGCTGTACACAAGTTCAGTGTACAGGGGCTGCAGTGGCCAGTGTACAAGGGGCTGTACAGGGGCTGTGATCAGTGTGACAGGGCTTGTGTCCAGTGTGACAGGGCCTGTGTACAGTGTGACAGGGTCTGTGTCCAGTGTACAGGGTTTGTGTCCAGTGTACAAGGGTTGTATCCAGTGTACAGGGGTTGTGTCCAGTGTACAGGGGCTGTGTCCAGTGTACAGGGGCTGTGTCCAGTGTACAGGGGCTGTGTACAGGGGCTGTGTCCAGTGTACAGGGGTTGTGTCCAGTGTACAGGAGCTGTATACAGGAGCTGTGTCCAGGGGCAGTGTCCAGTGTACAGGGGCTGTGTACAGGGCCTGTGTCCAGTGTGACAGGGGCTGTGTCCAGTGTGACGGGGGCTGTGTACAGGGGCTGTGTCCAGTGTACAGGGGCTATGTCCAGTGTACAGGGGTTGTGTCCAGTGTACAGGGGTTGTGTCCAGTGTACAGGAGCTGTGTACAGGAGCTGTGTCCAGTGTCCAGGGGCAGTGTCCAGTGTGACGGCTGTGTCCAGTGTACAGGAGCTGTGTCCCGGGGCGGTGTCCAGAGGCTGTGTCCAATGTCCAGGGGCTGTGTACAGGGTAACGGGCTGTGTCCATTGTCCAGGGGCTGTGTCCAGGGTGACGGGCTGTGTCCAGGGGCAAGGTCCAGGGGCAGTGTTCAGTGTGACGGCTGTGTCCAGTGTACAGGAGCTGTGTCCAGGGGTGTGTCCAGAGGCTGTGTCCATTGTCCAGAGGCTGTGTCCAGGGTGACGGGCTGTGTCCATTGTCCAGGGGCTGTGTCCAGGGTGACGGGCTGTGTCCAGTGTCCAGGGGCAGTGTCCAGTGTGACGGCTGTGTCCAGTGTACAGGAGCTGTGTCCAGAGGCTGTGTCCATTGTCCAGGGGCTGTGTCCAGTGTGACGGCTGTGTCCAGTGTACAGGAGCTGTGTCCAGAGGCTGTGTACATTGTCCAGGGGCTGTGTCCAGGGTGACGAGCTGTGTCCAGTGTCCAGGGGCAGTGTCCAGGGGCTGTGTCCAGGGGCAGTGTCCAGTGTCCAAGGGGCTGTGTCCAGTGTGACAGGCTGCGTCCAGTGTAAAGTAAGAAAAATAAATAAAAGTAATAAATAAAATAAAAACACATGGTACTCTTTACCTAGCACGGCGCCCACGATTTTGATCGTGGGCATCGCAGGTAAAAAAATCGCGGGCATCGAATGCACTAAAAATCGGGTGTGACGCGACCGACGCGATGCCCGCGATTTCCCATAGGGATCAATGTTAAATTTCTCAATTGACCCGATTTTACTGTTCAATGCCTCAATTGACACGATTTTTCCATAGGAAACAATGTTAAATGGCCCACAGAGGCCAAATAGGCACCCTGAAGTGTGAAATGGCCCCCACAATTGTTAACGCCACCCCACGATCAACGTCAACCCGAAGCGTGGCGAGCGCAGCGAGCCCGCGAGGGGCAGCGGTACGCGTCCTACGACCTTTTCATACCCCCACTATCCACGTCGGCGTGGAGTTGAGAATAGAATAGTGTGGCGAGCGCAGCGGGCCACCGAGCCCGAAGCGTGGCGAGCGCAGCGAGCCCCGCGAGGGGACGCGGATACCTTCACAGGTAAACGCGTCCCTTCGCGGGCTTCACAGGTATCCGCGTCCCCTCGCGGGGCTCGCTGCGCTCGCCACGCTTCGGGCTCGGTGGCTCGCTGCGCTCGCCACACTATTCTATTCTCAACTCCACGCTGACGTGGATAGTGGGGGTATGAAAAGGTCGTAGGACGCGTACCACCGCCCCTCGCGGGCTCGCTGCGCTCGCCACGCTTCGGGTTGACGTTGATCGTGGGGTGACGTTAACAATTGTGGGGGCCATTTCACACTTCAGGGTGGCTATTTGGCCTCTGTGGGCCATTTAACATTGATTCCTATGGAAAAATCGTGTCAATTGAGGCATTGAACAGAAAAATCGGGTCAATTGAGAAATTTAACATTGGTCCCTATGGGAAATCGCGGGCATCGCGTCGGTCGCGTCACACCCGATTTTTAAGTGCATTCAATGCCCGCGATGGGCGCCGTGCTAGGTAAAGAGTACCAAACACATTTTTGGAGGATGATGGAGGAGGAAATAGTGGGAGATCAGCAACCTGATAGAAGTGCTGAAGCTGCTACCACCATTCATGACAAGGCCGATACCTCTTTGTATTTTTTGCTCTTTGGAGCATTTCTCTTTTTTTGGGATAGTTTATTAAACTGCCACCCTGTCTGCCCCTGCAGTCCCGCTCTGCTTCCAAGATGTGCCAGGTGGGAAGTGTAAGGTCCACATGTATGTGATGCCCACTGCTGTCGCTTAGCTCAGTCATCCAGCTACCTCGGTATAACCTTTTGGCCCAACTACAGTAAATGAAAACAATTTTGTGAGCTGTGAAGAGATCAAAATTGACTAGAAATGAGTGGAAACTAATGTTATTGAGGTTAATAATACTTTAGGGGCAAAAACAGGCCCAAATTCTGTTATTTTTGCCATTTTTAGCATTTTTTCATAAAAATCCAAAACCAAAACCAAAACCCACAAGGGTGGTTTTGCCAAAACCAATCCAGATCCAAAACACGAAGGGAGATCCAGATCCAAAACCAAAACCAAAACCCGAAAAAGTGACCGCCACACATCTCTAGTAAATATATATTCCCCATGCCCGTGTCCCTCATCAGGATACGTCTAATGTATATCTGTACGTGTGATATACATCTGTACTCTCACTGCAGATCCAAATCTAATTCCTAGGGGGAAATTTACGAAGATGTGTATTCTACTTCACATGTGATGTTGCTACGGGCAACCAATCAGAATCTACGTCTTATTTATTTAGCACCCTCTAGAACAGTGGTTCTCAGCCTCGGTCCTCATGGACCCCCAACAGTGCACATTTTCCAGGGCTCCACACAGAATCACAGGTGAATTAATTAGCTCCACCTGTGATCTTTTAAAATGTGTCAGTGAATAATGAGTGCAGCTGTGCAACTACCGGGTGACCTGGAAAACGTGCACTGTTGGGGGTCCTTGAAGACCGAGGTTGAGAACCACTGTTCTAGAAGATAGTAGACAGGATCTGATTGGTTGCCCATAGCAACGTCACATGTGAAGTAGAATACACATCTTAGTAAATTCCCCCCCTAGTATAAGCAAGTATACCTGGCCATTAAAGCTGATTCTGATTGTTATGTATATGGTATACCCAGGGCCGGTGCAAGGCACCGGAGCGCCCCAGGTGAGTCGGGGTGGGGGCGCCCCGGTGCCGGGGGAGGGGGGGGTACCTGTCCTGCGGCGCTGTGTATTTAAAGCTGGCGGCGGTGGCAGAGAGGGGTCCCTGCAGTCAATAAGAAATAACGAGCGCTATCCGCCGGGCTATGCGGAAGCGCTTCTGTTGTGAAAACACTGGCCGCACGTCGCACGCTGATTGGCTGAATCTCAGCCAATCAGCGTGCGGACAGTGTTTTCACAACAGAAGCGCTTCCGCATAGCCCGGCGGATAGCGCTCGTTATTTCTTATTGACTGCAGGGACCCCCCACTGCCGCCTCCAGCTTTAAATACACAGCGCCGCAGGACAGGTACCCCCGCGGCACGGGGGGCAAAATGCCGCCCTCCAGTGGCCAGCGCCCTAGGCAAATGCCTAGATTTGCCTAGTGGTGGCGCCGGCCCTGGGTATACCCAAGCTTAGTAGTCAATACTATGGAATATTAGGCTTTAGAAGTGGAATATTCATTAATAATTCTATTGATAATGGAATATTAATTTAGCAGTTCTCTGCAACAGCTGCTATCAGCAATGTCTGCAGTGTGCCTTGAGGACTGAGGTAGGGAATGGCCGGTGGAATTCCAGACCCTCGCAATGTATATAAAGGAATGTGAAGGATTAGTATTGCTCAGTGTGATATACCAGTACATGGTAGTATGTATCATGGAATGCAAGGCAATAAATATTGCAATACAAGACATTGGTAGTGTATAATATGAACTCCTGGTATTTGTTAGTATGTAGTTTCATGGTGATTATAGTTGGTAGTAGGATATCGCATGGCATAGTGTTGAGGGGGTGTTTCATGCTCCACCTATAGAGGGTGTCTTGTTCCATATTTGGGTGTAAATGTGCTTTAATGTTTGTTGCAAGAGATTTCTTTTTAACATTAACTATATATTTTACTATAAGTATTGATAATAACATTGCTGCCTGCAATATTGTATTAATTTGTTTGGGCACTAGGGAGTGCATAGTGAGATGCAGGGTGCTAGGGATGATGCAGTGAGATGCAGGGTGCTAGGGATGATGCAGTGAGATGCAGGGTGCTAGGATTGATGCTGTGAGATGCAGGGTGCTAGGGATGATGCAGTGAGATGCAGGGTGCTAGGGATGATGCAGTGAGATGCAGGGCATTAGGGAGGATGTAGTGAGACACAGGGTAGTAGGGAGGAGACAGTGAAACGGTAGGGACAGTGGCGTAACTACCTAATTTTCGCCCCGACTCCCCTCCCTCCCCTCGGAGTACCTGCCCGGCCGCATCTGCGGTCATGGTCCCGTCTCTCTCGGCGCCGGCTCCTGCTGCTATAATGAAAACTGACTCTTAGAAAATGGCTGCCCCCATACTGCAGACAGAAAACTGTTAAGCTGAGCCAACCCTTGGCTAGGCATGCATGCCACATGCCCATTTTTGCCTAGTTTGACTATGCCTGACCTGACCCTCTCCATGAGCGAGAAAATGCTCTGCTCCTGGGCTTCCATGGTAATATATGATTACCATCACCTGTGGGGAGCTAGGTGATTGATAAGAAAGGTGTTTCACCACAGGCGATGACAATCATACACAGGGCCGGTGCAAGGCACCGGAGCGCCCCAGGCGAGTCGGGGTGGGGGCGCCCCGGTGCCGGGGGGGTTACCTGCTGCGCCGTCTGGGGAGCTAGCGCTATACGGCGGCGCGGGAAGCGCTTCTGATTTTGAAAACACTGGCCACACGCTGATTGGCTGAATCTCAGCCAATCAGCGTGCGGCCAGTGTTTTCAAACCCAGAAGCGCTTCCCGCACCGCGCGCATAGCGCTAGTTATTTTTTATTCACTGCAGGGACCCCGCCGCCAGCTTTATACACAGCGCCGCAGGTACCCCCGTGGCATGGATACCCCTGCCCGCTCCTGCACCTTAATCACTGCAGGGACGCCGACGCCACCAGCTTTATACACAGTACGCTAACCCTCCATGCAGGGGGCGAGGCGCGAACTGCCGCCCTCCAGTGGCCGGCGCCCTAGGCAAATGCCTAGAGCTGCCTAGCGGTGGCGCCGGCCCTGATCATACATTACCAGGGAAGTCCATGAACAGAGCATTTTCTCCCTCATGGAGAGGGTCAGGTAGGCAAGTATGGGAGAGAGTAATACGTTAAAATCCTTTATTAGTATTTCATAAAAAACAGACATACATACACACTTTAAAAAAACATATAGGGGGAAATTTACTAAAGGAAATTTGTAAAAAAATAGGTGTATTTGTATCCAGAAATACACTTATTTTTGACATTTACTATCCTGAAAATATGGCAATTCGTATTCGTATTGATGTGCTATCAATACGAATAAGAATTGCCGTATTTTTGGGATAGTAAATGTCAAAAATAGGTGTATTTGTGGATACAAATACACCTATTTTTTACAAATTTCTTTTAGTAAATTTCCCCCATAATGTATCAAGGTTGAAAGTAATAATCCTGCCTTTATATATCTGTCAGGAACTTCCTATTTCCGGTGAATAGGACATACTGTACTGTACATCAGCGAAATGATTGGACAAATAAATACCGTGAAATTCACTGATCACGTAATGCAGAACAGGAGTCAGTCATCTAATTTGATTGATTAAACTGTAAATCACATGTAGTTGATAGAAATCAATATAATCACAGTGCTGGGTAAAAATTCACCATATCCAGCCATTGTAGTGAGTTCCCCAGTCACGTTTTCTAGATAGGTTGTGAGTTGGTGATCTGCAAAAGTAGTTAAATGGTTAGTAAATGAAAATAAGCCAATATTTAGTGTTTATTCATCAACAATCTATAATCACTAGTAAGCATATTGCCAGCAAAATATATTCTGCAACATGGTACCGATTCAAACACCTGTAGCATTTATTTACATGTACATATTGGGTCTTGGTGGACACATTGACAATTCCAAAATTGTTGGACAATGTAGCAGCTCCTGTTTGCATTAATTGTATGTAAAGTATCCAATGGTATGATGTGCTGTGCGATTGGTGGGTTGCTCTGTGCAATATCTGAGTACCCTCATCGAATATAAGCATGAGCGCATCCACCAACCATATCCAACAGGTAGAGATAGAGACAAAGTAGAATTGTTTAAAGAATATACAAATTTCGGAAGTTTCTCATCAATAGTCCGGTGCAGTGGAGGAGTCAATGAGAGAATTTGAGCCTGATATTGTATTAGAGGGGGCTTCTGCTGTCCGCATAAGGGATTACATTTGCTGAGGTGGAGTGACTATGAGAGAGCCAGAAAGAAAAGTGTAGAAAGCAGAGTTGCTTATTTGGAGTGTCACTTTTATGATGCCACCAGGTGGTACTAGGTGGTGCAGGAGAATGTTATCATTACGCTTGCCCAGCATTCCTCTAGCCTCCTGCTTGCTAGGACTTCACACCTATAACAGCCACTTTTCCAAGGCGGATTAGGTCTGCCAGGTACTGGGGTGCTGCTAGGACTTACTAGGGGACAAGGTAATATACAGGACAGAAAGATGGAGCAAAATGAATTCACAATGCAAACAGCAACTCCCATCTCACAATTCGCACCTAATTGGATCAACCCCTATATATTTTCAATAACTTTTCACCTCTGGGCACACACACAGGGAGATTTGAGCAAGAGATTTGGGTACTTGTGAGTTATCCGGGCTCCCGATTTTTTGATTGTATGCCTTAAGTTAAGGCATACAATCAGATGCGATGCGATGCGATATCGCATCGCATCGCATCGCATCCGACCATCGGATGCGATGACCCGATTTTTCCATAGGAATCAATGTTAAAATGGACTGAGTCCATTTTAACATGGAATTCAATGGGAAAAAGGGGTCCTTTTCATACCCCTACTATCCAAGTGGGCATGGAGTTGGATATAAATCTGTGGCGAGCGTAGCGAGCCACCGAGCCCGAAGCGTGGCGAGCGAAGCGAGCCCCGCGAGGGGACGGTATTCCGTGTCCCCTCGCGGGGCTCGCCACGCTTCGGGCTCGGTGGCTCGCTACGCTCGCCACAGGTTTATATCCAACTCCATGCCCACTTGGATAGTAGGGGTATGAAAAGGACCCGATTTTCCCATTGAATTCCATGTTAAAATGGACTCAGTCCATTTTAACATTGATTCCTATGGAAAAATCGGGTCATCGCATCGCATCGCATCGCATCCGATGGTCGCATGCGATGCGATGTCCCGATCCGACCCGATTTAAAAATCGGACGCCCGGATAACTCACAAGTACCGAGATTTGTTCTGAGGAATTTAGTGTGGGAGATTTCCCACTGTCTATATCTCCCATACACACTGAGAGATTTGAGCTGAGCGAGGCAGGGAGGGTCCTGGTGATGTAGATTGCTCAGATCGTTTTGTAAAATATGAGTGATTTGTAGTTTCTTGCTAAGCGATCTGATTCACCAGTTGTCATTATAACAAATGGAAAATAAACTTGCCATATGCACAACTGAATAGGCTCCACAGGAATTGTAGCAGTATGCCTAAATTCATTGAACAGTCTAAAGTGTACGTGAAACGCTTTATAGAAAAAGGTTACCCGAAACATATTATAGATAATGCGATGGAAAGGGCTACATCTCTTGATAGAGACAAGCTCATAGAATACAAACCCCCTGGCACTAATGAAAAGAATGCCCTCTTTTGCCCTTTTATAACACAATATAACACCGAAAATAAAAACATTCGCCATATTTTAAACAAATATTGGCATATAATACGTATGGACCCTATCCTGAAAGAAAAAGTAACCCCTCAACCCGAACTGGTATTTAGACGTTCTAATACCTTGAAGAACAAATTGTCTCCAAGTCTGCTACCTGTGGCAATGAATAACACTCCAGGTCTTTTTAATTAGGGTGATTAGCGGGAGGGATTGGCACTGGTCATAAACTTCTATGGAGTTACATGATAAGTATATTTGTTAGATAACCAACATATTTACTGCTTACAGGCAATCTTAGCAGTATTAGGTTGGTGGTGCTCCCAAAAGATGTTCAGTGGTTAGACTGAAAAAAGGGGGGGCGTCACGAGAGTGACTGCAAGGGAACATGCATAAGGTTTTTTGGGGCACACTTGAAAATAGTATATATGGTAATAATAATAGATTGGATATTAGTTGAGTAATTAGTGTAATAAAACTTAACTTTTATTCAGATTGTTACTAAAAAGAGAAAGAGACAAAATTAAATGCCTTAGAATAGTATGGCTAATTGCCAAAAAATGGGTCCTTGATAATGATCACAAAATCAGCGCAATGTTTAGATATTAGTAAACCATACCCGTAGAATCAGCACCTTTCATAGGTTATCAAATCAGCATAAAAGCGATAATTGATACAGGTATTGGTTTATGGATGCATGACACACTTATTTAAACAATAAAAATTCCAATATACACTGTGTTGTCCTCCGTAACAGACGGGTATCAATGGGTCACAACTGTGGATATTTAAAGGAATGGGAGTGGTAGAAAGAAAAAGATGTAAGGGATAGTGGAGAGTATAGACAGTTTGAGCTAAAACTAGAAGGAGATCCCTTCCTCGCCGGGTAATTACAACACCGAGTATTCCCAGTGAGTCTTCCCACAGGTACTAGTCCGGCCGGTCACCGCTTAGCTACTGAGATCGGGACGGGTTCAGGCGATCCAGTGACGTATGGTAGTAATGTTGGCAAAATCAGGGAGTCACCAACATTGTAGCTCAATTGAAATAGAGTGCTTCTGCTTTCTGAGGCGCCATCAATGGTTCACCCTGTTGCTTACCTGCATTGCAGGGGGTTCAGTTTTGACGCGACTGATGAGAGAGCACTGACGAGAAGAGTTGTGGCATAGGTAGTGGGTTGGTGTCAACAATGCGGACCCTGACTTCTGCTGTCCACCATCTACTTTTGTATCAAATGGTGGATGAGAGAGTAGGAGAACGCTGATCCTTTCCCCGGAATAAGAGAATGGAAATGGGGTTTAGGCAACCACTGTTTAGTGTTGCCACCGATGTAGGTGATCAACAATGGGGGTTGATATCTAAATGAATGGTGTTTGTATCCTCATGAATAGTGCACCTTAGGCGCCATTGTTGCCAGTACTGAATGATTCTGACTGGGGCTAGTGTGACACCTTGAGGAATTTTTTTGCTAAGTTTGCATGGTCTGTGAGCCTTACAGATAGATTTAATAAGTTTAGGTAGCCGTAGATTGCAAACACTGTATTTGAACAGGCTGGATGGTTTTGGCTATAAAAGGACAGTTAGGCTATCAGACATATAATGGTATCAACAGAGTGTCAATCCACGATTGCCACAAATCAAGTGCAAATATCACAGTTTCAACATGTGAAATCGATCAAATTGGAAGCGATGATTTAGCTCAGGTCTAGTTTGACAGTTTAGTCAGTTTTAAATGCTGACTATATAGGGTTAGCATACAAATAGTGAGAGTTTAAAGAAAAAATCTGGCAGATAATTGCCTAGTCTGTACTTCCTCTAATCAGTGAAAATACAGAGATTTGGCAAATAATTGCCTAGTCTGTATCGATACAGATATTTCTCAAACAATTACCTATTGCAAAGTGTAGATAACAGATTAATCAACTGATTGACAGAAAGAGGATTGTAAAGTTTTTTAGCAGGTAATTGCCTCGTCTGTACCACTGCATTAACGTGTTTTACCTCCTACAACAAAAAATGCCTGTTATATGACAGAGGAGCAGCGTCCGAGGCGATACAGATATTTCTCAAACAATTACTTCATGCAAAATGTAGGTAACGGATTAATCAACTGATTAACAGAAAGAAGATTGTAAAGTTTTTTTATCGGGTAATTACCTCGTCTGTACCACTGTATTATCGTGTTTTACCTCCTACAAAAAATGCCTGTTATATGACAGAGGCGCAGCGTCCGAGGCTTAGTGGAAAGAGCCTTTTAAAGTACTGTCTGCGGTATATGCAGAAGGGTGACAGACTGCTCAGCTACTGCTGGGTAGTACGCGTGCTGTGTCTGATCACAGCAGAGCGGCAGTTTAGTGTGATGTAGCGGAGGTAGAAAAACAGGGTTAAAGTTTAGGGTAGGGATACAAAGTTGCTGGTTAAACAAGTATAACTTAGCTTAGAGGAGCGGCGCCCGGCGCCATATGACGGGAGCCGCTACTCGAGATGAAGGTTGTGACTGGCGTCTGTGACGGAGGCACGGGGGTGTGTCAGAGGCGTTCCTCACACGTGTTTCGCCGAGGCTTTCTCAAAGGACGCTGTCAGAAGGACAGCACAGCCCGTATAAATGTTCTGCTCTGTCCAATCAGAGCCGGAAGGTGGATGTAAGCAGCTGGAATGGATTGGAGTCCCGTCATAGTAGAGGGCGGGTCTGTGTCTCCACATAGTGGACTGAATGTTAGCGTGAATTAATAAAAACTGGCTATTAATTAACAGTGATGAAATGTTAATGACCCTATGTTTTTATCGCTATGCGCGTGATGTTTACTATATGAGCAATATGATAACGGCATGGAGATAATCATGTACTGTTGGAGTTGGTTAATCTCAAAATATGCCAATGAAAGGCTTAAGAGCTATTTAGCTAAATATCAAGATTATAGTGGTGTTATAACATCATTAGCGGGGCTACCCGGATTTTGCGCTAACAATAAATGGGTGAATCTACAATTTTGGGCTGCTTCTGTTTCATTACTGTGCTGTTAAATGAAGGGCAGTAACGTAATTTAAGGGGCTGTTAAGGTTTTATTTTGTAGATTTATGTAGGGGTCTGCACATATTAAGCTGCATCTCTTTGATTGTATCACTATAAAAAGAGTGATTGAAGAATAATAAAACGAAGTGAGTGAAAAGCAGTAAATGAAATAAAAAATAGAAGTTAATAAATGGATAGGGAAAAGAAATTTTTAGGGAAAAGAAATTTTTAAGGTGTTAAAGGCTGGAGAGTATTGGTACTTGCTACCAGACACATATTAACCGTTATGTCAGCAATTAAATGGCGAACCACAATAAACAATTTAAGATATGTATATAAGGTACAATCTGAAGTATATTGTTGCTGTTAAAGGTTGGAGAGTACTGGTATTTGCTACTAGGTATATATTGGGGATGCCCAATGATGAGAAAGAGAAAAGAGGGGAACAATATCTGGAAAAATATAAAGGAATTATCAAAAATACACACATACATATATATATATACACATACACATACATACACATACACATATATATATATACATATATATACATACACATACACACACACATATATATATATATCTCTCGTGGGTAGGGAGATGGAGTCAATATCCAGTCAAAGAGCAGGGTAGTGGTAATATTGTTCATTGTTGAAGTTTGTTGGAGGTATAAAAGTATTATGGTGGAATTGGTCATAGTAGGAGTTTAAAGGGAGTATCTTATGTTCCCAAAAAGGGGGGACAACTCGCCAGGGTAAAAGGATATGGGACAGTAGGAGAGAGAGATAAATACTAGCTAGAGGAAGGCGCTGTAATTGATGCCTTCATTGAGGCCTTTAGGAGTCAAGGATCCGAGATGAAAAATCCACCAACTTTCCTTGCGGAGGAGTGACTGGGTGATATCACCTCCTCTTCGTCCTAAGTGGATATGTTCAAGCCCACAAAATTTAAGATCCTTAGGGTTTGCAGCATGTTTTTTGAGGAAATGTCGTGCTACCGAGGTGATGGTCTTCATTTTAGTTTGATCATTGGCAGCATTTCTGACATTCCCAAGGTGTTCCAGGATTCTCTGTTTAAGAGGCCTGGAAGTCATGCCAATGTATCTCAGTTGGCACGGGCACATTATGCAGTAGATGACATTGGGGGTTTTGCAATTGAAATGTTCCCTGATTTCGATGGATGTCCCAAATTTGTCTTCTATAGTCTTGATATTGGTAACGTGGCTACATGCTTTGCAGTTGCCACAGGGATAGGTCCCTGTGGTTTGCAGTTTCTTTGGTTGGGTCACATCAAAGTGGCTGTGCACCAGGTTATCCTTCAAGTTTGGTGCCCGGCGCCAGCTCATATCTACCCGTGGATTTAGATTGGCGGCAAGGTCGTGATCTGATAGTAAGATAGACCAATGTTTTTGAACAATATTTTTGATTTCTTTCCATTCAGGGCAGAAATTTCCTACCAGTCTGATAGTGTTTGATGCTGTTTTTTCAGGCATTTGGAAAAGGATCTTATCACGGGAGGTGGTGAGTAGAGCCTTCTTGGATTTTTTAATGAGCCTCTTAGAGTAACCACGTTCCTGAAGTCTTAGAGATAGATCTTTACATTTTTCTTCAAACACTGTGTCGTCCGAACAGTTTCGTCGTAGTCGTAAAAACTCCCCTTTGGGTAGGTTATCAATAGTGGGGGGGAAATGCGAACTCGTGCTATGTAGTAGGCTGTTGGTGGAGGTGGATTTGCGATACAGTTCGGTGGAGAGCATGTTGTTGGTATCTCTGTAGATTCTCAAATCCAGGAAATTGATGCTGTTGTTGTCGCATTCAAAAGTAAATTTTAAATTGAGATCATTCGTATTTAAACGCTCAATGAATCTGGTGAGGTGAAGTTTAGAGCCTTTCCAAATGACGAGGATGTCGTCTATATACCTCATCCAACTTTGAATGCATTCCGTATCCTGATCATTCTGAAAGACCACCTCCCTCTCCCACCACCCAAGGAAGAGGTTTGCGTAGGTTGGGGCACATGCTGCTCCCATCGCAGTTCCTCTTCCCTGGATGTAGTAGTGGTTTTCGAAGATAAAGTAGTTTTTACGGAGTACAAAGTCCAGAAGGTCTAGTAGGAATTCATGGAAAGGAGTGATACCCTCCATTTGCATGAAGTATCGAACAGCTCGAATGCCAAGATCATGCTTGATACAGTTGTAGAGTGCCTCTACATCTAGTGATACTAGGAGATGGTCTTCATCCAATTGCATGTCATGGAGTTTCTTAAGGACATCGGCGGTGTCCTTTGTGTAAGATGGTAAGCCGACAACGTGATGACGCAGATGAATGTCCAAAAAAGTGCACGCCTTTTCAATTAGGGAGCCGTTGCCGGACACTATCGGTCTGCCAGGTGGTTCCTCAAGGCATTTATGAACCTTGGGTAGCAGGTAGAAGGTTGCTACTCGCGGTGTAGGGTTCTCAAGATATTTATACTCCGACTTGGTGATGACCCCATTGGCTACTGCCTTGTTGATGATTCTATTGTACCCCAATAGGAAATTAGAGGTGGGATCAAACATGGATTTGCTGTAGCATGATTCGTCATTAAGTTGTTTGTGTACTTCTTTCAAGTACATTGAGACGGGCCAAATCACAATGTTTCCACCCTTATCCGAGGGTTTGATGACCACGTCTCGTAGTTCTTTAATTTCTTTGAGAGCTTTAGCTTCTTGTCTGTTCAGGTTGCCCTTTGGTATGAATTTGTTCTTCTTTTTCCTTAGATATAGCTGGTCTAAATCCTTTGCCACTAGATTAGTGAACACTCTCACTTCTGGGCAGATTGAATCTTGTGGAAAAAATGTTGAGCGTTTTTTACAAATTTGCCTACTATTGCTGGCTTCTACCGGATTCTCCAGTTCCTCGAGTTCTTCTAGGGCTTGCAATTCACGTGTTGACCATCCTGGACTTTGGTCTGATTCAGTTGTATCCTGTCGAGAGGCATGGAATTTAGTGAGGAGTAATTTGCGACCGAATAGTTGTAAACTAGTTTCCCAGCGGAATCTGTCGAATTTGCCAGTGGGTGAAAAAGAGAGACCTTTTTGTAATACTTTTTGTTGATCTGTGGTTAGGGTATGGGTTGATAAATTAATTATCTGAAGACCTGTCACTTGGGTATCTAGTTGGGTTTTTTCCTTTGTGACTGACGGCTTGGTTGCCGCGGTTCCCATCTTGTCCAATCCCTTCTTCGATTTTTTCTTTGATCGTCTTGTCTTCCTCTTCCACGGTATGCTCCCCTCCCCCCGCCAAAATCTAAAAAATGTTGCTGGTTACTCGTGTGCGGATTATCATACGAGTTGTCGCTCAATTCATCAGTGCTAGAATACTCTGATTCCGAGGGTGATGGTGTGCCACGTTGTTCTTGATTGTAGTTTCCTCTGCGTACTTTTTGAAAGCGTGTCCAGTTAAATATTCTCCCTGTCGCAAAATCCCTTTGATCCCTGAGGAATTTGGTTTTCTTGCGATCTATGATGATTGTTTCGTAATTGTCCAGTTCTTTCTTGTTTCTGTCGAAGTTTGCCTGGAACCGGGGATCCTGTTCCCACTTTTCCAGTTTTTTACCCAATTCTTCTATGTTTTTGGCGCACTCCTCTAGAACCAAATTGTTGTGGCGGATTAAGATGGACATAAGCTCCTGGGAGCATTTGAGGAGGCTAGTTTCCCACTCTTTCTTTAGAGTGTCGGTAACCAAGTCGAATGCTGGGAAGGTCTTAGGCCTAAGACCTCTGGGCGTAATTTTTTGCTTGCAATAGTTCTCCAGACTAGATAAGTCCCAGTTTGTTCGTATCTGTTTTTGAAGTATTTTCTTCAGACTGGCCAAGTCCTCATCCCATGTTTGGTCATGTTCCGTCTGAGCTGACTGGGTTGGGAATATGGTATTAAAGTCGTTAATTCTGTGTCGGCTAGTCAGTGGTACAGACGAGGTAATTACCCGATAAAAAAACTTTACAATCTTCTTTCTGTTAATCAGTTGATTAATCCGTTACCTACATTTTGCATGAAGTAATTGTTTGAGAAATATCTGTATCGCCTCGGACGCTGCTCCTCTGTCATATAACAGGCATTTTTTGTTGTAGGAGGTAAAACACGTTAATGCAGTGGTACAGACGAGGCAATTACCTGCTAAAAAACTTTACAATCCTCTTTCTGTCAATCAGTTGATTAATCTGTTATCTACACTTTGCAATAGGTAATTGTTTGAGAAATATCTGTATCGATACAGACTAGGCAATTATTTGCCAAATCTCCGTATTTTCACTGATTAGAGGAAGTACAGACTAGGCAATTATCTGCCAGATTTTTTCTTTAAACTCTCACTATTTGTATGCTAACCCTATATAGTCAGCATTTAAAACTGACTAAACTGTCAAACTAGACCTGAGCTAAATCATCGCTTCCAATTTGATCGATTTCACATGTTGAAACTGTGATATTTGCACTTGATTTGTGGCAATCGTGGATTGACACTCTGTTGATACCATTATATGTCTGATAGCCTAACTGTCCTTTTATAGCCAAAACCATCCAGCCTGTTCAAATACAGTGTTTGTAATCTACGGCTACCTAAACTTATTAAATCTATCTGTAAGGCTCACAGACCATGCAAACTTAGCAAAAAAATTCCTCAAGGTGTCACACTAGCCCCAGTCAGAATCATTCAGTACTGGCAACAATGGCGCCTAAGGTGCACTATTCATGAGGATACAAACACCATTCATTTAGATATCAACCCCCATTGTTGATCACCTACATCGGTGGCAACACTAAACAGTGGTTGCCTAAACCCCATTTCCATTCTCTTATTCCGGGGAAAGGATCAGCGTTCTCCTACTCTCTCATCCACCATTTGATACAAAAGTAGATGGTGGACAGCAGAAGTCAGGGTCCGCATTGTTGACACCAACCCACTACCTATGCCACAACTCTTCTCGTCAGTGCTCTCTCATCAGTCGCGTCAAAACTGAACCCCCTGCAATGCAGGTAAGCAACAGGGTGAACCATTGATGGCGCCTCAGAAAGCAGAAGCACTCTATTTCAATTGAGCTACAATGTTGGTGACTCCCTGATTTTGCCAACATTACTACCATACGTCACTGGATCGCCTGAACCCGTCCCGATCTCAGTAGCTAAGCGGTGACCGGCCGGACTAGTACCTGTGGGAAGACTCACTGGGAATACTCGGTGTTGTAATTACCCGGCGAGGAAGGGATCTCCTTCTAGTTTTAGCTCAAACTGTCTATACTCTCCACTATCCCTTACATCTTTTTCTTTCTACCACTCCCATTCCTTTAAATATCCACAGTTGTGACCCATTGATACCCGTCTGTTACGGAGGACAACACAGTGTATATTGGAATTTTTATTGTTTAAATAAGTGTGTCATGCATCCATAAACCAATACCTGTATCAATTATCGCTTTTATGCTGATTTGATAACCTATGAAAGGTGCTGATTCTACGGGTATGGTTTACTAATATCTAAACATTGCGCTGATTTTGTGATCATTATCAAGGACCCATTTTTTGGCAATTAGCCATACTATTCTAAGGCATTTAATTTTGTCTCTTTCTCTTTTTAGTAACAATCTGAATAAAAGTTAAGTTTTATTACACTAATTACTCAACTAATATCCAATCTATTATTATTACCATATATACTATTTTCAAGTGTGCCCCAAAAAACCTTATGCATGTTCCCTTGCAGTCACTCTCGTGACGCCCCCCCTTTTTTCAGTCTAACCACTGAACATCTTTTGGGAGCACCACCAACCTAATACTGCTAAGATTGCCTGTAAGCAGTAAATATGTTGGTTATCTAACAAATATACTTATCATGTAACTCCATAGAAGTTTATGACCAGTGCCAATCCCTCCCGCTAATCAACTTAGTTCTTGTACTGAGCTCTTTCTCAGTTTCTCGGATTGGAGCACGGTATTATATTTAATTTCTATTTCCATCCATCTGACTGCTACTAATTAAGAGACTTATCTATCAGGAGATAGCACAACCAACCATTCACTGTATCATTGATACAACAAATAATGTCAACTTTCAACTTACGAAGTGAACTGACTAGCCGACACAGAATTAACGACTTTAATACCATATTCCCAACCCAGTCAGCTCAGACGGAACATGACCAAACATGGGATGAGGACTTGGCCAGTCTGAAGAAAATACTTCAAAAACAGATACGAACAAACTGGGACTTATCTAGTCTGGAGAACTATTGCAAGCAAAAAATTACGCCCAGAGGTCTTAGGCCTAAGACCTTCCCAGCATTCGACTTGGTTACCGACACTCTAAAGAAAGAGTGGGAAACTAGCCTCCTCAAATGCTCCCAGGAGCTTATGTCCATCTTAATCCGCCACAACAATTTGGTTCTAGAGGAGTGCACCAAAAACATAGAAGAATTGGGTAAAAAACTGGAAAAGTGGGAACAGGATCCCCAGTTCCAGGCAAACTTCGACAGAAACAAGAAAGAACTGGACAATTACGAAACAATCATCATAGATCGCAAGAAAACCAAATTCCTCAGGGATCAAAGGGATTTTGCGACAGGGAGAATATTTAACTGGACACGCTTTCAAAAAGTACGCAGAGGAAACTACAATCAAGAACAACGTGGCACACCATCACCCTCGGAATCAGAGTATTCTAGCACTGATGAATTGAGCGACAACTCGTATGATAATCCGCACACGAGTAACCAGCAACATTTTTTAGATTTTGGCGGGGGGAGGGGAGCATACCGTGGAAGAGGAAGACAAGACGATCAAAGAAAAAATCGAAGAAGGGATTGGACAAGATGGGAACCGCGGCAACCAAGCCGTCAGTCACAAAGGAAAAAACCCAACTAGATACCCAAGTGACAGGTCTTCAGATAATTAATTTATCAACCCATACCCTAACCACAGATCAACAAAAAGTATTACAAAAAGGTCTCTCTTTTTCACCCACTGGCAAATTCGACAGATTCCGCTGGGAAACTAGTTTACAACTATTCGGTCGCAAATTACTCCTCACTAAATTCCATGCCTCTCGACAGGATACAACTGAATCAGACCAAAGTCCAGGATGGTCAACACGTGAATTGCAAGCCCTAGAAGAACTCGAGGAACTGGAGAATCCGGTAGAAGCCAGCAATAGTAGGCAAATTTGTAAAAAACGCTCAACATTTTTTCCACAAGATTCAATCTGCCCAGAAGTGAGAGTGTTCACTAATCTAGTGGCAAAGGATTTAGACCAGCTATATCTAAGGAAAAAGAAGAACAAATTCATACCAAAGGGCAACCTGAACAGACAAGAAGCTAAAGCTCTCAAAGAAATTAAAGAACTACGAGACGTGGTCATCAAACCCTCGGATAAGGGTGGAAACATTGTGATTTGGCCCGTCTCAATGTACTTGAAAGAAGTACACAAACAACTTAATGACGAATCATGCTACAGCAAATCCATGTTTGATCCCACCTCTAATTTCCTATTGGGGTACAATAGAATCATCAACAAGGCAGTAGCCAATGGGGTCATCACCAAGTCGGAGTATAAATATCTTGAGAACCCTACACCGCGAGTAGCAACCTTCTACCTGCTACCCAAGGTTCATAAATGCCTTGAGGAACCACCTGGCAGACCGATAGTGTCCGGCAACGGCTCCCTAATTGAAAAGGCGTGCACTTTTTTGGACATTCATCTGCGTCATCACGTTGTCGGCTTACCATCTTACACAAAGGACACCGCCGATGTCCTTAAGAAACTCCATGACATGCAATTGGATGAAGACCATCTCCTAGTATCACTAGATGTAGAGGCACTCTACAACTGTATCAAGCATGATCTTGGCATTCGAGCTGTTCGATACTTCATGCAAATGGAGGGTATCACTCCTTTCCATGAATTCCTACTAGACCTTCTGGACTTTGTACTCCGTAAAAACTACTTTATCTTCGAAAACCACTACTACATCCAGGGAAGAGGAACTGCGATGGGAGCAGCATGTGCCCCAACCTACGCAAACCTCTTCCTTGGGTGGTGGGAGAGGGAGGTGGTCTTTCAGAATGATCAGGATACGGAATGCATTCAAAGTTGGATGAGGTATATAGACGACATCCTCGTCATTTGGAAAGGCTCTAAACTTCACCTCACCAGATTCATTGAGCGTTTAAATACGAATGATCTCAATTTAAAATTTACTTTTGAATGCGACAACAACAGCATCAATTTCCTGGATTTGAGAATCTACAGAGATACCAACAACATGCTCTCCACCGAACTGTATCGCAAATCCACCTCCACCAACAGCCTACTACATAGCACGAGTTCGCATTTCCCCCCCACTATTGATAACCTACCCAAAGGGGAGTTTTTACGACTACGACGAAACTGTTCGGACGACACAGTGTTTGAAGAAAAATGTAAAGATCTATCTCTAAGACTTCAGGAACGTGGTTACTCTAAGAGGCTCATTAAAAAATCCAAGAAGGCTCTACTCACCACCTCCCGTGATAAGATCCTTTTCCAAATGCCTGAAAAAACAGCATCAAACACTATCAGACTGGTAGGAAATTTCTGCCCTGAATGGAAAGAAATCAAAAATATTGTTCAAAAACATTGGTCTATCTTACTATCAGATCACGACCTTGCCGCCAATCTAAATCCACGGGTAGATATGAGCTGGCGCCGGGCACCAAACTTGAAGGATAACCTGGTGCACAGCCACTTTGATGTGACCCAACCAAAGAAACTGCAAACCACAGGGACCTATCCCTGTGGCAACTGCAAAGCATGTAGCCACGTTACCAATATCAAGACTATAGAAGACAAATTTGGGACATCCATCGAAATCAGGGAACATTTCAATTGCAAAACCCCCAATGTCATCTACTGCATAATGTGCCCGTGCCAACTGAGATACATTGGCATGACTTCCAGGCCTCTTAAACAGAGAATCCTGGAACACCTTGGGAATGTCAGAAATGCTGCCAATGATCAAACTAAAATGAAGACCATCACCTCGGTAGCACGACATTTCCTCAAAAAACATGCTGCAAACCCTAAGGATCTTAAATTTTGTGGGCTTGAACATATCCACTTAGGACGAAGAGGAGGTGATATCACCCAGTCACTCCTCCGCAAGGAAAGTTGGTGGATTTTTCATCTCGGATCCTTGACTCCTAAAGGCCTCAATGAAGGCATCAATTACAGCGCCTTCCTCTAGCTAGTATTTATCTCTCTCTCCTACTGTCCCATATCCTTTTACCCTGGCGAGTTGTCCCCCCCTTTTTGGGAACATAAGATACTCCCTTTAAACTCCTACTATGACCAATTCCACCATAATACTTTTATACCTCCAACAAACTTCAACAATGAACAATATTACCACTACCCTGCTCTTTGACTGGATATTGACTCCATCTCCCTACCCACGAGAGATATATATATATATGTGTGTGTGTATGTGTATGTATATATATGTATATATATATATGTGTATGTGTATGTATGTGTATGTGTATATATATATATGTATGTGTGTATTTTTGATAATTCCTTTATATTTTTCCAGATATTGTTCCCCTCTTTTCTCTTTCTCATCATTGGGCATCCCCAATATATACCTAGTAGCAAATACCAGTACTCTCCAACCTTTAACAGCAACAATATACTTCAGATTGTACCTTATATACATATCTTAAATTGTTTATTGTGGTTCGCCATTTAATTGCTGACATAACGGTTAATATGTGTCTGGTAGCAAGTACCAATACTCTCCAGCCTTTAACACCTTAAAAATTTCTTTTCCCTAAAAATTTCTTTTCCCTATCCATTTATTAACTTCTATTTTTTATTTCATTTACTGCTTTTCACTCACTTCGTTTTATTATTCTTCAATCACTCTTTTTATAGTGATACAATCAAAGAGATGCAGCTTAATATGTGCAGACCCCTACATAAATCTACAAAATAAAACCTTAACAGCCCCTTAAATTACGTTACTGCCCTTCATTTAACAGCACAGTAATGAAACAGAAGCAGCCCAAAATTGTAGATTCACCCATTTATTGTTAGCGCAAAATCCGGGTAGCCCCGCTAATGATGTTATAACACCACTATAATCTTGATATTTAGCTAAATAGCTCTTAAGCCTTTCATTGGCATATTTTGAGATTAACCAACTCCAACAGTACATGATTATCTCCATGCCGTTATCATATTGCTCATATAGTAAACATCACGCGCATAGCGATAAAAACATAGGGTCATTAACATTTCATCACTGTTAATTAATAGCCAGTTTTTATTAATTCACGCTAACATTCAGTCCACTATGTGGAGACACAGACCCGCCCTCTACTATGACGGGACTCCAATCCATTCCAGCTGCTTACATCCACCTTCCGGCTCTGATTGGACAGAGCAGAACATTTATACGGGCTGTGCTGTCCTTCTGACAGCGTCCTTTGAGAAAGCCTCGGCGAAACACGTGTGAGGAACGCCTCTGACACACCCCCGTGCCTCCGTCACAGACGCCAGTCACAACCTTCATCTCGAGTAGCGGCTCCCGTCATATGGCGCCGGGCGCCGCTCCTCTAAGCTAAGTTATACTTGTTTAACCAGCAACTTTGTATCCCTACCCTAAACTTTAACCCTGTTTTTCTACCTCCGCTACATCACACTAAACTGCCGCTCTGCTGTGATCAGACACAGCACGCGTACTACCCAGCAGTAGCTGAGCAGTCTGTCACCCTTCTGCATATACCGCAGACAGTACTTTAAAAGGCTCTTTCCACTAAGCCTCGGACGCTGCGCCTCTGTCATATAACAGGCATTTTTTGTAGGAGGTAAAACACGATAATACAGTGGTACAGACGAGGTAATTACCCGATAAAAAAACTTTACAATCTTCTTTCTGTTAATCAGTTGATTAATCCGTTACCTACATTTTGCATGAAGTAATTGTTTGAGAAATATCTGTATCGCCTCGGACGCTGCTCCTCTGTCATATAACAGGCATTTTTTGTTGTAGGAGGTAAAACACGTTAATGCAGTGGTACAGACGAGGCAATTACCTGCTAAAAAACTTTACAATCCTCTTTCTGTCAATCAGTTGATTAATCTGTTATCTACACTTTGCAATAGGTAATTGTTTGAGAAATATCTGTATCGATACAGACTAGGCAATTATTTGCCAAATCTCCGTATTTTCACTGATTAGAGGAAGTACAGACTAGGCAATTATCTGCCAGATTTTTTCTTTAAACTCTCACTATTTGTATGCTAACCCTATATAGTCAGCATTTAAAACTGACTAAACTGTCAAACTAGACCTGAGCTAAATCATCGCTTCCAATTTGATCGATTTCACATGTTGAAACTGTGATATTTGCACTTGATTTGTGGCAATCGTGGATTGACACTCTGTTGATACCATTATATGTCTGATAGCCTAACTGTCCTTTTATAGCCAAAACCATCCAGCCTGTTCAAATACAGTGTTTGCAATCTACGGCTACCTAAACTTATTAAATCTATCTGTAAGGCTCACAGACCATGCAAACTTAGCAAAAAAATTCCTCAAGGTGTCACACTAGCCCCAGTCAGAATCATTCAGTACTGGCAACAATGGCGCCTAAGGTGCACTATTCATGAGGATACAAACACCATTCATTTAGATATCAACCCCCATTGTTGATCACCTACATCGGTGGCAACACTAAACAGTGGTTGCCTAAACCCCATTTCCATTCTCTTATTCCGGGGAAAGGATCAGCGTTCTCCTACTCTCTCATCCACCATTTGATACAAAAGTAGATGGTGGACAGCAGAAGTCAGGGTCCGCATTGTTGACACCAACCCACTACCTATGCCACAACTCTTCTCGTCAGTGCTCTCTCATCAGTCGCGTCAAAACTGAACCCCCTGCAATGCAGGTAAGCAACAGGGTGAACCATTGATGGCGCCTCAGAAAGCAGAAGCACTCTATTTCAATTGAGCTACAATGTTGGTGACTCCCTGATTTTGCCAACATTACTACCATACGTCACTGGATCGCCTGAACCCGTCCCGATCTCAGTAGCTAAGCGGTGACCGGCCGGACTAGTACCTGTGGGAAGACTCACTGGGAATACTCGGTGTTGTAATTACCCGGCGAGGAAGGGATCTCCTTCTAGTTTTAGCTCAAACTGTCTATACTCTCCACTATCCCTTACATCTTTTTCTTTCTACCACTCCCATTCCTTTAAATATCCACAGTTGTGACCCATTGATACCCGTCTGTTACGGAGGACAACACAGTGTATATTGGAATTTTTATTGTTTAAATAAGTGTGTCATGCATCCATAAACCAATACCTGTATCAATTATCGCTTTTATGCTGATTTGATAACCTATGAAAGGTGCTGATTCTACGGGTATGGTTTACTAATATCTAAACATTGCGCTGATTTTGTGATCATTATCAAGGACCCATTTTTTGGCAATTAGCCATACTATTCTAAGGCATTTAATTTTGTCTCTTTCTCTTTTTAGTAACAATCTGAATAAAAGTTAAGTTTTATTACACTAATTACTCAACTAATATCCAATCTATTATTATTACCATATATACTATTTTCAAGTGTGCCCCAAAAAACCTTATGCATGTTCCCTTGCAGTCACTCTCGTGACGCCCCCCCTTTTTTCAGTCTTTTTAATTAGGGGCAGACTAGATGGGCCAAATGGTTCTTATCTGCCGTCAAATTCTATGTTTCTAATTGCCCCAAACCACAGGGATTTTTCAGCTGCAGTAAGTGCAAAATGTGCACACATGCCCAGTCAGGGTTAAAAAACTTTGCGGATAGTAAAGGCAAGAAAATTGAAATAAAAGGTTTCATGAATTGTAACACCACCTATGTCATGTACGTCCTGAAGTGTAAATGTGGTAAAACCTACATAGGCAAGACTACGAGGTGTCTGAATGTAAGAATTCTAGAACATTACAAAAACATTAAGAATAAAGTAGAAAATCATAGTGTGCCCAGACACTTCAAAACTTGCCAAAATAGTAACCCTACTGGGATGACATTTTTTTTTCTTAGAACATGTGACACTGGATATTAGAAAAGGAAATAGAGATATCCTATTGGCCAAAAGGGAATCCTTTTGGATTATGACTCTAAATACGTTATGTCCTACGGGACTAAACGAGGGAATGGAAATAACCCCATTCCTCAAGTGATAATCCCAAATTGTACACATTCAGTATAAATTGTATTTTTGTATGATTTTACAACTTATTTATTTCCGTTCCCATAACATTTTCTCGATTCTGTTCTTATAACATTTATCATTAACATTTCTATAATATTTATCATTAATATAACATTTATCAATAACATCTTTATTTGTTCTGAAAAATTTGTATTTTCTCTGGAGAACTTATGTCCATTGTAAATAATATGTAAAAAACCCGTCAAGCACGAGGTGCCGGCACTAGTTTATGTTCAAATTATGAATAACATCATTAAAAAGTAACACAGCCGTGTGGGTATATCCCCATTGAGAACGGTAGCGGTTTCCCGATTGGGTTTAACATGTGCGGTAAACACGTAGTACGGGAGTCTATTATTCTATTATCTTACTATATGTGTACATTTATTGTAATTAGTTTAACCATCCTCTTTTGAAAGACCACTACCACTTTAAATTTCTCCGGCTATAGGTACCCTATGATAATGCATCTTATTCTTGAAATTATAATCTTGTGTGTTTTTTATAATATGTTTTTCATAATATTTCAATATGCTCTGTATATGTTTTTTATAGTCTTTTATATGTAATTATTTTATTATGACATGTGTAATGTTATTTTATACACTAAAGAATAGTGAAGGCTTGCACGGTGCTAAAAGGAAAGTGCAGCTTTTTAAATTTAAATTGATCCCAGCCGCGGCAATCACTGGGTCATCATGAATGACGTAGGATTGAAGCCAGGCTACAAAGAGGCAGCAGACCGACGCCAGGACCAGCCCTCTGATGAAGTCTTTGTGACGAAACGCGCAGGGGCGTGGCCTGGCGTCGGTCATACTTGTGGATACGAGAAGAGTGGTGAGAGCACTTCTAATCGTTTATGCTGCTTGGAGCAGTAAAGACACACGCTGTAACACCCGCGATTGTGCCTAACCGTCACTTGCGGTACGTGATACCAGTCCTAATTTACCTGCTGGATACATTTTTTATTCCTGTTGAAATAAATGATATAAGCACTATGGGAGCGCTCCTTTCCTCTTTTCTAGAAAACGTTTACCTGTGAATCCAGGTGCCCGCAAGGGTGATCAGTGGAGATGCCGGTCTAAAGGACAGACTTAAAGTGCTTTTAAAGTGAAAAGGAAACAGACGGGACGTTGTTGGTTCCAGATAACAGTAACAAAGGACTTGCGCACTATATTTGGACTTTTGTGATATATATTTATATATATATATATATATATATATATATATATATATATACAAAGGGGAAACCCTTTCCTGCGCTTAAAGAACTAGAGCAGCACCTCTGAAGAGTCTTCTGCTAGACAAGACCCAATCAAATAGACATAAGAAAAAGGGGGGGGGGATCAGAGTGCGCTGAAGAACAATAAATGTCACTTAAAAAGTTGTATGTTTAATACAAAATATAAAAAGTACACTTATATATTATGTACAATAAAACACCCTTCTCAGGGGTATTACAATCATGCAAATATGCAAACATGTACAATACAACAATTGGTGAACTTCGATAGGTTTTGCTCAATTCAGAGAATTCATAAACGCAGATACAAGGACCAACGCGTTTCGTCTAGACAAGACTTCATCAGGGGCAGTAGTCACTATGGAAATTCAATGTAATAAATACCATAGGAATCACGTGTCTCAGAAACAGTCCAAATAAATGCTTCCGGCAATCAGAGAAAATGAATAAATGAAAATTATTCCTAATTTGCTTTAGCCAATTCAGGATAATTAGCAGCGATAGTATCCTCCAAGCAAATTTAGTAAATGCAGGAGCAGTCACACGCAGCAGAGGTTCACCAATGTGAATATATATATATATATATACACAGTGCTATTTTTGTAGGAAAATAGGTTCAGGAACTGTGAGCGGGGGCAGAAAGTGGGCGGTGATATGGGAGGAGCTACAAAAGGGGCAGGGCATTACATTAAAAAAAAAAAAAAAACCAAGAAAAACATAATTCCTCACTACGTCACGCTTATTATGCATATGCCACACACAGAGATTCCCATTATACATATGCCCCACACCGTGATGCTCCATTATACATATGCCCCGCTCCGTAACGCTTATTATACATATGCCGCACACAGAGATGCCCGTTATACATATGACCCACACCGAGATGCCCATTATACATATGCCACACACCGTGATGGCCATTATACATATGCCCCACTCCGTGATGCCCATTATACATAAGGCCCACACAGAGATCCCCATTATACATAAGGCCCACACAGAGATGCCCATTATACATATTCCAGACACAGAGATGCCCATTATACATATGCCCCTTTCGTGATGCCCATTATACATATGCCATACACGTGATGCCCATTATACATATGCCATACACCGTGATGCCCATTATACATATGCCCCACTCTGTGATGCCCATTATACATATGCCATACACCGTGATGCCCATTATACATATGCCCCACACAGAGATGCCCGTTATACATATGCCCCACTCCGTGATGCCCATTATACATATTCCACACACAGAGATGCCCATTATACATATGCCCCACTCCGTGATGCCCATTATCCATATGCCCCACTCCGTGATGCCCATTATACATATGCCCCACTCCGTGATGCCCATTATACATATGCCTCACTCCGTGATGCCCATTATACATATGCCCCACTCCGTGATGCCCATTATACATATGCCCCACTCCGTGATGCCCATTATACATATGCCGCACAACGTGATGCCCATTATACATATTCCACACACAGAGATGCCCATTATACATATGCCCCACCCCGTGATGCCCATTATACATATGCCCCACCCCGTGATTCCCATTATACATATTCCCCACCCCGTGATGCCCATTATACATATGCCCCACTCCATGATGCCCATTATACATATGCCCCACTCCGTGATGCCCATTATACATATGCCCCACTCCGTGATTCCCATTATACATATTCCACACACAGAGATGCCCATTATAGATAAGGCCCACACAGAGATGCCCATTATACATAAGTCCCACACAGAGATGCCCATTATACATAAGGCCCACACAGAGATGCCCATTATACAAAAGGCCCACACAGAGATACCCATTATACCTAAGGCCCACACAGTGACGCTGCCCATTAAACATAACACCAAGATGCCCACTATACAACTTTATTTCTCCATACCAGACAATTGCAGATGGAGGCAGATGGAGGAATAGAAAGGCACTTTGCAGGTCAGGGCAGGCAGCAGATGGGAGAGCGTCCTCTGGCAGGCTGGCAGGTGGGAGAATGCATCCCTGCAGTGGTCACACAGGCGGACAGGTGGATAGCCGGGCGGACAGGTGGACAGCCGGGCGGACAGGTGGACAGGCGGGCGGGTGGACAGGCAGGCGGGCGGGTGGACAGGCGGGCGGGTGGGCGAGCGGGAGTCTCGGCGTCCTCAGAAGTTTTACCGCTACGGGCGGGAGTCACCATGGATGCGCACCATGGACGTCATGTGCGTGCATCCATGGTATCGGAGGGCAGGGGGCGTGCAGCGCATCCACCCGGCCGCTGCGGGGATGCATAGATTTGTGCTGGGCAGCCGGGCCTAATTGAACTTCAGGAACGCCGTTCCTGCTGAGGACATATTTGAACAGAACTGCAGGAACGGCGTTCCGGAGTGTTCCGGCTGAAAAATACCCCTGTGTATATGTATATATATATATATATATATATATATATATATATATATATATATATATATGTAGAAAAGTGGATTAAGGTGGATCCAATCAGCGCTAATTTGTGGTTACGGCGAGTGACGGCGAGCTCTGTGTCTGTCGGGAATCCCCTGCCGCATCTGATCCTCTCCAGCCTGTCGGTACACCGCTTCCCTCACAGAGTGTTCGGTGAGGTTCCGTGTCGTGCTGCAGTTGCCCCGGATGGTGGTAGGAGGCTTGCCTGGCTTGATATATATACATCATGTGGTAACCAGCCCACTGCTGTTTTTAAAACGGTACGAGTACTGATTGACTGTACCGTGGATATTTTATATCTATTAAATCATATCTGGTTTCACACTATGGAGCGCTCCTCCTGTGTTTCTTTTTGTACATATATATATATATATTAGGGCGGAGTGAAAAAACTGAAATTGAGAAATTCAAAATCGGCTAGTGTGGAAAAGTTGTGACTTGACTTGAATAAGAAACGTGCAAAAGCATTTTGATCTGAGTCAACATCTTCTGTTCTGGCAAGAGGCCTGAAGTTTCACTTTTTTGGTGAAAATGACGAAAACTATGAAGATGCTCCGATCTAGTTAAAATTATGTCAGGATGTCTTAGAGTGGTTCATTAATATACCTGTACTTTAGCATAGTAAAAGAGAGTACGAGATTGTCCTAGTGCAAAGTGAATGACTTTGGTGGGAGAAAAAATCCCTAATAATTGACCCATTTTCATGGTCACAACTGTGAATATTGTGTGTTTTCTCCTGAATGTGTTTATAATAGAAGAAGCACAAATACTCTAAATGGAATTTCGGTGACACTGTGTGAAATATAACACTGCATAATAGCCCTTAATCAGACCTGATCCCAGTACAAATTTTTTCTCAAAATGGGCAAAACAAATGCTGCATTGCAGGTGGGGCAGATGTAACGTGCTGAGAGAGTTAAATTTGGGTGGGGTGTTGAAACTGAAATCTAAATTACGGTGTAAAAATAATGCAGCCGGTATTTACCTTGCACAGAAACAAAATAACTCACACAAATCTAAAGGTGGCCATACATCTACAGATCGATTGTCAGATCTGGCTGGTTGGAACAAACAGCTGGTAATATCTGAATAACAGTTTTTCAGCATTTCAAAGCAAATGGTCAACTGTCATTTGCTCTCATCTTTTACCAGGATTTTGTTCCAATCAGACAGATCGGACAATAAATCTGTAGATGTATGGCCACCTTAAATCTCTCTGCACATGTTACATCTGCCCCCACCTGCAGTCCAGCATTTTTTGCCCATTTTGAGAACAAATTTGTACTGCGATCAGGTCTGATTAAGGGCCATTATGCAGAGTTATATTTTACACAGTGTCACTGAAATACATGAAATTGGATTTATGCTGCTCTCTTTGCAGTGCATATACAAAGATAGACAATCATGTGTACATAAATAAGAAATAACTGTTGCAGTATGTTATTGAAAAACAGTAACTGTTACAATAAGTATTACAAGTAAGTGTAAACTGTCTAATGTATCATTTTACATATCACTTCTGTTTATTGACAGAAAAACAGTGTTGCATCCCCTATACTGGGAACATGATTGGGCTGAATTACAGCATATAATTATGCCAAAGATAAGCCAATATATTAACTGTTAAATACGTTGAAGTGTATTATGATGTAATAAATTGTAAGCTTGCAGCAGGGCCCTCTAACCCCCAAGTCTGTCTGTCATTACCCAGTTTGTTTTATCACTGTCTACTATTGTAAAGCGCTTCGGAATCTGCTGAGCTATATAAGAAACTGTAAATAAATAAATAAACAAATACATCTAATGTTTAGGGGAAAAAAAAAACAAGAACATTGATTCAAAAAATAACAGGTTAATCATTCTATGAGTGGTGTCCAGCAGTACATATATGCCAATCACTGTGTTCATTTCTAGGCACCAGGGCCGTCTTAACAGCAGTGTGGGCACCTGGGCAAAGCAATGCACTGGGGTCCTTACCCATTCTCCCCTCGTAGGGGTGGGGGGTGGTATCAACAGCAGCTTTGATGTCCCACGGGTGGCAGGGGGTGCTCTATCTTCCATTCAACATGTAGGACCTGGAGCAGTAACTTCTGCTAATTACTCCTTTACTGCACAGGTGGTGGGAGGGTGAACACTAACGTGTGGAAGGGGGCACTGAGCTGTATGAAGGGTCCCTTGTAAATGACTTCCAGGGAGGTAGGGGGTGTTTTATACACAGGGGACGGTTGGATAATGGAGTGGGCTTAATATTCGTCATTTTCCGGTGGAAGGGCAGCTTTTTTGACTGCAGATATCGCCATTATCTGGAAATAGATTTCTTAGCCTAGTATAAAAACCTAGAGTCCCAACTTTCAGGAGGTGCTGGGAACTTGGGTATCAGAGATCAGGAGCCAGAGCAATCCATTGACAAAAATATAAAACTACACCAGACGTTTGGAGCTGGAGCAGGGACCGGCTGCTTGAAGGCTGATATCTCTGGTTCTGGGCATGATAGAGACAAGCCGCTAGTGTCAGAGAGAACCTGAGAAATATGACTGGAAATTGTATTTAACAGGTCGGATGTGGACTGCTGCTTTAAAGTTGGATATCTGCAGTTCCCCAGGGCCAATTTTCAAAATTCTGGTATCCCTGGAAAAAGGGGATCCTCAGCTATCAACATAGAGCCCTTATGCGCCTGGGGCCCCTGGGCAAGTGCCCATTAAGCCCATACAAAAAGACGGCCCTGCTAGGCGAGGATTGATCAGCAATACTTATTACAGCATAATGCACTTTAATGTATTTAACTGTTAATATATTGGCTTATCTTTGGCATAATTATATGCTGTAATGCAGCTGCAGGTGGGGCAGATGTAACATGTGCAGAGGGAGTTAATGTGGCCATACATCTACAGATTTATTGTCCGATCTGTCTGTTTGGAACAAAATACTGGTAATGGATGAGAGAACTTTGCTTTGAAATGCTGGAAAACTGCCAAAAACTGTCATTCAGATATTACCAGGTATTTGTTCCAACCAGCCAGATCTGACAATCGATCTGTAGATGTATGGCCACCTTTAGATTTGTGTTGAGTTATTTTGTTTCTGTGCAGGGTAAATACCTGCTGCATTATTTTTACACTGCAATTTAGATTTCAGTTTCAACACACCCCACCCAAATTTAACTCTCTCAGCACGTTACATCTGCCCCACCTGCAATGCAGCATTTGTTTTGCCCATTTTGAGAACAAATTTGTACTGGGATCAGGTCTGATTAAGGGCTATTATGCAGTGTTATATTTCACACAGTGTCAATGAAATTCCATTTAGAGTATTTGTGCTTCTTCTATTATAAACACGTTCAGGAGAAAACACACAATATTCACAATTGTGACCATGAAAATGGGTCAATTATTAGGGATTTTTTTTCCCGCCAGTCAGTCACTTTGCACTAGGACAAGCTCGTACTGTTTTTTACTATGCTAAAGTATATTAATGAACCACTCTAAGACATCCTGACATAATTATAACTAGATTGGAGCATCTTCATAGGTTTCGTCATTTTCACCTAAAAAGTGAAACTTTAGGCCTCTTGCCAGAACAGAAGATGTTGACTCAGATCAAAATGCTTTTGCACATTTCTTATTCAAGTCAAGTCACAACTTTCCCACACTAGCCGATTTTGAATTTCTCAATTTCAGTTTTTTTCACTCCGCCCTAATATATATATATATATATATATATGTATACATACGTGTGTTATGTATATTATGTTTAAAATAAAGTGTGCCATCTATGGTCCTGGTAGTAGGGGGAGTCAGCCACAGAAGCGATATCGATGGCTTTCGATTATCTGATTCAAACTTGCATGGGAGGAGAGGTGCCCCCTTGGGAGCAGAAGCCCGGCAGCAGATGACTCCATTGCCTCCCAGAGTTATGCCTCTGTGTACAGTAGGTGCTAAACACAATGGAAGATATATGAACACATATGAGATGTCCTTTCTGATATCTTTAATTTACTGTTTGCAAGCAAAATCCATCTGGAAGACAAAGGTCTCAGTCATCAATTAAAAATGTTTTTTTTGCTATCATCCAGCAGGGGTGGGAGAGACACCCTCCTGTTGCTTACAGGTTCCTGATGGCTGAACCACGTTACTAGATAAGCCAAGAGGGGGTATCCTCTCCACTTGTATTTTAATATTTAATTCAGCCTTTGTGAGCCCCTTTGTATAATATGTTGCCAGAGAGTAGGAACATGATATCACTATATCACAATAGGGGGCACTATCACAGATAACTGAATTCAGACATCAAAGCAGGGAAAGACAGAGTTGTCTTATTCTGTAACACTGGGTAAAACTTTTTTTATGATAATTTATAACTTCTCAGTATATGGAACAATAAAGCGAATAGATTTAAAAATGTTTATCATTGAGAGAAATTGTGCTGACTAAAGCATTTGTCAGATTAAAAAGCTAAGCTTCATTGCATTGTACGGTAGGTAAGAGAAAAATACATGGTTTCCCCCAGCACACTGACTGTATTACATGGTAATAGAATTCAGAGATCTTGGTTACCTTGCATCCCTTGGTTACATATATTTGTATGATTAAGTCCCAAGGCCCAAGCCATCAACAATGCTTCTGTATATTGGGGTCCCTATTGTCAAGACTTGACAGCGCTGGTCTCCCTTCTGCATAGCCGACTACCCCCGCACTGACAGCGGGGTTAGCCGTCTATCTCCGGCGCAGCTAACATCCTCTGCAGCGCTACAAAGGCTGATAGCGTGATTGGCCGATGCATCTCCATGGAGACGCATAGCTCAGCCCTGCTGGTTCTCATACATGCCAACCACAGGGGGGCCCTCACTAGAGGGGGGCCCAGGGGTTGTATTGTGCAGAAGATAAAAAAAAAAACATAAAAATTAATCCTAACCACTCTGGGCATGCTCTGTCAGGCATTTGCCTCTATTTGTGGCTAAAAATGGACCCAAATCTTTAATGAAGATGCCCGCAACTTCAATTGGTAAAAAAAAATAGGCACTGACATTGAGTAGGACGAATCCAATTCACCCTAAAAATGGCCAAAAATTGCCGAACTTTCGCCTAGCTGAAAAATCCGGCAATAGTTGAATACCCCAGTATATTATGTGTAATATAAGGTGAAATTTGAGATAGTATACACACACACACACATATAAAACCACAAAATCAAAACATGTATCTAAATGGTCCATATCGATCACAATTAAATTGGCACAAATGCCATTTTGTAGCAATTTTACAAATTATAGATAAATGTAATACAATGTACAATTCAACCCAAGCATCGCCAAATGTTTATCCTCCCTGCTTTGCTGTCCGAATTACATTTTAACAGGCTCAAGTAGGCATTTTAGGGATAGATTGTGTGTACGACCCTTAATAAAAAAAAGTGTGCCTGCCAATTTTCACACCTATTTTGGTTAGTGCTAAGTGCCTTCTGTATTTCTATTACACTGTACCCATCGGAGTGTTGAGAGCTCACAGAAGATTATTCACCTAGTGAATAACTTTTCTAAAGTTGCATTCCTCTGAACACCAGACGAGCCTCTCATCTGGTGTTCTCATTTTATGGAAGAGCTTACCAATACCTCCTCTGTAGTGTGTGTCTGGTGATCCAAGAGAAAAATTCTGTATGCACTATGAAGTGTTACGTATCAGACTCCAGGCAGACTGGAACTTTGTTCATGTATGACCATGTTGTAAAGCGCAACGGAATCTGCTGCGCTATATAAGAAACTGTTAATAAATAAATAAATAAATAAATAAAAGTTCCATACAATAAAACACAACAGATGTGGGAAAATATTCCAATATCAAGCAAAGTTTATACAGTAATTAACCCCTTGAGTGGTGGGTTTCCCTGGGGTATTCAGGCATTTATGGGTTCGGGCACCCGAACACACAAACGGTTGAGCACTCCCAAGTCTCCCCGAACTTCACCGAGTGGTGAGGGGGAGGATCGATGGTGGGGACTAGCGTTGCATACCCTCCAACATTTTGCAAATAATAATCGGTACAGGGGGCATGGCCATGGATATGGGGGCGTGGCACTGGTATAAGGGGTGTGGCCACTAATGCTCAGATCCAGCAGCAGCTCCTACACTGAGTGAAGGCAGCACTCGGACCAGTGATGGTAGACCCAGGTGTGAGGAGTGTAATAGGATGCACGACCCCCAGCCCAGGTAGCGCTCTTTCCCTCACCTCCTTATAGTTCCGCCTCCATTCCCACACAACACAGCTGCTGTCCAGAAAAGCGTGCGCAGACAGGGTGCGCAGGCGGGTCCGGGGTGCATCCTCATGATGTCATGATGGGACGCATACTGGTCTGGACCCGCAAGGGGAACTGTGGACTCGCCAGGTCGCCGCCTATCACAGCTGCTATATAATGAAGGGAAGCTGTCTGTTTCATCAAAAAACGGTACAATTGGTACAGAGGATTTTAGCCGGTACAGACCGTTAAAAAACAGTACTGTACCGTTTAAATTGGTACAGTTGGAGCCTATGGCGACGTGGACCAGTGGCGGGTAAGCGACGGGTAGGAGGACGGCATTTAAATTTGTGAGGCACCGATAAACGTGCCTCTCAATATCAAGTGTAAGGGGAAGAAGAGGGGTGGCGGGGGGCAGGGGGGGGATGCGACGCGATTTGCCATTTAGTCCCATGGTAAATGGCACCCCCAGACCCGATTTTTAATTGTATACCCACCCTGATGGGTAATAAATATGTAAAATGCCCCCACATTGTTAACGGCCCCCACTATCAACGCCAACCCGAAGCGTGGCGAGCGTAGCGAGCCCGCGAGGGCCGGTACACGTCCTCTGACCTTTTCATACCCCCACTATCCACGTCGGCGTGGAGTTGATTTTATAAAGTGTGGCGAGCGCAGCGAGCCACCGAGCCGGAAGCGCGGCGAGCGCAGCGAGCCCCGCGAGAGGACGCGCATTACTTCACAGTTATACGCGTCCCCTTGCGGGGCTCGCTGCGCTCGCCACGCTTTAGGCTCGGTGGCTCAATGCGCTCGCCACACTTTATAAAATCAACTCCACGCCGACGTGGATAGTGGGGGTATGAAAAGGTCGGAGGACGCGCACCGCCGCCCCTCGCGGGCTCGCTGCGCTCGCCACGCTTCGGGTTGGCAATCCTAGTGGGGTGGCGTTAACAATGGGGGGAATTTCACATACTCATGACCCATGAGGGTGGGTATACATTTAAAAATCGGGTCTGGGGGGGCATTTAACATGGTAATAAGGCATCTGGGTGCCTGTACAATGAAAAAACAGGTGAAATCGCGTTGCATCGCATGCGATCATATCGCATGCGATGCGATTCGATGCGATTTTTCATCGTACAATGCCCTACGATGGAAATCGGGGGCGCCGTGATAATACACAAGTACCAAAATAGGCCCTGGCGTTTCAAGTACACAGGCCCACCTTGGCGACAAAAGTGAAGGATGTAGTTGTGCGCTCTGGAAAAGGGGTGTGGCCACTTGCCCCTTACACATGATGCCAAATGGAATGAGCCAAAATTCACATAATGCCACATGGATTGTGACAAAATTCACATAATGTCTCACGGATTGAGCCAAAATTCACATAATGCCACATGGTTTGAGCCAAAATTCACATAATGCCACATGGATTGTGCCAAAATTCACATAATGCCACACCGATTGAACCAAAATTCATATAATGTTACACGGATTTAGCCAAAATTCACATAATGCCACATGGATTGTGCCAAAATTCACATAATGCCACACGGATTGAACCAAAATTCATATAATGTTACATGGATTGGGCCAAAATTCACATAATGCCACACGAATATAGCCAAAATTCACATAATGCCACAGAGATAAAATCAAAATTCACAATATGCTTCATAAACAGGGACATTGTGCGCCAAAGGCGCACATTAAAAATTTACACCATAATGCCCATTACATGTTAAACCCCACAGCATAATGTCCATTATGTATTATGCCAAACACCATAATGCCTATTAAACATTATGCTACATAAGTGCTGCTTACCTACATGCTCATTGCCAAGGGTTCCATGCTCATTGCCAGGGGTTCCATTCTCATTGCCATGGGTTCCATGCTCATTGCCAGGGGTTCCATGCTCATTGCCATGTGGGATTACATGCTCCTTGCCAACAGGGAATATATGCTTGCGATAACTGGGGGACAGCCACCGCCAGGCAGAAGTGACAGCCATTGACAGCCAGGCAGAGAGCGGGGGGCTGCCCGGCTGTATTCAGAGCACTGCAAGTCCTGGCTAGTTGAAATAATACCCCTTTCACACCAGAAAATGCAGGGATTTACCAGGGATTTTACTTTTACACCAGCCTAGTCCCTGCATTTTCTGGTGTGGGGGGAGAGAAAATCACACCCTCTCCTCCCTTTAACCGGCTATCTCGTTTAATCGGCTATATCTTTGGAACCAACTGACTCATTTACATGAGACCAGTATCATATTGAAGAACTTTTAAGTGGCCTTCAAATGATTTTGGTCCCGTGAAACTGGAGTTCCAGAGTAATCTGCCCTCAAAGAACATGAACAGCCATGAAATTACATTTCAGAAATAAAAAACGATGTTTACCCACAATATCTCCGGAACCAATTGACCTATATGGACCTGTCTGGTATCAAATTGAAGGCCCAGTAATTTGGGTTCGAATGAGTTCACAAGTTTCTGTGATGCCGCGGGGTGAAATGGCAGCCGTCGGAACCAGGTGGGGGTCAGAATTATCGGGTCCCATGTTTTCCTATGGGGAAAACATTCTAGCTTTGTCTGGCTATATCTCCGGTTCCCAGGGTGCTAGCGACACAGGGCTGGGCTCGTTGGAAAGCCCTGGTCCTCAGATGGATTGTGCCAAAATTCACATAATGTCACATGAATAGAGGCAAAATTCACATAATGCCACAGAGATTAAATCAAAATTCACAATATGCTTCATAAACAGGGACATTGCGCGACAAAGGCAAATCTTGCAGTCATACCTAATGCCCCAGCCCACTACAGCTGCACTTGTTACTACTTTTGTTATAGGCCTCAGCCATGCTGCAAGCAAACAGTTGTTTCCTCCATAGACAAACAAGGGTGCAGCCATGTTTACCAGTGTCACATGGACTTTCCCAGCCAATCCGCTGCAGCTTCCTTTCTGGTTATTGGCCAGATAATCCTGAGTGCTGGGGGGGGGGGGGGAAGTCCTGCCCTCTGTCAGAGCTTCCATTGTCAACACTTCAGTTGGATGGTCCTGTTTCCTAGTGCTAATACCAGCTCCAGCACAGCCTGACTCCCTACAGTGCTCTTGGATTGCCTCCTGCTGCTTTCAGGCTGTCTACACGTCATATGTTACGTCAGCATCCATTCCTGCTGCCCCAGTAAGCTTCTACTCCTGCTGCCCCCAGGCTGATTACACGTCTCATCTCTTACCAGTCAGCATCCATTCCTGCTGTCCCGGTCAACTTCTACTACTGCTGCCTCCAGGATGTCTATACGTCCCATGTTTTCAGTCAGCAGCCATTCCTGCTGCCCTGGTCTGGTTACACTACTGCTGCCTTCAAGCCATCCCCACGTAATCTGGTTCCAGATTATTCTCCAAGTCTGTCTCCCATTTATTCTCCAAAATCGTTCTCCCGTGTTGGTCCCAAAGTCCGTCTCCCGTGTTGGTCCCAAAGTCCGTCTCCCGCGTTGGTCCCAAAGTCCGTCTCCCGCGTTGGTCCCAAAGTCCGTCTCCCGCGTTGGTCCCAAAGTCCGTCTCCCGCGTTGGTCCCAAAGTCCGTCTCCCGTGTTGTTCTCCACAATCTTTAGTTCTTTGTACGACTGTCTTTGTGTTTACTTCAATAAAGACTTTCTATTTAACTCACATCGTTGTCCTGGTCACGCCTTCCGGCCCTCCTTCATGTGTGAGTGGATGTCTAAGACCCTTTACGGGCGTCCAGGTTTTAATACACCTGCCTTTACGCCTGAGGCTTCCCAGGGTCAGCTCCCACCCTCAGGTGTGACAGTGCCAAATTGCGAGTGAGCCCCACCGGGCAGCTGCCGGGGGAGCTCAAGGGCAATTTGGTCTGACTTGTCCTTCGGACAAGTTGGACTAGTGTATGGGGTCCTTTACTCTCTCAAAACATGTTACATCTGCCCCACCTGCAGTGCACTTTTGCTCTTTAACTGTGATGGTCTCAACATTAAGTGAATTCTTTACTGAAAAACCTCCCCCAAAAATCACCGCTTGCACCCACCAGGTGGATTGCATTCCATGGCATCCATTTGTCTCTATGGCCCTTATTCTGATCGGTGCGGCCGGATCCGAATATGCGGCCAGGACCGTGCGTGCAAAACCCCGCCTTCCATACGGATTGCCAACTCCGTCCGTACGCGGTAAGAAGCTGGCCGAACGGACCGCACGTGTATTTTTCATGGAATACGCCTCCTCCATCTCAGGACCTACCCCATCATTCGATGGTCGCAGACCATCGAATGCAGGACCGAGTGGTCCACCAGCTCCCGCAACCTCAGACCACACGGACATTTTTCCGTGCAAAAGCAGAGATCTGGGCAGGCAGCTGACATCCGGCTGATGTCCGCCCCCTACACGTGCGTCACGGCCGCATTACCATACGTACGCCCAGCGTTTGCATGGGAACGCCCATGAAACGCGGGGCGTATGCATATGGTAATGAGCCCAAATAGCCCTTCACGCCCCTCTCCACCCCCTGTTCGGAGTGTTCACATATCATGCGGGATTTGGCCGTACGCCCCGCTCGCACATGCACAGAGACGCCTCTGCACATGTGCAGACACAAAACATCGGCGGTACGAAGGCACGCGGATATTACCGCACCAAACAGAATAAGGGCCTATATGTGCATCACACCTTTTTGACATGTTAGTAAATTTGCTCCACTGCTGTTGCGGACATCCAGGAAATGACTACATCCCACACTCTCATTTTTATGAATGGATTCAAGTCTGCCACCTTCTCCCCACCACACATCTCTTTGCCTTTGGAGAGGCTTTGCAAAGACAGATCCAATCAAGAGGGATTTATCTCACTCCTGTATGACTCTATTTTGAATCTTGAAATCTTGGCTTTAACCTCTCATGAACATGCGGAAGGGATCTGATCTTGGTTCTCCTCTGTATGCTGAGATATACTGTAGGATGTAATTCGGTCAGATGTGTCTAAATGCTCTATTAGTATTGCTATTAGGGAAAACTGCATTTACCAGATGGTACTTAGACCCGGAACCCCTCCAACGAATGTATTCTAACACCTCTCCTTTGTTATACACTGTACTTGCCTGAAACTTGACTCTTTTTGGAACATGGACATATCTTCTTTGACAGCATATACTTCTTCCCTCTCCCATGCTCATCAAAACGCAGACAGTTAAAATTATTTCACATAAAAAATGATCGACCTATATACTGTACTGTATATCTAGACAGTGGCGTAGCTTGTGTAAGGCAGCCCCCGCCACTGCTTGGGGGAGCGGGGGCTGCGTGGGCGCCAGCTCCCGCACGGAGAGGCAGGATCTCATTCCGGTGTGTGCTCCCTCCCTGCTGCATCTGTAATACTGGAGGGAGGGACTGTGGCATAACTATAGCACTATTGTTACGCCCCCAGCTCCCCCTCCTTGTGGGTGCAGCGGGGTGCGGGCAGCAGGGTGCAGGCAGGGGGACCTGTGCGGTGCAGGTGTACCTGCGGCGCTGTCTAAGTGTCAAGAAGCTGCGGTGAGAAGATTCTCTTCGTCGCTGTGTACTGAGTTGGCGCCGGGTGACCGGGTCCCTGCAGTGTCTTGAAAATAAGAAGTCTGCCGGGCGGCGGTGCGGGAAGCGCTTCTGATGTCGAAAACACTGGCCGCACGCTGATTGGCTGAGATTCAGCCAATCAGCGTGCGGACATTGGTTTCAAAGTCAGAAGCGCTTCCCGCGCCGCCGCCCGGCAGACTTCTTATTTCCAAGACACTGCAGGGACCTGGTCACCCGGCGCCAACTCAGTACACAGCGACAAAGGGAATCTTCTCACCGCAGCTTCTTGACAGCGCCACGGTTCCCCCTGCCCGCTCCCTGGGGGGGTGTTTTAAGGGGGAGGGGAGGGGGCGCTAAATTTTTCCCGGCGGGGGGGGGGGGGGGGGGGGGTGGGGGGTGGGGGGCGCAATGTTTATTGTTACGCCACTGTATCTAGAGAGACACTGTTGACCTATCATCTGGATACCGAGAATAATAAGACTTTCATTCAATTGTTCTTGTTTAAAGTAGAACATTTGAATTGTTTAGTAAACACAAGGATGAACTAAGAAAAAACCTTGATTTATGTGTTTGTAAAGATCTGGGGTAGCCAACTCCAGTCCTAGAGAGCTACTAACTGTTAATGTTTTCCAGATCTCCTATACTGCGCTCGCCACACTATCTAAAATCAACTCCACGCCGACGTGGATAGTGGGGGTATGAAAAGGTCGGAGGACGCATACAGCCGCCCCGCGCGGGCTCGCTGCGCTCATCACGCTTCGGGTTGGCGTTGATAGTGGGGGTGACATCCCATGCCATTTGCTGGCATGCAACGCTATGCGATATTTGATTGTACAAGCACTCCTGTTAATTTAAGATTAACATGAATATCGCTTCGCACGCATCGCACACCACTAAGTATGGTATGCGATGGGCGCCGTGCTAGGAAACAAGTACCCTTTGAATTATACAATACCCACTGAAACAATGTGATTGTGAATATTTTCCCATGTCTACATATCTGTACATCTAAAGGCCAGTTGCATATACAGATGGAGCGCCTCTCATACAACGCCGGGAATCCACAGAATGTCCCCGCTGGCGATCACCGGTGGAGAGACACTTCATCTGACTGGGACATGCGAGCATCTCACACACATGCGCGTCCCAGTCACTCGGCAGCGATAAGTAGAAATCCTGCCCATCTCCACATCAGGGAGACTGGCAGGGTTCGGGGGTGGGGGGTGCGGGGAGACGACAGGAGGCAGCGGAGAGCTGTCAGAATTAGAGATGTGCGGGCTCGGATTCCCCAGATCCGAGCCAGCACGGACGTCATCAATCCGGGCCCGGATACGAGCAGTGCTCGGCGCTTCCCGCCTGACTGGAATCCGGGCGCACGGGCAAAACGTCATCGCCCGGCGTCGGATTCTCGCAAGATCACGGAACCCTTAAATTCCGCAACCTCGCGCCGCCATCTTCACTCCAATCTCGGAGAAGGGTAGGGAAGGGTGTGCTGCTGCTGTGTGTGGTCTCTGCTGGGGCCCGTGCTGCTGTGTACTGTGTCTCTGCTCAGTGATCAAAACATCACCATTGCAAGGATGACTGGTGCTGTGTTCTGTCTCTCCTTTGTGCTGGGGCCTGCCTCTGCTGAGTCTGCTCCTGTATAGTCAGTCACAGTGTGATAGTCCACTGGTGCTGCTAGTGCCACTGCCTGCCCTGCACTGCCTAGTGTCTGCTGCAGTCTGCTCTCTGTTGTTGCCACTGGCTAGTGCCTACCAGTACCTATTGCAGTATATAATTCCAGTGTGCTGTTGCCCTTGGCTACCAGTACCTATCACAGTATATAATTCCAGTTTGCTGTTGCCACTGGCAGTGGCTACCAGTATTTTATTTATTGCAGTATATAATTCTAGTCTGCTGTTGCCACTGGCTACCAGTATTTATCGCAGTATATAATTCCAGTCTGCTGTTGCCGCTGGCTACCAGTATTATTTATCACAGTATATAAATCCAGTCTGCTGTTTCCACTGGCTACCAGTATTTATCGCAGTATATAATTCCAGTCTGCTGTTGCCGCTGGCTACCAGTATTATTTATCACAGTATATAAAAATCCAGTCTGCTGTTTCCACTGGCTACCAGTATTTATCGCAGTATATAATTCCAGTCTGTTGCCACTGGCTACCAGTATTTATTGCAGTATATAATTCCAATCTGCTGTTTCCACTGGCTACCAGTACTATCAGTCCAGGGGTGCCCACATGTGTGCTGTATCCATCCAGGGGTGCCCACATGTGTGCTGCATTTGTCCAGGGGTGCCCCCATGTGTCCTGTATCAGTCCTGGGGTGCCCGCATGTGTGCCGTATAATTCCAGGGGTGCCCCATGTGTCCCATATCAGACCAGGGGAGCTGCCCTTTTTTTTTAATGAAAATAAAATTAAGGTGTTTTTTTTTTTTTTACTGCAAGGGCTGTTAAATGCGCTGTAGTCCAGGGGTGAGCCAAGAGTGCTGTATAATTCATGGGGTGTTGCTAAGTAAGGTGTGCTGCTCTTTTTTATAATTAAAAGAATACACATTTTTATTTTTACTGCAGGAATTTGTCTGCCGTATAATTCCATGCCTGCCGCCATGTGTGCCGTAACAGTCCAGGGGTGCCGCCATCTGTGCCGTATAATTCCATGTGTGCTGTATCAGGTCAGGGGTGCCACCATCTGTGCCGTATAATTCCTGGGGTAAGCCAAGTCTGCCGTATAATTCATGGGGTGCTGCCAAGTGTGCTGTATTAGTCCAGGGGTGATGCTAAGCGTGCCATATCAGTCCAGGGGAGATGCTAGGTGTGCCATATCAGTTCAGGGGTGATGCTAAGCGTGCCATATCAGTCCAGGGGTGATGCTAGGTGTGCCGTATCAGACTAGGGGGGATGCTAAGTGTGCCATATCAGTCCAGGGGTGATGCTAAATGTGCCATATCAGTCCAGGGGTGATGCTAGGTGTGCCGTATCAGACTAGGGGGGATGCTAAGTGTGCCATATCAGTCCAGGGGTGATGCTAAATGTGCCGTATCAGTCCAGGGGTGATGCTACCTGTGCCGTATCAGTCCAGGGGTAATTCTAGGTGTGCAGTATCAGCCTAGAGGGTATGCTAAGTGTGCCATATCAGTCTAGTGTTTGTGCCGCACACTTGTGTGGCTTATCATAGTTATCCAGCTACCTCGGTGCAACCTTTTGCCCTAAAACAATATTGTAAGGTGTGAGCTGTTCAGAATAGACTGTAAATGAGTGGAAATTAATGTTATTGAGGTTAGCAGTTTTTATGCTTTTTTAACAAAAAAATCAGAACCCAAAACCCAAGAAATCCAAACACAAAACACTTGGGAGGTGTTTTGGCAAAACCCATTAGAACCCAAAACCTCAAGGTAATCAGAACCCAAAACCCGAAAAGTGGCCGGTGCACATCTCTAGTCAGAATGGGGCGTGCGAGCATCTCGTGTCAACGTGCCCCCTTCCTGCGGCTGGCAATTCTATCGCCATCCCCTGGCTGAAGAAGACCGGCTCCATCTGTATATGATGGGTGCAGAGCCCACACTGCACATGCTGCACCCTCTGGAGACCCGCAAAGTCTGCAGTTTGCCGTGCCATTTCCCCAGGGATCTGTACATGCACTTTACAGTCTGAGCCCTTTAGTGCTCAGAATACACAGCACAGCACTGCTGCCAACAGGAGGGTGCCCGCAATGAGGAGGCTGTGTGAAAAATCCCAGCAAGCCCCTGTGCAGTTTTTCTATTAAACCTGCTTATAATGGAAATCGCTAAAATGATAGTAGTACTAATAATTATCAATCTGTACAGTGGCGTATAGTTATACTATAAACAATGTCATATTATGTGGAGTAAAATTAATAATAACAGATCTCACAGTGGCCCTTATTCAGATCTGATCGCAGTACAAATTTGTTCTCAAAATGGACAAAACAATGTGCATTGCAGGTGGGGCAGATGTATAGAGAGAGTTAGATTTGGGTGAGTTATTTTGTTCATGTGCAGGGTAAATACTGGCTGCATTATTTTTACACCGCAATTTAGATTTCAGTTTCAACTCACCCCACCCAAATTTAACTCTCTCTGCACATGTTACATCTGCCCTACCTGCAGTGCCAATTTTGAAAACAAGTTTGTACTGCAATCAGATCTGAATAAGGGCCATTATGCAGAACAGTTGTTCTCCGGAGCCAGCTATTCAGTGATTACTGATATATTACCTCCTTTCTTAAGTAGGGCTGTCCAATGGGCAATTAATTGCTGATAGAGGGTAATCTCTTGAGAATGTGTTCTTTACCGCACACCATTGGAGCCCTCAAGTACAGTGTCTGTAATGGGCACAGACCAAGAAGGAGAATGAAACATCTGTTTTGCTTTTGTCAATTAGTTGATAGATGCATTCTCATCTCACTTCACAGGGATCGCAGTCTCTGAATCAGGCCCATGTTAGAATAACAGGCTTCATAGAATAGGAGATATTCACATTCCCTGCTATAGTATACGACTGCATATCCTCACAGTAATATCTCATCTGAATCAGAACAATGTGGCAGATGTATGAGGTCTCATTATAAGTAAGAAGGGGTATCAGCGCACGTTAGAGTAGATTACATTCAACTTTATTGTCATCACCCTAAAATTAGGGTGACAAAAGTTTTGCATCCATCCAAAATATGGTACATAACAATTAACAACAATAAAACCTAGGTCCCATTAACCCTCCCCCATTGCCCAAATTAGTATTTAATTCTAAAATAGCCCTAGGAATAAAACTTTGGGAAACCCCTTAAGGTATAGACCAGGCAGATCCCCAGTGGAGGCGCTACGTTACTCTACTCAACCACAAAAGACATATCTAGGAATAAAACTGTTCCTCATCCTGCTGGTCCTGCCCCACCCACGAAATCTCCAGCAGAGCCAGCAGCAGGGACAATCCTCTGCTGGAGATCTCGCGGGTTGGGATCGTTTGGTCTACAGCAAGTATCAAGCATTAGGTCGACACCATTAGGTTGACATGGGTTTAGGTCGACAGGTCAATAGGTCGACACAAGCAATAGGTCAACAGTGTCTAGGTCGACAGTCAAAAGGTCAACATGGGGTTTTTCAGTTTTTTTACCCGAATGTCGACAGTCGACATGAACACAGTTTCCAATGCACCACATCCACTCACATCGCTCGCTATGCTTCATGCACACTGTTTTATTATCCCACCACGCCCTAGTGGATGGTAGGGCATGAAATACCGCCTGTCGGCACATGTCGGCTCAAAAAACTGTGAAAAACTCCATGTTGACCTTTTGACTGTCGACCTAGACCCATGTCAACCTTGACCCATGTCGACCTAATGGTGTCAACCCAATACTTGTCGACCAACTTGCTGTAGACCCAATGACCGTATCCCGGTCTCGTGTGAGTAGCCCTGTACAGCCAGCTGGGGGGGAAGGAGCTGATGCACTGTCTCCAGGAGGGGACATCACTGGAGGGGGAGTTTGCGCTCCCCCCGATTCGGCAGACAAGATGTTAATACATCTTGTCGATGTCCCTTCCTGCTAATTATCAAGCAGGAAGTGTTATAGCGGCGTGATAAGCAACACTATAATACATCAGGCCCAAGGTACCAGGGGCCTGATTCAGACCTGTTCGCCAGGCTGCGTATACTTGCAGCCTAGCCAAGAGGTCAGCGGTGCCAGACAGAATCCCATCACTAGCATGGAGGGGATATGATCCTTAACACATCCCCTTGTATGCTACCGAACGGGAGAGAAATAATTTGATGGTTGCACAGCATCAAATGATTTCTCTCCCCTTCGGGAATTAATGTCAGTCTAAAATTACTTTTGATCCCACCGCAGATCCCCGAAAATGAGGGTCGATCGCTAACCATGCGCCCCGTGCTGGCATGAGCCCACCTGCACTCCCACCGGAATGACTAGCATTTTCATGGGAACAGCCATAAAATTTGCCTTTCCCTGCAGCTGTCCCTGGGGGTGCCGGACGGGGTCCCGACAGTCATATACCAGACGTCGGGATCCCGACTGTTAAAACACCAACAGACAGGTTCCCGACGGCCACCGGCTTTTCTCCCTCATCCCCCGCGAGGGAGAAAAGCCGGTGCCCGTCGAGCGTAGCGAGCCCGCAAGGTGCATTGTTGCGCTCGCCATGCTGTCTGAGTCCGGCCAGTCGGGATCCCGACGTCGGGCTAATGACTGTCGGGATCCTGACTGTCAGAACCCTATACCACACCCGTCCCTGGACCTTCCTGTCCAGAGCGAAAGGTTTGGTGAGTGTGTAGGAGGCTGTGGGGCTTTGGTGCATCTGAAAATGCGATAAAAACCCTGTTATCTGGGTTGTTACAGCATTTTCAGATGCACCAAAGCCCCACAGCCTCCTACTGTGCTGCCCACACTAGTGACCTTCTCCTCCCTAGCACCTTCCTGGTGCAGTGTATCAATGCGATGTGTGGCGGGATGTACCGCAGTCACTCTGTAAATCCCGCACCCAGGATATGCGCATGCACATATTCATGCATGCACATGTGCAAATCCCGGGCCCCAACATCACACACGGGGCCAAATTTGATCTGAATCAGCCAAGTTTGAACATACTACTTACTGCAAAAGTTCCCAACCAAACACATCAATCCATAAACATGTATGTATGTACAGTAAGTGCTAAGTGTATGTGTGTGTCTATCTATCTTTCCTGGGGGCACACTAGAAGAAATAGGTCTGCACAATTGCTTCCTGTCCATCTGCACATTTCCATGCATTCTGTTCCTGCAAGTGATATTTTTACAGGATCCGAGTTCCGTCCGTTTCCTCCATTCTCCCTGCCGCATGTGCATCCTTCCTATATATGTGTGAGAGCTGTGCATTGTACGCCTGGCTGTGTGTGTGTGCGTGTGTGTGTGTGTGTGTCTGTGTAGTGTGAGTGTGAGCAGGGTGACCCCTAGTCATCAGCGGAGCGGAGAGTGTAGCTGCAGGCTCTAGGACCGGGCGGAGGGTGTGTGCTGGGGGAGGAGATGCAGTAGTATTTGGGAGGCTGGATAGAGGGATTCCGTTATATGCCATCATATAGGCAGCGGGTGAGCTGTATCCTGCACTAGCTCTCCCGTATGGGATACCTTTCTGGGAGCAGTCCCCGGGCACAGTATGCAGCCTGACTGTGCCAGGAGCAGGGTTTGCACAGACCTGTGAACAAGGAGCCTGCTACTTATTACCTGGGTGCTGCTGCTGAGGGGACATGCCTACTGGGGCTGGCACATCACCCACTACAGCTGTATAGGATGGGCTGATAAGGACAGCATGCCCCTCATGATGCTTGGCTGGAGGGCACCTAGTTGCCCATTAGTGGTGTTGTTCCTCCTCTCCCTCATACCATGGACCCAGAGTTGCCCTGTACTTATCCACAGCTGCAAATGTGTGGTGGAGCGCTCCAAGCCCGGAATGGGCACTGCCAGTGCTCCAAGGAAGAAAATCATCTGTACCAATGAGGATCTGCTGGAAGTTCCTGACCCTGCTCTGCTGCCTAACAAGACCACCACCCTGTAAGTAATAGATGGGGTATAGAAAGGGTTCATATGTACTGCATGTTTATGGAGGAATACATATTTTGTTTAATGCCAGGTGGAAGCAATGCCACTTTTGGCTGCCCAAGAAGACCACTGCCCTGTAAGTAATGGTATGTAAGTATAGGTGGGTAGGATTCTGGATGGATATATGATTTGTTTAATGCCAGTACCTGGCAATGCCATTTGTAGCTGTCCGAGAAGACCACTGCCCTGTAGGTAATAGTTGGGTAGTGGATAGGATTCTGGGTAAATAAATGATTTGTTTAACGCTAGGGCAGGGGGCAATGACAGCGCTGAAGGCTTTATCCATACTTACTCCAGATATGGGCTTATAATACATATAACACAAACCCTCACCCCAGTCACTGTAAGCTCAGCTTCCTAATTACTGATCAATAACTTCATATTAATATGGATAGCACATGCTATTAATAATGGTGGTGTACAAACGCACCATGAACTACTCAGGTTCACACAACAACAAACATAACATATAATGATCAGATGATGATATTTTAGATCTAGAAACACAGAAGACATACATTTGTCTATCTGATATGGGTATCCTGAAATACTTCATGTTAGTACAGTACATACTGTGCATAGTTTGTACATACATAGTATTGCAAGTACAGCGGTGTCTGGGATGTTCATTATAACAAACCTAAGGGACAATGTTGTTGCTGTATGCATTACTTCACAGTAAATTAACTGGGAGTATTCGTCTTAGCATTAGATATATGTATTATACCTGGGGTAACAGTGTGAATCAGCCAATATGTATTGTACATCTAGAACTTCACCAGTTCGGAACCCAGCGCTGTGATATTGTGTATCTAGTCCATGTTGTACATATACACCTAGGGCAGCTATTCAGTGCACATTTCGGAGCATTACTGTCTGTTGCGCTACATTTGTGGTTAGTGTCTGTATTATTTGTCAGTCAGAAGATTCCTTGACAAGTGGCCACTTTTTTCATGTTTTCATCATATGGGATAATATACAATATGCATTAGTATGCTCTATGCGTCCAAGGCAGGGTGTAAGTGGTCCACCTCTTATAAGTCTACATTTTTATGGATATATGGCCATAGTCCATTTTAAAGTCAAACTGTAGGGATTGGTAACACACAGGAGTAGTTTTGTCACGTTGTCATAGCAGCTGAGGGTATGGGTCATTGGGTAAATCCAATGTAGGTCGACATGAATTGGGTCTACCACTGAAGGTCGAAAGAGCACTTGGTCAACAATGTCAAGGTCAGCAGCCAACAGTTCGACTTGAGTTTTTCATATATTTTTTGTCCTGAATGTTGACATAGTCGACATGGATACTGTCAAAGTGTATCACCTCCCCTTGCATGGCTCGCGATGCTTTGGGCATGGTGCCTCGCTGCGCTCAGCACACTATTTTATTCTCCCATCAAGCCATAGTGGATGGTAAGGCATGGAATACTGCCTGTCGGCACATGTCGACTCAATCCATGTTGACCTAAATAGGGTCGACCTAGGGACCGTAATAATGGTGATAATGGAAGATAAGTGAGCCATAGTAGAAATGGCTGATGGGAACCAATCAGCACTAAGGTAACATCTATTATTTGCATAATATAAAATTATACAGAACAGCTGATTGGTTGCCATGGACCACTTCTCCTCTGGTTCACTGCTCCTCCCTTATAACTGCTTCATACATCTACCCCTCAGTCCTTGCAAAAAGAGCAGGTGTCAGGGGCATGCCATGGATGTGTTTCAGAATGCGACTGCGATATCGCTTGCAGTGTTGCAACCACAGTGGCCATTGCTAAAGAAAGTTGGAAGGGAAACTTCACAAGACAGAGGGTGAAATTTAATAGGATGAGAGATTCAGAAAGTGAGAGATTTGGTAAGAATTCTCCAGGTTGTTTTTTTTAAGCGGCAACCATTTACACTGCAAAACCAGTTTGAGTTTGCAGAGTAAATTATTGCCGCTTTAAAAAAACCCTGGAGATTTCTTACCATAATCTCTCACTTTCTGAATCTCTCATCCTATTAAATTTCACCCAGTGACTGCTTGAGAAGTCGATGTTGTGTCGATAGTGTGCCAATGGTAGAGAGATCAGCTCTAACAGTGCACTTGAGCATTGCTCACATATGCAAAGGTGGCATCACAGGTCTTGCTGAGTCCGGGGGAGATTCTCTAAAGCAGAAATGCGGTTTTTACCGCATATCTGTATGCTCTATGCTCTATGCCATCACTCTGCGCATGCGCAGATGGACTCCCGGGTCACAGACCCGGAAGTCCGGCACCATCGCCGCATCACAAAGGACAGCTCTTTTTGCAAGAGCTGTCCCTTGCGTTAATAACCGCATATGTAAGAGCATATGCCGTTATTAATAATGCGATGCCCGGCGATACAGGGCAGCGGATGTTAGAACATCCCGCCCTCCCATCTCATGCTATTGCACAAGGAGAATGCTAAAACTATCATTGCATGTTTGCGCAGAATCTGTGTGAAATCTCAGCCAGGCATGATCTGCGCTCACCTCTGATCTGCGCTCACCTCTGATCTGCGCTCACCTCTGATCTGCGTTCACCTCAGAATCCAGTCCAATTACGAAGTTAAAGAAGCTATACGGAGAATATGCTGTCTATTATAACCCTGCACAGTCCATTTTACTAACAAGTAATACTTTATAGAGATGTTTTAAGTAAAGAGGGTGTATTTTGTGATTTGCGCTATGATTTAAATGTTTACTTTTGCAGACTTGCTGTTTAAAAATCAAATGTGTGCATTAAATCTTGTGTACCTGTCAGGCTAGCAATTTTGTGGTGCCCGGGTTGCTATAAAAAGTTTTTGTTCTACTCCATAATTGCTGCTGTACCCTTCATATGTGATCACAGTTATTCCTGTCACACTCAGCGTGAAAATACTGAACTGTGCTGATTTTCAAGGGAGAGGAACTTGTGATGTAGAGAAGTCTCAAAATACAGAAATTGATTGGAACTTCTCCACATAATACTATTCAGTTAAACAAACCCAGTCAGGGATTTGCAGGTTGGGTAACAGGCATGAAAAAGGGTGATGCTACGTACATATTGGTGTACATATTGATGCTACGTACATTTTTACAATCCTGGGATTCTGCATCGAAAAATGCTTAATCCCGAATTCCTGGGACCCTGGGATTAGCCTCCCTAATAACCCCCCCCCCCCCCCCAACTGGCCGCCATACACATTTACTCAAATGGGTGGTGCTGCCGGGAGTGACGCAGATTTTTTTTATTTTTGGGATTATTTTTATAATCTACCATCCACGTGGCCTGGAATTGGGAACAGTAAAGTGCACTGAGCACATCGGTATCGGAGCTAGGCCAAAGGAAGGTGACAGGTGACAGAAACGAGCCATGCAAGGTGATGCACTACACTAATGTCAACACCAGGTGTCGACATTAACACCAAACAAAGTGAAGACTCAAGTTGACCTTTTATATGTCGACATTTTCAGCATAGACATTTTGCTTGTGCCGACCCGTTTCCTGTGTCGACATTGTGCATGTTGACCTTTTGGGGTTGAGCTATTGACTGCCAATGTAGAAACTGTCTGTGAGGTATACCACCGGGATGCAGTTAAAATCCCGGCGGTCGGGATCCCGGCGTTCAGAATCCCGACGCCGGAATCCCGACTGCCGAAATCCCGACACATTCTCCCTCCGTGGGTGTCCACGACACCCCTGGAGGGAGAATAAATTAGTGTGCCGAGCGTATCGAAGCACCTGGCCCGCAAGGGGGGTGATCCACGTCCCCCCCTTGTCGGGATTTTGGCTGTCGGGATTCCGGCGTCGGGATTCTGAACGCAGTAATTTGAGGTCTAGGATACTACACCAAGAAGCTGGGGTGCTAGTCTAGATTATGAAAGTGTAGCACAGCATCGGCATAGTAAATAACATGTACTTCATTACGCATCGTCACATTAAGCAACGATACGTCTTGATAGCTGCCACTGTTCACTGGACACCAATGATACATCGACCCCTATAGTCTGTATAGTCTGGATTGTTGTGCAATAGCAGATGTTGTTTTTCTTCTGAAGCTTGTATGTTCCTCACTGATGTCTAGTGTGACTTTCATGTTAGTTTTACTGTTGGTAATATTAGAACATTTATGACTTCCATTTAGAGAATATAAAGCCCTTACATTTCCTGCACAAATATTGTCTTTGGTGCTGGCCATACACAGGTTTGACCATACTTGTACATTCACAATTCTGGTCAAAGTCAAAAAGTCTAAGGGCCAGATGCACTAAGCTTCAAAAGGGATAAAATAGAGAGTTATAAACAACCAACCAATCAGCTCCTGCCTGACATTTTTCACAGGGGGTTATTCTGATTCACTCGGGAAGGCACAATTTGTAATTTACAAAACCATATGCACTGCAGGTGGGGCTGATGTAACATGTGCAGAGAGTGTTAGATTTGGGTGGGGGTGTACTTCAAACTGATATCTATATTGCAGTGTAAAAATAAAGCAGCCAAATCTAACTCTCTCTCTCTGCACGTGTTACATCAGCCCCACCTGCAGTGCACATGGTTTTGTCTATTACAGAGTGATTGTGCCTTTCCAAGTGAATCAGAATAATCCCCACAGTCTATGTACATGGGTCCTCAAACTGCGGCCCTCCAGATGTTGTAAAACTACAAACCCCAGCATGCATTGCCACAGTTTTAACACTCCCTTATAGCAAAACTGTGGCAAGGCATGCTGGGATTTGTAGTTTCACCACATCTGGAGGGCCGCAGTTTGAGGACCCATGGACTCTATGACATGGCAGGCAGGAGCTGATTGGCTGGCTGTCTCCATTTTATCACTTTTAAATCTTAGTGCATCTAGCCCAGTATGGCACAATTAGGGTGTTTCTCATACAACTGGATATACAGTTAATTCAGGTGGACAGTTGATAAGTCTCTATCAGGCCTGGTTATTATCATTGGTAGTGTTTTTAAACCCATGAATCATACATATTGTTACTGGCAGCCTTATTAATTTGCCCACCATAGAGATTTTGAAAATGATATAATGATTTGTTGAAAAAAATCAGAAGCATGGGCAAACTCTAATAATCTGAGTAACAGGGGATGACGCCATGTGATGCTTTAAATATAAGTTGACTTTTTTTTACAACAGGTACCAGTAACAATCTGATACATACATGTTAACGTTTCATGTCCTGAAGACACTTACATAAGGTTGCGCTTAGGTCTGTAACTATTACTCCCTATGCAATGCAGCCATTTTGACTATGGAAAGACATTGACGGCGGGCCCCTCAGCCTGACATTCCTGATCACGTAGAGATGGTACCTAGCTGAATTGTAAATGTCCAACATCTCATGTCATGTTTGTCATGCTATAGGAACATTTGCTTGTAAATTAGTATTATTGACCTTTCAACATTAGCCCATTTGGCCAGTGCACTATCAGCTTACACCATTCACCTGGCCATCTGCGCTTCCATGTGTATTTAATAAAAGTACTTGCCTGTATGCATGACATAATTCACTTAGGAAATGTGTTTTGTATAGGATGCATATGTGCAGGCAATTTCATGGAATTTTTCCAAAATGCCAAGGAATGTTGTCCATCCAGAACATTGTGCTTAATGAGTTGGCTATGCTGTCATTGGTGGACATAACATATATTCCTTGTACCTGACTTTATAGGCAAATAAGCATACAGTGTAAACTACAGTATACCTGACATGCAGATCTGCTGAATGTTACTGTGACTTATTATTATTATTATTATTATTATTAGTTGGCCCGTGCGGAAATTTTGCGTGTGAATAAAACTGATCATCTTAGCCGCGCTGTATCGATGCATCCAGGGAAAGAACTCTCGGGCATGAAGTGAATTTTTAACTTTGCTTTTTAAACAAATAATACAAGGTGCAATTCAAAATGAACAATTAGTCAGAAGCTGAGAACTTAATCTTTAAAATTGTACCTCATTTATTGATTTTGGTTAAGTATGAAGGGAGAAAATGGGATTGTCACCAAAAATCACCTTCTAGAAACAATAATAATAATACGTTGATAATGATGATGATGATTTTTATCCTTTATCTATAAAGCATGAACATATCCACAGTGCTATACTATAAGTCAGTTATGCCACTATACACAATAATGGAAATTCTGTCACCTTCACTTAACACACTAAAGTGACTGGTAAAAAAGGTTACATTTTAAAGTCTGTACATTCTCTTAAGGCCCCCATACACTGAGCCGATTTGGTCCGATTTCAGCCAATTGCGACCATCGGACCCAAGCAGGTGGTTGGACCTGCTGCCCATCTGACCACCCATCCTGGGACCTCCCTCCTGGCAGCGAGATGGGCAGGAAGCAGGGACACATGCGATCCATCACAACAAATTGTGACGGATTGCATGCGTCCCTGCCGTCGGGAAGGATACTCACAGGGTATTGGGTGACCATACACTACTGAGAGACATCGCAGCAGTGTATGGGCACCTTTATAGTTATCCGCAACTGTTTTACATAGTAACTCATTCATTTAATCTATAGCGCAATGATGTGTTGTGAGGTCAATGGCTGGGGAGGCAATGACCAGTATCAGTGCCAGATTTATAGCACACATATACTTTGCATTATACAAAGGTGCAGCAGCATATACATTGTTATGAAATTTGGTGAGTTTTTACTATAAAAAGGATTAGAATAATACAAAGATGATAAATTATAAATATTTTCTTTGTATTATTGTAATTGGAGTATGACAGATGAGACTCTGCCCAGAAATGAGTACCACATTTTTTCCCCCCTTTATTACCCCTTGGTACCCAATAGGATCCAAGAGCACTTGAGAAAATGGGGGTCGGTTTGTCAGTGGGGATAAAAGAAAAAAGTTTGGTACCGTGTTAGCCAGTTGATAAGAAAAGTTTTATTGTTCCTCAGTGAGAAAAACAAAATAGCAATCTAGCAAATATGATACCTTTTAATGGCTAACAAAAATAAATGTTGTTAAAATGCAAGCTTTCGAGACTTCTTAGGTCTCTTCCTCAGGCATTTTGTTTTTCTCACTGAGGAACAATAAAACTTTTCAGTGGGGATACACATGCAGTGTTACCTCAATGCAGGCCTGGCCAACCTGTGGCTCTCCAACTGCTGTGAAACTACAAGTCCCAGCATGCCCTGTCTCAGATTTGCTATTAGGGAATGCTAAAACTCTCGCAGTGCATGCTGGGATGTGTAGTTTCACAAAAGCTGGAGAGCACAGGTTGGCTGAGGATATTCTTAAAATGCAGTAAGTTCTTGGCACCTTAGCCATTGAGCCTGCTGTCTCTAGATCCCCTGTAGTATAGATATAGAGACCTATGCTCTTCTTTGATGCAATTGACGAAATATTGTATTTTTAACATCAACCGCCTTCTTTCTGCATAACTTCTCTTTCAGCCGGGTGGAGCTAAGCAGATAGGTGCAGTAGACTTTGTGTGACACAGACTCACAAGAACTCAAGTGTTTCCAGATGTTGGAGAACAGTCCACCAATGTGCCTTGTGCGAGCGAGTGAAATTCTATACCATGGGGGGAGAATGTCTCATTATAGAAGTATAAACGTTGTATCAGTCTTTTTTCATGCTGCAGACATGTACAGAGTCACATTTGTAACAGTAATATCAAAACTGACTTCTCTGATGTGTTCCAGTCTTATAGTAACCGGCCTTGTGGAGCCGAATGCGTGTACTGTACATGATCTGACCAAGCCAGATGCTTAGAAATGCACAGAACTGCCTAGAGTTTCATAAAGACTAACACGACGATTTGAAAACTTATAACAAAGAACAGTATTATGTAGCAGAGTAGGTATGTGTACGGCAAGTCACATGTATAAAGGGCAGCTATGACACAGAAGGTCCAAATATAAAACAATAGGAAATGGAATGCATTTTGATTATATCCAAGGGGAAATAAAAGGTTGCTTTGCAGAGATTCTATATTTATTTATTTCGATTTTTGTTTAAAAAAATTACATATTTTACTGAAGGGTTGACTGCTAGTGCTAGGGGACATTTACTAAGATGTGAAATACACTTCACAGGTCATGTTGCTATGGGCAACCAATCACATCCTGTCTACGATCTTCTAGAGGTTGGTAAATAAATAAGAAGTAGATTCTGATTGGTTGCCCATAGCAACATGACCTGTGAAGTGTATTTCACATCTTAGTAAATTTCACCCTTAAGGTCCATACACACTGATCAGTTTCCTTCTGCCCAGTCATTTTCCCCAGGGGGGGGGACGGCTTTCCATAGCAGAAGGCTCTTTATATCGCTCTCTATATCGCTCATTTTAGCGCTTCTGAGTTATATCTGAAACAAAAAGAGTAAAGCTACCTGTGGTTGCGCCGACTATGTGTGTATATACATCTTTTTGTGTCATGTTTTTTGATGTGTTCAGGACACATAGTTTATCGCCACCATAGTTGCTGCCCACGGCGCAGTGTTTTCTGTTCTATTTTACATTGTACTTCTGAGCGATATCATTTGTAATATTGCTTAGTGTGTACACTCAATATCGTTAATGATCGTTAACTCCATAGATGGTGCCATGAATACTTTGCATCAATGGCAGACACTAACAATGGAAAACCATTTATGTATGAGACAATCAGAGAAGTAAGTTAGGGCTTTAGAACAAGCGATGGGATGGCGGCACCAAGGGTCATGTGTCGCTTAAAAAAAAACATTGCTGCATCACCAACAAATCTCCGCTATTTAAATTTCTGTCTGAGAATCATCTTACCTCCATGATTAAAGTCACCGCCATCAGTGGTGTTGGGGTGTATTGCATAAGCAGCCTTATGGGGTCTCCCAGAGAGTTATTAGGCTGCATTTATATGGTCATAGGTGCAGTCCACAGAATGGCTGCATCTGCTGAGCGGAGACTACACATTTATAGTTTAGTCCTATCCTATATGTGAACACTTCATAATGAATACTATTGACATCCTGAGCTACTCCATGCAGGGGCACACTGATAAGCTGCTTTGGGCTTGGCAACTGACAATATGCAGCTTCCCTGCTCCCCTCTCATGTAGAAACCCAGCATGCAATTTACCACCCGCTTGTTTGTGTAGACTCCTCAGTCACCACTGCTGCTCCAAAAACACATTAGACATTAGTATTATTCTAGTGTTTTGGAATAATGTCTTTCCCTTATGCTGCCCTACAAATACACTTTTATATATATATATTTTTTTAACTAACCAGGGTAAATAAAAGGATAGAATAAAGTAGATTGGGATCTTAATGCTCTTTACAAATAGTTTATTGCTTCCGGGTCAGGGGTCAGGTCTGGGAAGGTGAAACAGCAAAGCATGTGCAGCTGTTGCAGTGGAATCTCGGGAGGGGTAGAACCTGCCATACATCTTTACATGAAAGTGATCAGCGGGAGGGGAACATAGACAAACTCTCCAAGGTGGCTCTCCATCCACTAAGCAATGCATCCTATCCCTCTGGAGAACTTTGACCACAAGCTTTTTGCTCTCTCTACAGGGAGCAATATAGAGGAAGAATGTTTCACCTTGTCATTGTTTTTTCTTATTTATTTTTCGCGAAAATGAGATGGAAGTTGGTCTTGGGAGGATGTTCTGTGCAAATGACTTTCCCAGTCCTCATCTTTCAAGATGTTTTACCCATCAAGCTGTAATGAAAGATACAGAAATAAAATAATAGAAAAAGTCATTATATTTTGCTATCATGCATCATTCTGTGTAGTAAGTGTATCACAATAGGCATCACTCAGGTGCTATAGTGCGCATATTGATCTATATTTTTGCAGAGTCTGTGTCTGAGCCCCAGTGCGCATGTGCAGTGCGGTCGCAGTGAGATCCTACTTGCAAAGTGATTGACAGGAAGTGAGTGCTCGCAGTTCTAATTGAGTCTCTACTGGCCTTAGATCTGCGGCGCCCTGTACGGGAAGAGGGCAGGCAGCTGACATCTGGTGATGTCACCTGCATCACCGGCGAATTTCCATGGGAACGCCCAGTGTTTTCATGGGAACGCCCATGAATTGCTGGGCAGTGCTATGGGCACGACACGCCGCCCCACAGCCCCCACCGGCACTGCTGTGTGCGAGCAGCCTGCAAATAATCAACTTGCCAGGCCTGCTCAAGAGGCTGCACTTGCGCATAAATGCGAATGCACAGGGGAGCAAATCAATTGGCATAACCTCCAGTATGTATCGATATCGGCAGTGGCAGACCTGTATGTACGGAACTTTAGTTCATTTTTGATAACTCCCAACATAAATATCTTTCAGATGTTCTGTACCAGATGTATCTAACTTCAAAAAGTGATAAAATGGAGAGGGAAAAACAGCCAGCCAATCAGTTCCTAGCTGCCATGTTACAGACTGGGTTTGCAAAATGACAGGTAGGAGCTGATTGGCTGGTTGTTTATCACTCTCCAAGTTATCACTTTTTGAAGCTCGATAAATCTGGCCGAGAAAAAAAGCCACTGTGCAATTCATAAGGGTTGTCGAGGGGCACCGTAGATGTTGCGATATTGATGTGCATTGTACATCGAGCTGCACAGCTCGGTATAAGACCCGACCGCAGGCGACCCCCCATTGGCACCTGGCGGCTGCACCCACCCAATGCTGCGGCACCCACCAATGCTCTGGGCGATACACATTTGCCGGCAGCGCCCCCCCCCAAGGGAGGAGGTAGGATCACACTATCGGTGGCAGCGGCGTTGATCTCAGCCCAGGGAGGGCCCAACTCCAGCCCCAGGCCTCACTGTCTCTCCCCAATTCCCTCTCTCTATATCCTCTCTATAGATCAGTCCATCCCCAGGCATAAGCATTGCATGGCCCACTGTCATTAGTTTTTGAAAAGCCAACTATCAACCTAGAAGAGGCTTTGCGTTATCAAAACATGCCACTCCCATGAGATGAGGCAGTTCCATAGTAGCTGCCAGTTGCCACCCAGAAACACCCATTACTGTCCACACGTGGGCATGCTTATTTGGGTTTGTTATAGGGGTCCAACATTTGGGGTTGTGATGGTCGGAATCCCGACTGCCTGTACTCTGACAGCGGGGAGATAGCAAAGAAGCCCGTTGCAGGCTCGGTGCGCTCTCCACAGGTTCTATTCTCCCACTATGGGGGCCATGGACCCCATGAGGGAGAGTAGCCCCTGTAAGTTGGGATCCTGACTGTCGGGCTTTAAGCAGTCAGGATTCCGATGTCGGACTACTGGCCGTCGGAATCCTGTCTGCTGGGAGGTCATCCGGCACCCTGCTTATTCATGACTATTAGCATGTGCACTCTGTGGCATATTTGCATATACCAATGGGAAGCAGCAGCATTTGGACTTCTATCCAAACTAGATCATGCTCATTGTGTTTTACCTTTAATTGGTATCTGTTTTTCTTCTCCCATCCTTGTAGAGTTTCCTCAGCTTCCCTTCATCCAGCATCATTCCCCATCTCTTTCTTTGTTATCTGGCCTCCCCACTTATTCAGCTCATTAACTTCCTCTCTCTCCTCAAATTGCATTGTTTATACTTTTTTTTCTGTTTCTTCAAAATGTTTTGGTCCTGGACCCCTCTGGTTTATGAAATATCTGCGTGGGGGAGTGAGAGATCCACAGGCTATGTGAAATGATCTCCGTAAAAACAACAGACGCGTAGACGCACCCGGAAAGGTACAGAGCGGAAAATGTCTCTAAATGAGAGCTGTTTATTTTCATTTCTCTGTGCCTGGGCATAGTTTGCTATTCCAGGCTGTAACAGGAGCCTCTGCTTCCTACAGCCTCCAAAAACTTAGTGAAAAAATATTTTTGGGGAGGGTGAGAAGGAATGTTCAGTGCAATATGAAGGGGAAAAAATCATATTTTTGCACAAAATATTTTTTTTAATTAAATATATCTAAAATAAATGAGACAGCAAAGCTGGTAATGGTAAGGTTTGATATTCCAGGCACCGAGAGCCCGATTCAGGGGTTGACGCTGTTGCTACCATGACAACATATTTTTACGCAGCCTTTGCTAAATTTTTATGCTAATGCCTCAGCTGTTGGTATTCCTACTGAGAAAACATAACCCTATTGTATACGTGTATCATACCTGCTGACTCTTTGGCCTTCCCATGCCAAAGGAAGCAGCCCGGTCAGTGAATCGAGGGGTGTTGCCTCACAATGTGTGGGGGCGTGGATGTGTGATTGCATCATTGTAGTCCTGCCTCTTGCTATCTAATGACAGATTACTGGCATTATGAAGCAGGCAGTGGGGCTACGATGATGGCAATCACATCGTTGGCCTCCCTAGACCATCCAGTTTCAAGGACATCTGTGGATGGGGAACAGGGGGGATGGCCAGTTCCGGGAGACTTGCCTAACCTTCCAAGGGCCAAAATTGGTTCTCAATTTTTTGTAAGCCTCCCCGCCAATCTGGGAAAGTAGGCAAGTATGTTGTATGCTTGTAGTACACAATGGCGAGAGATGTATGAAGCACTGAAAAGCCAGTGGAGAAGGTTCCCATGGCAACCAATCAGCTTTGAAGTATCATTTGTCAAGTGCATACTACATCACTTTGGCACTTTAGAGATCGGGGCGCTCGCTCAGCGGAGCCGCGCGCCACAGAAAAGGGGACTTGGCCACAATCAAAGGGCATGGTCTCACTGGGTGCATTTTTGCCCAGCATATATGCACAGCAATGATGGTGAAAAATCACTGGGCCGAAAATCGCTTAGTGCATACACACTGAATGGTTTTCGCCCATCTAAGTGATTGTCCCAGGACCCTATGGACCATATGGAAAGCTGCCCACCCTGTCTCCGATCCATGCTGCAAATTAGGTTACTACGGGGGGATGTGAAGCTGTCCGTTGTATCGGGAGGCATCGCAACGGTTGCCTGCACTACCGCCATTCTGAGATAGTCCATTGCAGCATATGGGTTGCGGACTGCACTGTCGCTGGGGGGAGTGTCAGTGCTGACCGCGCATGCACAGACATTCCCCAGCACCCAGCTGAGCACATCTTAGGGACGGCCTCCTTTCGGGGACCTGTCCCTGTGCGTGCAGGATGATATATCTATAGATTGTAAGCTTGCAGCAGGGCCCTCCTACCTCCAAGTCTATCTGTCTGTTACCCAGTTTGTTTTATCACTGTCTACAATTGTAAAGCGCAACGGAATCTGCTGCGCTATATAAGAAACTGTAAATAAATAAATAAATATATCTCTGTGACAGGATCGCATATTACAGTGCGATCCTGGGTACATATTACAGTGTGACCCAGATAGCATTGTATGCGAGCCGTAATAAATGGGTCTCTATTTGTGAAGAATTTTCAGTCATTTGGTTAAGTCTGGCGAATACACAGGGATACATTTACTAAGAAGGGAGTTCTATTGAAGAGGGATTGTTGCCCATAGCAACCAATCAGATTCTAGAAGGTGCTAAATAAAAAAGTAGTAGAATCTGATTGGTTGCTACGGGCAACATCCCCTCTTCAATATAACTCCCATCTTAGTAAATTTATCCCACAGTGAGAAGAAATGATTGAAGTTCTGCTGGTGCTGTTGATAATAATAATTATCCTTTCTCCCACATTTAAATCTGCTATTAGTTTTTTCATTCTAATGTCTCTACAGTTATAGCCTCCACCATTTTTTGGCTGATCCGTCCATCCACCTTTCCTTTCAACTGCAGGGAAAAGTGAGCAGGGCAGGAGAGCTGTTTAATCCAGGCAGGGGTCAAGCTCGTTTGGTGTACAGGGAGCAATATCTGTAGAGAACAAGGCAAGGCTTACACACTTCACCCCAACGCAGGGGTTCAAAAGGGGATTAGCGTGAAATGACATTTCTATTTGCCCTTGAAAGAGGGAGCCTCCCTCAATCCAAACAACATGAATGGAAACTGAATAGGATTACGGCCATGATTAAGAGACCATTACAAGCTGAGACGCTAGGAATTCACAATGTGGGCTGCCAGCTGATATTAACCCCTCTATTGGCACATGGCCTGTAACACAATTACAATGTTGGGTTACCATACAGTAATTGGTGAAACTCTTTCCAATGTTTCAGGTGTCCGAAGATTACTTAAAGTGACACATTTTTACTTTTTTTAATAGGTCAAAAGAGGGGGAAAAAAACTGCACACACTCTATATAATGCCTCTAGATTAGGGACAATTTCAACCGCCTTTATTTCAATACTTTTTTTAATAGACACATTATTCTTTTTTGCTGATTTTTAATAAACGCATTAATAATTTTTGCGATGTTCCTCTTAAACTGCAGGTGCATCGCAGTTTGATGCGCTCGCAAATCAGGGTTGCCTACTTTTTAAAGGAGACTGTCAGCAGCACTTCAGGGGGCGGGGCCTGATGTAGACGTCATCAAGCCCCACCCATCTCCAGTACGGCAAATCCCGCAATTCATAGGTCATCGCGGAGGGGGTGGGACTAAATGATGCGATTTGTACTTTTAGCCCCCCCAGAAAAACCTGTGAATCGTGGGAAATTAACGCTGCAGTGGGGGAGATGAATTTAGCCATTATTCCTGGTTTGCTTTATGGGCACGTGAGGATCCGTTCCTCCACAATTTGTTTACATCTCAACCATCTTCCAAGTAACCCCAGTGTGTGATTTTAAGGACCAGAGCTTAGCCTTCCATGGGATAAGATCTTTCTCACTCCCCTAATCCGCACTCTTGTCAAAATGTTGGGTTTTTTTTGTATTGTTTTCCTTGGATAATTTGACTTTCCACATAACTGATTTACAGTAACTTAGGTATAACCAATTTCTGGTAATGCGTTCAGCAGATGCATACAGACAGAGGGGGCTGGAAAGAGATAAGAGTGTTGTGGTGGGTGCATATGTGAGATCAGTTACAGCATAGGAATGTGACTACTAGGAGGCCTTCTGTCACTTTACATTGTTCTTATACATTAAAAGTCTTATTGCCAAGTTTAAAGTTTATCTGCCAATTCTGGGGGCAGTTACTGTATATCATGAACCCTCTGTTTATGCTCAAGTCTATCCCTGTTGTGTCACCCGTGTTTGTCTGCCCCTTCCCTTTGGAATGTGAGCTCTAGCGAACATGGCCCTCTCTCCTCATCTCTGCCACTTGTATAACTGCGTCAGTGTCTGTTGCTGCAACTGTCTTTTATTTACCCTGTACTTGTCCTAATTTGCATTTGTACTGCAAATCACTATTTTTTTTTTTTTTGCTCATCTATGAGGCGTATTCAATTCCGCAGGTAAAATTTGTGGAGTGATTTGTTGCGCTAAACCTTCGCTGAGGGATATACAGGAAAGTAGGGGTCACCTACCCACACCAGATAGTGAACAATGTAAAGAGAAGTTACCAATATATCCCCTTAGCGCCGGTTGTGAATAAAGTTCTTTGCCTCTTATTGGTTGCCCAAAAGAAAAACAGATCACTGATTTTTTGTGTTGGGTCTGTCCTTAATTTCTTATAAGTGTCCCCATCTTCCAATTGCTTAAGAATTTCCTTCTCATAGTCTGTCTTGTTGAGAAGGACTATGCCCCCCCCCCCCCCTTTTATCACTAGGTTTTATAACCACATTTTTATCCTCTTGTAAGGATTTTAACCCCTTCCTTTCCTTAAAAGTTAAGTTCTTATTTTTGATTTGGTTATCTAAGTGTCTTATGTCATCCATAACCATAGTATTAAACGAATCAAGGAAGCATCCTTTTAAGTGGGATGGATAAAATTTAAATTTCTGTTTAAAGCTGACCTCATTTGGATCATAATCCTCTTGATCTTTATCATGGAAAAATTTCCTAAGTGTGAGTTTCCTCAGGAATTTTTGCAAATCGATGAAGAAATCAAATTGATTCATCATTGTCGATGGGCAAAATTTTAATCCTTTCTCTAATAATGCTCGCTCTTCTTGTAATAGAAGATGATCACTGAGATTAAAAAATTTGATTGTGCCTAAATCATTAATTTCGGGTATGTTCTCTATTTCTCTTGATTGGGCCCCTTTCAGTTTTTTAGGGTTGGCTTTTTCAGTTTGTGTTTTAATCAGGGACGCCTGGGACCCTCCACATTTACATCTGCGCTGTAGTCTACATCTTTGTGTGTGGACCACACGATCTGGTGAGAGTCCACTTTGCTATCTGTTTCATTTTATGTCCATGTTTTTAGAATAAAAAGCTGTATTGCACTATCCAGTATTTTTTCTTCAGACGTATCGGTGACGTGACCGCTCCCCTATGAAACGTTAATTTCTACAAGTTAGTAGACATATCAAAAGGGTACGAGTCAGGAAGATCACCATATATTAAATAAGCTATTTTACATTTGAAACTGTAATACACTATTGTGCTTTTTTTTTCCTCTGTTTTTCTTTTGGGCAACCAATAAGAGGCAAAGAACTTTATTCACAACCAGCGCTAAGGGGATATATTGGTAACTTCTCTTTACAGTATTCAATGCCGCGTTTAGTGGGGTTTGTATTGCGAGGATGGCTTATTTTCAGCGAGGAATAGCCATCCTAGCCGTCCAACCCCCTGACCGTATTCAATGTTTTGCTAGAATCCGGCGAGGATCCCCTTAAACAGCGAGGTACACTGCAAATGCAGTGAGTCTGCTGTATTTTTTTGCGAGCCCTGTCATTTTGATGGCCACACTCGCCGTTTCCACCTCGCTGAAAGGAACCAGGTGGAAACGGCGAGTGAAGTGGAGGCAGTTGAATACTCTAACGGCTAGCGATTGGCACTGCTCGCCGTCATAGCATTGAATACCCCTTTATGTATTGTCAGCGCTGCGGAACCCTTGTAGCACCATATAAATAAACGATTATAATAATAATAATTATCATCGCTACGAAGTAACACTGTGTTGCAATAGTGCATTCATTTAGCCTATGATAATCATTAGGGGTCTATTAATTAAACTAATTCTGACATTAAATCATTTAGAAACGGATCTTTGCACATGTCTAAATCAGAATAAAGTTTCACCTAAATGTTTCACACCTTCAAGCAGCAGCAGCTCCCACAGCATATTATTTCATAAGCTCAGAAAAGTTTATTTTTTCCAGATCTTACCCCATAGGGCAGGGGTGGGGAACCTCCGGCCCGCGGGCCGGATACGGCCCCCGCACCCAGTTTGTCCGGCCCGCCCGCCTGCCTATATTACAGCCGCCCGCCCGCCAATACTACAGAAGTATCATCCGCCCGCCGGCTGCCTACATTTCATACCAGCCGCCGGGGATGGCTGCTGCTGCCGCCGAGGAGATGTGCAGAAGACGCGCCCGCCAATCACTGCCGGCGCATCCCCTCCACAGCCACTGTGATTGGAGGGCGCGTCTTCTACACATCTCCCCGGCGGCAGCAGCAGCAGCAGCCATCCCCGGCGCCTGGTATGTAATATAGGACGGCGGGCGGCTGTTAATATAGGCGGGCGGCTGATACAGCGGGCGGGCGGCTGGTATGAAATGTAGGCAGCCGGCGGGCGGATGATACTTCTGTAGTATTGGCGGGCGGGCGGGCGGCTGTAATATAGGGCGATAATCACCCTCCCTTCCCAGGCAGTGACTGACACATCCAGGGGTTGTCATTTACCCCTGGATTCACCCCCAAACAGGTTAATGTGATTATGTCTGATTCTCATAATCAGACATAATCACATTAACCTGTTTGGGGGTGACAGCCCCCCTTCCTCCACACTGTCACTTTTTATGTCGCTGCCCGTGTGTATAATGCCCACAAGTATATGCCGCTGCCCGTGTGTATAATGCCCACATGTATATGCCGCTGCCCTTGTGTATTATGCCCACATGTATATGCCAGTGCCCTGTGTATAATGCCCACATGTATATGCCGCTGCCAGTGTGTATAATGCCCACATGTATATGCCGCTGCCAGTGTGTATAATGCCCACATGTATATGCCGGTGCCCTGTGTATAATGCCCACATGTATATTCCGCTGCCAGTGTGTATAATGCCCACATGTATATGCCGCTGCCCTTGTGTATTATGCCCACATGTATATGCCAGTGCCCTGTGTATAATGCCCACATGTATATGCCGCTGCCAGTGTGTATAATGCCCACATGTATATGCCGCTGCCAGTGTGTATAATGCCCACATGTATATGCCGGTGCCCTGTGTATAATGCCCACATGTATATTCCGCTGCCAGTGTGTATAATGCCCACATGTATATGCCGCTGCCCTTGTGTATTATGCCCACATGTATATGCCGGTGCCCTGTGTATAATGCCCACATGTATATGCCGGTGCCCTGTGTATAATGCCCACATGTATATGCCGCTGCCCTTGTGTATTATGCCCACATGTATATGCCGGTGCCCTGTGTATAATGCCCACATGTATATGCCGCTGCCAGTGTGTATAATGCCCACATGTATATGCCGCTGTCAGTGTGTATAATGCCCACATGTATATGCCGGTGCCCTGTGTATAATGCCCACATGTATATTCCGCTGCCAGTGTGTATAATGCCCACATGTATATGCCGCTGCCCTTGTGTATTATGCCCACATGTATATGCCGCTGCCCTTGTGTATTATGCCCACATGTATATGCCGGTGCCCTGTGTATAATGCCCACATGTATATGCCGCTGCCAGTGTGTATAATGCCCACATGTATATGCCGCTGCCAGTGTGTATAATGCCCACATGTATATGCCGCTGCCAGTGTTTATAATGCCCACATGTATATGCCGCTGCCCTGTGTATAATGACCACATGTATATGCCGCTGCCCTGTGTATAATGCCCACATGTATATGCCGCTGCCCTGTGTATAATGCCCACGCGTATATGCCGATAATTGATAATTTTTATATGGCCCCCGAAGGGTTTTAAAATTTTCCAAATGGCCCTCGGTAGAAAAAAGGTTCCCCACCCCTGCCATAGGGAATGCCTCTGTTCCCTATGGGGTAAGCCCATACTTACCTACTCTTCTGGAAAGTCCAGGATCCTCCTTATTTTTTAGGTGGTCCAATGAACCCCCGGATAAGTAGGGGAAATGGGCAAAGAATGGTAACGGGATACTGGTGCATACCGTGCCGGCAGTCAGAAGACCGACAGCGGCATACTGATGCTCAGTATCCCGACACTCGGTATGTACCCACCCCTAACCATCCCTGCCTGCAGCCTATCCGTAGGCAGCAGCCTATCTCTATCCCTTCCTCATTAGTACCTTACCTTACCCTCCCTGCAGCCTAACCGTACCCCCTTTGTGCTTCATCCTAACCCTCCCTTCTAAGTACCCACCCTCCCAGCCTAACCCTAATCCACCCCACCTCTACCGCCTAACCCTCCCTGGCATACTTACGTTCGGGATGCCGACAGTCAGGACTCCCATGTAAACATTGTGAGCGATGTAGGGATCCCATTGCTGGTCTTCTGCCCGGACTCTGTATTCTGGCATAGGTATTCCGATGCTGACCAGATCTTGTGGGCAGGATGAGGATAGGTCCATACGAAAGAAGTGGGGACAATGTTATGTAATTTGGAAACCACTTCCATTGATCCTAACCCGCGATTTGTTTATATGCAAGAAATCTGTGATCCCTCTCCAGTGGGCTGTAGTGCCTACAAAATCCATGATCAGGTCTTAGCAAAGTGTGTGCATCGCTCACTCTGCGTCTGACCCTAGAGGTTCAAAGAGGCTGTAGTAATGGGAACCTGCAGATACCAGATTTACTACCCTGTGCTAAGGTGAGAATCCATATAGCTTATGCTGGGTTCATGCACTTACAAGTAGGAACTTGAGTCAACCATTGGTTTTTCTGGAGCCACTGCAGCAGTCATTATTATTGGCACTTATAGCAGCCCCATACAAGGCTTCCCTTCTCTTACTCATGCTTTAAATACACACCCACAACACTCGCAAGACACACCCATGAAACTGCCACAAGTCAGGATGATTCCTTGCCTTTGCATTGTTGCCATCCATCTTAGCAGAAAGATCAGGCCCCATAGTCCTAATACTATCATATACAGCTCAATTTCAAGAACATACAAGTGTATGGTCTGATTCGGAGTTGGATGGTGCAGCTCCCGAGCAAAGTTATATCAATACCTCTATGGTGCATCTGCAAGTACAAGGGCTGAGATGCCCACTTTGAATTTTAGGTGCAACCAATGGTCCCAACATTAGAATATGCCCCAGCCTTACTCTACTGTAGGTGCTGGTTCTCCGTGGGAGTATGGCCTCTGTAGTGAGGGATATACATTTGCTGGGCATTTGTTTTTATGATTTAGAATTATGACTGCTACATTACTTGAAACTGTCCTAATAGATCCTGGACAAAGGTCCTATGTATATCCCCTGCGTACAGTATACAGTCTATGTAGCACTGCTGACCCATCTGTACTGCACTAGTACTGAATTAGTCCAATGAAAAGGTTAACCCATACCTGGGTAATCCCGCCTGTGGTAAGTCATTACCATCCAATCACTGACTTGGTACATAGACTTGGTACAATATCTACCATTACAGTCACTCAGAATAGGAATACAGGGGGGGATTGCTCAGAGAGCCATATATTACCTCTGCATGGGCCACATGGAGCCCCAGAGCTTATTTGATGCCACTGATCTACAAAGTACTTTCTGGAGTCATTGTGATAGTGGGTATATGGTTTACAGAACTTAATACATGTTTGTTTTGCTGAATTCACAAGGTCGTCTCTGTGATTTTTGTGCACCATGTATTGGGTCCATCTGTACTTTATATGCATTCTAGTGTTCATTTAATATACTACAGTTATTTCTGTGTTGACCATACATGGCCATTGCTATAAGAACTGTGCATACTTCATACAATGTGGTCATTGTGCTCCACATGGACATTGCTTAAGGTGGCCATACATCAGAAAGCTATTGTACCCAATCGTACAATCTCAATTGATTGTAAGATGGATTGTATGCAGATTGAACATTTTACAGGCAAGCCTATAATGTTTAAGTTCTACATGCATAACCCTCTGAGGCACTTATGTATTATATAGCTACCCTTCTGGACTTGTAACTTGGTGGGACTGCTATGGTATTACTGGTGCCTGTCCTTGTGTTTCCCCCTATATCCCTATAGATTGTAAGCTTGCAGCAGGGCCCTCCTACCTCCAAGTCTGTATGTTGTTACCCAGTTTGTTTTATCACTGTCTACTATTGTAAAGCGCAACGGAATCTGCTGCGCTATATAAGAACCTGTAAATAAATAAATAAATAAATTGTGTGCACATTGCGTGTCCAAAAAAAACCAAGGACTGCCGGGGAATTGAAGGGAAATTGGACACAATCATGAGCACAATCGATCTTAAGATCGATCTTTCTGATGTATGGCCAGCATTACTCTACACAAGTTCATTGTTCTGTAATCTGTATATACCCTACACAACAATATTGCTGCACTGCCCATTTATACTGTCTACATCATAACTAGTGTACTAACTCACTATAAGACCATCATTGGGCACACTCTCTAAAGGTCTTTGTACCAACATGGTCCGTTCTAGAAATAATCATTGTGTGCAATGACTTAACACACTCTATACAAGGTCATCACTGTACTTATCCGAGCCACTATATCCATGGTGTGCGGACAGAGCATACATACTATAAGGTCATTGGTGCGGTCATCGCTGAGCAGTCTGTACACTCCCTGTACAAGGTAATTGCTGTGCTGACTCTGCACTTTCTGTTGGGTCTTTCCAGCTTTTAGCTCTCCTGGGGTGACTCGGAATCTGAGTCACATTCCACAGCAGATCCGCATGCGTGTTTGAAACAGGTCCAGGATTTCTTTTTTTCACAGAACTCTTTAAGTGATTTCTTTACCTTCTGTACCGAGCAAGCAGCAAAGACCTTTTGATTTGTGCATAGTAATAATGCTGTTGGCTGTCTGTGTTTCTTTAACACATAGTCTGACAGTAATTTTATACAACAGTTTTAATAAGTTTGTGTGCACTGAGCCATCACAAAGCAAAAGGTGTACTATCTCTGTCTCGCTCGCAAAGTCTTGGATTTTCAGATATCGGATTTTCAGATAGGAGAGACTCAAATTGTAAAATGTTCTGTAACATTTGTCTTTGTATTAATATGGAAGAAAAGGAACGACTCCTGAATTATTTTTCAATACTTTAAACCATACTTGCCTACCTGACCCTCTCCGTGAGGGAGAAAATGCTCTGTTCCTGGACTTCCCTGGTAATGTATGATTGCCATCACCTGTGGGGAGCTAGGTAATTGATAAGAAAGGTGTTTCACCATAGTTGATGGCAATTATACATTACCAGGGAAGTCCAGGAACAGAGCATTTTCTCCCTCATGGAGAGGGTCAGGTAGGCAAGTATTCTTTAAACACATTTTAATAATCTAGAACTAATAAGAATGGAGCCAGATGGGGCATACTGGGCTCCAGTTGCCCGTGTAGGACCTCTGGTTGTGAATCGTGTCCGGTTGCACAACACTCGAGGGGGTGACACTATCATAAGCATATTTTTAAAAACGCATATTTTATTGCCTCTATTGGCTTTTGAAGGTGACCGGAATGTGCTGATTATTTTGAATTGCACATATGAAAGAACTTGAGGTTTTGCGCTCTGAAAATTTCTGGCCTCCAATTCTTTTTCTTTCAACTTTAATACTCAATCCAAATTCATGCACCCAACTTGGTCACATCTCTCTTCATTCTTGTTCTTTTGGATTTGTTAGTGGAGGGTCCATTGTATGATCTATGACCACTTTATTTTTTCCAACTGGGTTTTGTAGGGTTTTTTCTTAAATGCATGTGTCTTTTATAACTATTTTATACCAAAATTGTATTAAATTATTATTTTAGATGCTTGGGATATTTAACTTTTTTTTTTGTATGTAATTTTTACTTCTTCATGTAAAATAGTTCTTATGTATAGATATGTTTTTGATAAATTTGTGCTAAAAATTTAAACCATACTTGCCTACATTTGAAAACTAGTTTCAGGGAGATTATAGTTGGAAGCATTATTTTGCGCAGCGCCCCATTGAGGGGCGTGTCATGCTCCACTTAAAGGGCGTGTCTAGTTCCATATATGGAAAGATTGTGAAGAGAGATTGTAAATGTGTCACCTAGAAGCGTGGGTGTGTACTGCTACATCTGAGAGGAATCTTTTACAATGACTTATATACAAATGTAGATGAGCCCCAAAGTAGTTAGTAAGATATACTATACTTGCTAAGGTGCTGGGAAATGGTGCAGATAATTCAGTGTAAATGTATCTGTCTCTCGTTCCTCCCCCCCCCCCCCCCCCCCAAAAAAAAATGTAACAGTGTAATGTGGGCTAGGTGAATTGAGGGAGATTGCTAGACTAATGAGGGAGAGAGGGAGATTGCTGCTATTTCAGGGAGTCTCCTGCAGAATGCAGGAGAGGAGGTAACTATGATTTAAACCATAAAATATTATTTTTACAATAAAAAAAAAAAAGCTGTAGTATTTTGTCATATGGGTTATATAAAGCAGAGAATATATGAGCTACTGTATACTGTTTTGCAGGCAACAGCTTAAGGCCACATACTGTCTGGCAAAGTGTTTGCATTCTTAAGGCCAAAAAAATGCATATAATAAACATGCGCCCTAAGCTATTTCATTACGTTCCAGCATCGTGGCCTGGAATTGTGGTTTCATGTTTCAGCTCATCTAGATATAACATGTTACTTAGATTGTTATTTGTTTATTATAATCATTATTTATTGTTTTTAAATCTTTATTAAATCTATTTATATGATTGATTGTGTATGTGTATATACAGTTATATATATATATATATATATATATATATATATATATATAGTTATTATATGGTTGGTCGACAATGTCTAGGTCGACACCTATAAATGGCAGACATACCCTAGGTCGAAACAAGCTAAAGCTCAACACTAAAAAAGGTTGACACAAGGTTTTCATGGTTTCAGATGTCTATGTCGATATGTGTCGACGTGGACAACGAATAAGTGTACCGCATCCCCTTGTATGGCTCGCTGCACTCGGCAAACTGCTGTAATCTAACTCTATTCCCACTTGGAATATAAAGTATGAACCAAGGTGTCGACCTTTTTAGTGTCGGCCATGCCAATGTCAATCTTTGCTTGTGTCAACCTTCTATCAGTGTTGACCTAGGGTATGTTGTCCATTTCTAGGTGTCGACCTAGCCACTGTCGACCATTAGAGGTCGACCTAGTGACTCGCGACCTAGACATTGTGGATACTATATATATAGTGGCAGGGACTTCCACATTGGGGTAATGAGAACAGCTCGGTTTTTCTAGGATATATTGAGAATCACTGGCTGATTAGCAGCACCTGTTGCTTCATGTTATATGTGTGTTTAAGAGAGAAGGATAGGGTTTCCAATGGCAGTTAGTGCTTGGGAAATAGGCTTGCGGTGGTCAGGGGATTACATTACGGCTTCTCTGGATGTACCCTTATTGTGAGAACTGCCATTACTGTAACCTGGAGACTACCATGCTGTAACTTACAAAATGCCAATCTGTTATCCTGGAATGCTGTCTACCTGCTGAGAATAAAGAACCAGACTTAGGGCCTTATTCTGATCGGTGCGGATATTCCCGCATGCGGACGGACCGCCGATGTTGATCGTCTGCGCATGTGGAGAGGTCACTCTGCGCATGTGCAGGCGATTTCGCAGCACGGATTCTTTATACGCCGCACAGGGGGCGTAGAGGGGTGTGAGGGGCTACTTAGCCTCATTACCCTATGCATACGCCTCGCGTTTCATGGGCGTTCCCATGCAAACGCGGGGCGTATGCATGGTAATGAGGCCGTGACGCGTGGGTACGGGGCGGGCATCTGACATCGCCGGATGTCAGCTGCCCGCCCCCATACATGATTTCACACGGACAAGTGTCCGTGTGGTCTTGTGTTGCGGGACCTGGTGGAGCGTGCGGCCCTGCATTCGATTTTCGGCGACCATCGAATGCAGGGGCTGCTCCCAAGACGGAGGAGGCGTATCCCCGTCCAATTTCATGCGGATCGCCACATATCCGCGTACGGACGGCAGGTGGCGATCCATATGGAAGGCGGGGATTCGCCTGCACGGTTGCGGCCGCATATTCTGATCGGGCCGCACCGATCAGAATAAGGCCCTTAATCTTCAATCTATATATATATATATATATATATATATATATATATATATGTATATATAATAGTGATCTGTTATAGTAATGAGAATCCTTTAATTTACAAACAGGTCCATTGGGGAATATCAACAATCTGTCATCTGTTTTTGCAGTTCTCCATTTATCTATGCGTTGTGATCTTTATCTTGAGGCCTGGTGCCTCTTTTGTGCTGTACATTTCCTGGCTAGATTTGGGCAGTTTTGGACACTAAAGTAAGATATAGGAAAGACAGTCCAAGATTACCTACCCATGTCGGAACATGTAAAATCGCCATTGTTCTCATGGTGAGAACACTGGTCCGCACACATCGCTGGTCAGAGGCTGGGATATAAATTGCATCATATAATAAAGGCTTCAGAGTTTTACAGAAACTTGTGGTACTTGTGTACTAGCACGGCGCCCCGATAATTAGTCGCCCGATTTTTTAATTGCATACACCCGATGGCATGCGATGCGATTTTAATGCATATACGATATTACATTGTATAAGCACCCTAATGGGTGCTTACAATGCTTAAATGCACCCCCACGCCACCCCCCAGTATAAACGTGAACCCGAAGCGTGGCGAGCACAGCGAGCCCGCGAGGGGCGGTGGTACGCGTCCTACGACCTTTTCATACCCCCACTATCCATGTCGGCATGGAGTTGATTTCATAAAGTGTGGCGAGCGCAGCGAGCCACCGAGCCCAAAGCGTGGCGAGGGGACGCGGATACCTGTGAAGCCCGCGAGGGGACGCGTATACCTGTGAAGGTATACGCGTCCCCTCGTGGGGCTCGTTGCACTCGCCCCCCGCTGCGCTCGCCCCCTGCTTCGGGCTCGGTGGCTCGCTGCGCTCGCCACACTTTATAAAATCAACTCCGCGCCGACGTGGATAGTGGGGGTATGAAAAGGTCGTAGGACGCGTACCGCCGCCCCTCGTGGGCTCTCTGCGCTCGCAATGCTTCGGTTTCACGTTTATACTGGGGGGAGGGGGGTGGCGTGGGGGTGCATTTAAGCATTGTAAGCACCAATTAGGGTGCTTATACAATTTATAATCGCATTGCATTGTATGGCATTGTATGCCATATACAATGGCATACAATTTTAAAATTGTATGCCATTGTACAACATCGGCCGATATCGCATCACATGCGATATGGTCTGCGATGCGATGGGCGCCGTGATAGTACACAAGTACCAAAAAATTTTATTTAAAGAACTCATTCCAGCCGCGCTCTGCATCCCTCCAGTCACTGACAAGTGATGCAGTGTGTAGTGCATAACATCCGGACACAAATCCCGGGATACACGTGATCTATTCATTCAGTAGTAAATGTAGTTATTTATTTATTTATTTACAGTTTCTTATATAGTGCAGCAGATTCCACTGCACTTTACAATAGTAGAGAGTGATAAAACAAACTGGGTAACAACAGACAGACTTGGAGGTAGGAGGGCCCTGCTGCAAGCTAGGTTTATTTATCCATGTAATGTAAATCTATAAAATGGGATTGTGTAGAACATACTTGATAATGCTTGCTCAAAGCTGATTGGTTGCTATGGGTAACTCTTTCATTGCTTGATATATCAACCCATATATTTTCAAAGGTATTTTTAGGTCACTCTCGGCTAGATGTACTAAGCCTTCAAAAGTGATAAAATGGAAAGTGATAAACCTCCAACCAATCAGTTCCTACCTGTCATTTTTCAAACACAGTCTGTGACATGGCAGGTAGGTGCTGATTGGCTGGTTGTTTATCACCCTCCATTGTATCACTTTTCAAGCTTAGTACATCTGACCCTTTGTATTTTAGGTCACTTTGGGCCTGGATTGCTTGTAATTGAGATTGTCTTGTAAAAAGTTCAACTGGCACTAATATACAGTCTGAAAGGTCACTAGTGTTGCTGGTCATGGAAAAATATGCTGAGCATTGGTACTGTATAATATTCCAAGCATCAGGGCTGTAGAATATGCAGAGCATTGGGGTTCTATAATATACAGAGCATTGGTGCTGTATAACATACCTCCCAACATCTGTATCTAATCGGGACACTCACGGAAAGGGGTGTGGCCTATTGAAAGGGGGAGTGGTATTGCGGATTCCATGTCCTTAGGCCAAGCCCCATTTTTCACCCCTCTGCTTCGCTGAATAGACGCTATGTGCACATCGTCTATTCCCTTCAAGCTGGGTGGACTCCCAACTTACCCCCACCACGGGACACTGGAACGTCCCCAAAACCCAAGATGTTTCTGTGGAAGGCTGGAGAGTTGGGAGGTATGGTATAATATGCAGAGCATTGGGGCTGTATAATATGCAGAGCATTGGGGGTGTACAATATGCAGATCGTTGGGGTGGTATACTATGCAGAGCATTGGGGCTGTATAATATGCAGAACATTGGGGCTGTAAAGTTAGCAGAGCATTGGGGCTGTATAATATGCAGAGCATTGGGGCTGTATAATATGCAGAGCATTGGGGCTGTATAATATGCAGAGCATTGGGGCTGTATAATATGCAGAATATTTGGGCTGTATAATATGCAGAGCATTGGGGCTGTATAATATGCAGAGCTTTGGGGCTGTATAATATGCAGAGCATTGGGGCTGTATAATATGCAGAGCATATCTATCTGTGTTCTAGAAGGTGCTTAATATGCAATAAGTATGGGCAACCTCCCATCTTCAATAGAGCTGCCATCTTGGTGCATTTACCCTGGTGTCAGTCTTCGTGCATGCGCATCTTGATTCCTACGCATGCTCATTACAACAATAACAAGTGTTCAGCGGCGCATACTTCGCCATTATGTCCACATCTGAATTAGGCCCTTAGTCTCTCTGTGTAATCCATCCCCGTTCTATAAAGGGAGAGGAAGAAAAGAGCATTGCTCCCTTCGTTTTGGTAGGAGGTGTCTGCTATCGAACATGTGGCTCCTTTAACAAGTCTGCACTGTTTTATCAGCAAGCCAAAGCCTCTTGGGAAAGGAGAAAAAAAGATTCCTAACCAAATAAATACAAAAAGCTTCTTAACAGGAAACAGGCTGGAAAGAGTCAGGGAGACAGCAGTAAAAGGGTCTCTTTCACACAGGCCTCTTGGCTTCCCATTAGGGCTGATTTGAATAAACATTGGCCTGTTTCGGAGACTGAGTTTTTCTGAAACTCATTTCACTGTTGAGAAGGGTCGCTTGTCTTCTTTGTGAGTACTGGCTTAGGGACGGAGCCGTCACCCCTGCTCACTTCACCGTTTAGTGGAAAAATGAAGGGATTCTTGTGTCTGAGTGTTTTATCCAGGAGTGTAATCCCAAACCGTCATGCACAGTTCCTTGCAAACTCAATTTCCTTTCTGCTCTGGTTGTCTCTATCCATAATTCATACCATGCTATCTTCCAGGCTCTGTATCACATGCAGTGTCTGCTGCACCAATCAGCAGCTCCCTCTAGTCCAGTGGTTCCCAACCTTTTTTCTTTCCCGTACCCCTTGATTAGGCTTTTCATTGATGAGTACCCCCTCCTCTCAATTTAAAATATAGACAGTAATTACGAGTGGTATGCGTATCCTATGCATGTCCTTATATTAAGGAGTAGTGGACAGGAATCGTGCCCTTCTGTGTCTGGCCGCTAGTTGTGTATTGTCTCCAGGGTTCCCACTCACACCTGTAGGATTAATGCCGCTGCTTCCTCCATCTATGTCAGTGTTGGGCAGATGATCGCAGATGTCTGAGGGCAGCACGGGTAGCTCCAATTGGATTACTGGTCAGGCAAAAGCACAATGAGACGCTGATGATGCTGAAGACAGAACCATGACACAACATGGTTCTTCTCCATAGCAATGGGTCTTCTTCTTCTGCCATCAAAATACTTTTTCATCTTCCGCCATTACCAATATTATTTTTAAGTACCCCCAACTGGTCTGCAGAGTACCCCCAGGGGTACTACTACCCCAGGTTGGGAACCACTGCTCTAGTCAGATCACAAGCAACCGCTATATCCACGTGGAATAGTTCCTATGAAGTCTCCCAAAAAAGTTATATGATGTACCTCTGGCTACAGTCTGTGTCAACATACAGTATATCCCCTTGCCCCTCAGGTTCACTTGCGCCAATGTTTCTTACTGTGGACAGCTTAGCATTTCAAATCTGGGCCTTGATAGCTGCCTACAGGTGATGTTAGCCATTTTGTCCCTATAGTGAAAGAATCATCAGAGAGGGATCTTCTGATGCCACCCAGAGAGGCTCTATGCACCTCCCATTCCTTCTATTGCACAATGTCTCCGCCTACATTGGCCACCTCCTTGTGTGGCCACCGAGAGGCATTTCTACCACTCCAGGTGCAGATGACCACAATCCACTTGATATCGCTGGATCTTGGTTTCTAATATTTGTCTGAGAATAAGATCCCATTTGATATAATGTATATTATCCCTTTTCTGGTTGATTAAGTATTTGATGTTAACTTTGCTTTTATGGTGGGCCAGCCCAAGTAATCCAGAAAAGTGAGTGGACTCATTTGGCTACTTTCTATTCCTACACATGTTCCTGGTACTAATGTAGAAATTGAATATTCAAGTTTGAGAACTACAGGTGGTGTGGAACATATTATGCAGAATGCTTAAGACGTAGGTTTTCCAGATAAGGTTTGTTTTCCATATTTTAGGAATACCATACTTATACTTGTACAACATTGCATTTAAAATGTAAGTTTTTCCACTTTGCCTTTGGCTTTTCCCTTCTCATTAAATTGTTATGTGGTGCCCCTCACATTGACTGTATGAGAAACCTCAGTGAGGTGAGGTCATGACAATTTACTTAAACGCTGCAATTATTTCACTTTTTTCTTTTTTTATTCAGTTTTCGGAACTTTCGCATATATAAGAGATCCCAGACATAGGGATTACCTGGATACAACTAGATATAAGGGGAACTGACTTTACTGTATCAAACCTTCTAACTAGGACAAGTGAAGTTTCCCATAGCAACTACTCTGCTTCTAATTCTTTTTATTTATCTAATATTATATAAACTGATAGCAAGAAGCTAATAGGCTGCTCTGGAAGACAGCGCCACCTGTCCTCTTTAGAAGCTTTGACTCACTAAGATGGAAGGGATACGGAGTTTACTTAAACAGAACTGTCAAATATTTTTATCCAAGACAGCTGTAACTTTATGTTACAGATTTAGTACATTAGATTGTGAATATGGAATGTGATCCTTGCATGCAACTTGAGCCCCGGTATTTATATATTTAGGCACAATTTCTATAGATAAGAGAATCCTTTCTATCAGGCTGTATCCGTGCATGTAATGAATGAATGTTTGACACATCGTACATAGTAGATGATATCGGATAAAGAAATTGGAGAAATTTTAGCTAATGGGAATGAGCACCTTGACGTATGATGTGTACCAATCCTTCTGTAGGTCAACCTGTATTTCATATAAACATTCTGATGTACCTGATACATTGTAGGGTTGCTTTATCCCTGTGAACAGTTTCATTTCTTCATGAGGTACAAGTTGGTCCATCCATATGGACATTGATCTAATTCACTGTTTAGCCACAGGTTGGTCTATCCCTGTAAACTTTCTGATAGGCTACCACCAGTTGATCGATCCATTCTTATCCTATGGCTACAGGTTGGACTATCCACGTGACATTATAATTCCCTGATTATCTACAGGATGATCTGTTGATATGAACATCATCATTCACTGATTGGCTACATGTTGATCTATCCATGTGAACACTGTTATTTTCTGATTGGCTACAAGTCGATCCATCTATGGGAACGTTATAATTTCCTAATAGGACATTGGTTGCTCCATCCATCTGAACATTGGATCTCATTGCTTGTGGGTTAGTTTAGCTATGTAGCACCCTGTTTTTTCTTTCTTTCTATGAACATTTGATAAAGGTTCTCTTAATATCCATGCCACTTACACATATGATTTATTTATTTTATTTATTAACAGTTTCTTATATAGCGCACACATATTACGCAGCGCTTTACAGAGCATAGTTATGAGCAAAAACACATACCAAATTACAGTTTACAATACCAGACCGTTTAGGACAAGTACAAGGTTAATACGTATAGTTGCATCAGGGGACAGGACTCTGAAGCAATCATCAGGGTGGCAGAGGCAAGAAAGGCACATGAGGAGAGAGGGCCCTGCCCGTGAGAGCTTACATTCTAAAAGGGGAGGGTTAGACAGACTGGGGTGACACAGAAGGGAGAGAAGTGAGCATAAACAGTAGGTTAGGTTGAGAGATGGTCAGGTTTTATGCTGGAGGGTGGGAAGAGGTCAGCTTAGTCTTTGATATTTTAAGTCTAAAAAAGCGCTGGGTCATCCAGGAGTAGATAGCAGAGAGACAGTAGGAGATATGAGTGAGGATAGAGGGAGAGAGATCAAGAAAGGATCGGTAGATTTTAGTATTATCAGCATAGAGGTGATAGTGGAAGGTAAGTGAGCAAATAAGCTCACCCAGAGAGAACATATAGAGATAGAGGAGAAGAGGGCCAAGAATAAAAGGAAGGGGGACACCTACTATAAATGGAAGAGCAGGAGTGGCAAAGTCATTAGAGGTACAGCTGGGCATTTTCAAAACAGACAGTGCAAATACAAGCATAAAGAGTGATATTCAAAGGTTTAGCAGTTGCAGAAATGGTGATATTCTGGATGAATAGTCAGATAGCCAGGAGTAGTATGTTGTGAGTATGAAGTGGGCTCACTCAAAGCAGTCCCTTGGTTTTCTGAGTTGCTGTAGTTTTCTGTCTTTCTGAATCACTTTGATATCAAGATGTCAAGTTGGTTGTCAGTTTCTGTCCAGTTTAAGTCCAGTCAAAGTCCAGACTTTAAGCTTTGTAACTGTTTTCTCCCTAAGTATGCAAGGTGACTCAATACTGGCAATGGCATGTAAAGTTAAATACCTGTAATGAGATGAATAAGAAGATATATGATGTCATGTTTTAGAATTCGTGAAGAGTTTCAGAAAAGGATGAAATAGCCACATGTAACCAGATACCACCAGCTGGACATCCATGATCTGAATTTATATAACAAATGTGGGCGACACTGGCATTTTTAGCAGATATTTTGAACATCTCTGACAGAGATGTTGGCACTGAAAGATTTACTTTTACAGCAATATACTGTTAAGGACGCCACACTGACTCCATGGAAGCACATGTACTGTTGTCGTGAATACTCACATGTGAGGCAGCAGCCTCTCATTTGGGGCAGATGTATTAAGCTTGGAGAAGAGATAAACTGGAGATAAAGTGGAGATAAAGTGAAAGGAGATAAAGCACCTGCTAATCAGCTGTGTTTGAAAATGACAGTTGGGAGTTGATTGGCTGGTGCTTTGTCTACTTTTACTGTATCTCCTCTTTATCTCCAGTTTGTCTCTTCTCCAGGCTTAATACATCTGCCCCATATTTATCTATAAGCAGGTGTCCATTGGACTGTTCATGCCAACCTCCTCATACAAGATCATTTGATGCTCAGATGTAATAGGCCAATTTGTTAACAACACCCTTTTAATTTTAACACACTCATAACAATTTCGCTCAAGCTTATTTTGTTTTACGTCTTTCCAGTTTCCTTAAACTTTATTTGAACTTCCCCCCATAGATGTGGAATGCATATTTCATTGTTTAAACAAGACTGTTTTTATTCTGGTTTGAGTAATTTGTAACTATCCCGAGTGTAATGTAGACAAGCTTAGCTATTGGGGTCAGGATCTGGTGTTGCTTGAGGGAAGAAGATGTTCCAGGACATTTATGTGTTGACAGTGTCTCACTTATGAGACCACCGTGAGAGTGTGCTGTACTGTAGTTAAATATTTTATTGTTGGATCTTCCCAACAGTCACCTGTCTCCTTTATAGGTGTAGACAGTGACACATACTTTAGTCTTTGCACCATAAAGCCTATAATGGTGGATAAAATGACATCAAAAGAACTTCGAGTGATTGCAAAAGAGTTTGTCGCTAATGAGTTTACATTGTGGGAAGATGTGGGATGGCTTTACAGAGTGCCTGGATAAATAACACAAAGCAGTTAGGTTTCCACCCCAAGCATTCAGTAAACAAATATGTGATAAATTATGGAACGGCAGTAATTTAACCTAAATGATTAATCATAAATCTTCACTCAGTTGGACATTGCAAATATCTGCTAATGATATGACATAGAGGTAGACGGTAGTGAGAAAAGCTTAAGGATGATGTTCTTATTGTCGAAAAAATTGGAGACCCACACTAAATGCAATGAGGCCATATCAGAGTCAGACACAAATTAAACTCACTTAAATCTGAATTGTGTGCACAATACTAAGGGGTAGAAGTGGTGGTGATGCCCAGAGCAACCAATTAAAGTCTAGGATGGATGCAGAAAAGAAATGATAGAACTTTTATTTTTAGAGGTTTTGGCAAACCTACCCCTAAATGTGGACTTTTTGGTCATGTGTCAAGTTATATTATCCTCCTGACCCCTGGTCAAACTGCTGGGTCACCGTATCATACAGCACACCAGGAAACTTTGCATTCTGGTGGAACTAACTAATGCCTATTTCCCTATAGATAGTAAGCTTGCGAGCAGGGCCCTCATACCAATGACTGTCTGTAACTACCCATTTTGTTGTGTAGCTGTCTCCTATTGTAAAGTGCAATGTAATATGCTGCGCTATATAAGAAACTGTTAATAAATAAATATGCATCTATGTGATCGCCCCTATCCATGTATTTTGTGATCATCATTATCAGTTGGCACTTGACGCCACTTAACTACAACTGAGAGATAACATTTTTTTTGCGTGGCTGTTTTAACCCTGTTAATATAACTAATTTTGTAGACACAGAAGATTATTTTTATGCTACAAAATTAATTTTGAGTTATAGAACTGAGTTTTATATTTGATTCAACAAAACCAATTTAGTGGCTACAAAGTAGATTTTGTGTTATGTGCTTTCTATTTGAGGACACCATCTTAACAACCAAATGTGCAGCTAAACGTACATGTTGTTTGACATAACATGTAATATTCACATAACAAAACAGTATCCGTGGTCCAACTCTGAAATTGTGTGTCTTGATTTTATAGAATGTGTGTTAACTGACACAACATGTTTTGAACATACACTAAAAAAAACTTTTGTAGGCCCCATTACTGTACATCTTATCTGCAGACCACATAACAGGAGCACCCCAGCCCTCATGGTAATTGTACCACTAATTTGTACTGTGTTACAGGTTATCCTAATTAGATGAGAATCACCATATGTAGCACAAGCATTTGTAGTGGCGTACTGCAGATTGGAACCTCAATAACTGTGCACCTATGAGAGGACACTAAAGTGGCAATACACTAGGGCCACTTCACCAAGGGCAGAAGTCACCCGTGATCACTTTTAAACCATGCGGGAACCTAGTTTTGAATACATTGTATCATATGAGATCACAGCCAGGGCCACTGGAGGCTTGGCGATGCAATATATCTATACTACACCCCATGCAATCTTCAGGCCCCCATGCGATGCCCAGGGGACCGCGCATCGCACCAGACCTGATGTTAAATAGATGGGATTTTGAATCTTTCTTGCCGGAATCGGATGTAAAGTGACCAAATCGCTTTGTTATCGCCCTAAGTGGTTCCCAAACTTTTTGAATCACGGCACCCTACAGTATCAGAATATTTTTCACGGCAACCCTAGGCCAAAAGTTACTAATTTCAGGAAAAATATTATTTCATTGGCCATAAATAACTTGAATTGATTATGGACCACCAACCTGAGGCACCCCTGCAAGTGCTCCGAGGCACCCTAGAGAGCCTAGGCGCACAGTTTGGGAACCACTGCCCGAGTGTATGGGCACCTTTACGGTCTCCTCCTTTACACCAAGGGCAGTGTGTTTTCTATAATAAAAATCATTGGTAATGATGAAATACGCCCATATTTGGAATTAAAATGAAGCTAAACAATATAGGTAATAACAAGTTTTTTTTACATATCTATGCTTCTGTCCCATTAACTTAACATATCTTATGGGCTGTACTGGACAATAGTCTCATTCCTACATCAAGATGAGAAGATACCCCTTTCAAACATACGCAAAAATCCCAGGATTTTTCATGTGCACGCGCATAATCCCGGGACTAGCGTATATATCTGAAGGGATATTCCCAGGATTTTAGTCAACTAAAATCCCGGGTCCTGCGCACCTGCAATGGACCCGGGATTTTAAAAAAAACCTGGGATTGTACCAGATTTAAAATCCCAGGTGGTATGTCTGAAAGGGGTATTACTTAAAAGTATAAAGTATAACGTTGAACTATAAGCATCCTACATTCAGCATATTTACAACAGAAGCAGCTGGGGTTAAAGTTGGGGTACAGGCTGTAACTGGGTTCCACCACTTCTAATGGTGAGGTGGAACCATGGCCTTGCACAGTAACTTTAGCATAAAAGCATTATAGTTTGCAGGGGGATAGCTCTGCCTAATGGGGCAAAGGGGGGATTAGGTGGCAGAGGAAAATGAGTTCCACCACTTCTCTAGGACCACTTTAAGCCCTGAAGAGCAGCCACATTCTGGCACATTTGTATCCACCTTTGGTACAGTAGTTAGTAGTGACAGAATGCTTTATACTATGAGCACAAACCGTTCAGACGGCCACACACCTGTTTCCTAAAACTGTCAAAGAAATTGTATACAGTAGGGAGGTAACAACAAACCCACTGCAACCAAACCTGGGTGTCCAAGTTATCCAGCAATTAAATTGTTCCCATGGAAACACAATAATCCATGAATGTAGCCGGCATTCCTCTGATATTACACTGGTTACATTGGCCCTTATTCTGATCGGTGCGGATTTTTCCGCATGCGGTCGGACCGCCGATGGTTTCCGACTGCGCATGTGCAGAGGTCACTCTGCGCATGTGCAGGCGGTTTCGCCGTCCCTATTCTTTAGACGCCGCACAGGGGGCGGAGAGGGGCGTGAAGGGCTACTTAGCCTCATTACCCTATGCATACGCCCCGCGTTTCATGGGCGTTCCCATGCAATCGCGGGGTGTATGCATGGTAATGAAGCCGTGACGCTTGTGTAGGGGGCGGGCATCTGACATCGCCGGATGTCAGCTGCCCGCCCCCATACATGATTTCATACGGACAAGTGTCCGTGTGGTCTAGGGTGGCGGGAGCTGGTGGAGCGTGCGGCCCTGCATTCGATGTTCGGCGACCATCGAATGCAGGGGCTGCTCCCAAGATGGAGGAAGCGTATCCCCGTCCACTTTCATGCGGACCGCCACATATCCGCGTACGGACGGAGGTAGCGATCCGTATGGAAGGCGGGGATTCGCCTGCACGGTCCTGGCCGCATATTCTGATCGGGCCGCACCGATCAGAATAAGGGCCATTGTGTCCCAATAAGCAGACTCTATATACATTTTTCTTTCCAGGTAAAAATGCTTCTAAATGGAAAAGTTAACTTACTGTATATTCATTGTAAATGTGTACGGTGTGTATACACATGGTCCCATTAGTTTGATTGGTTTATATAGAGAGTAATAATAAACTAACATTAACTGGATAGGACGAGAAATCGGGATACTGACTGTCGGGATCCCCACTGATGGAGCGTCATCCGGCACCGGTGCAGTTTTATCACATTGGAAGGGTTGACCCATAGCGGTTGGATCCACAGATGTTTCCTCATACATCTATTCTTCTCGCGGCATAAGGTGTAAAACATGACAAATTACTTAGATGCTTCACCATGTGCAGTACTGGTCCTGCGTCGTCACCTGCCGACTTTACATGATTAACAGTGTGCAGATATTTGCGGCAGTGAGGTCTTTTAAGGGGAGTGCCAAGGCCATTGTTTTCTGTACAGGGCTCACTTTCCCTGTCACAGTATCTTGTGCTATATATATATATATATATATATATTTTTTTTTTCACCATTGGGCCCTTTGCAATGGGGCCTATAAATATCGTGTTACACCTCTGCTCCTTGATGGTTATATCTGACTATATGTAGCCATTTTGCAGGCACCTGTACACTATGGGGATTTCAGAGTAGACGATTTGAAGTAAAAATATGTGGAAGGGAAATGTAATGGGTCAGCTCACAAATACAGACAGAATACAGCTGTCGTGTTAAGAGCAGGAAACTGGACATCCTTTCCCCAGCCCAGGGCTCACCACCACCACCACCCCACCCGATGGTTCATCTGTCCCTGCTTCCTCAGCATTGACAGATCTGTCCTGTAGAAATACTTCCATTTGTTAATGGGAATTGTGGGTAATATTTGCAAATAATTCTGTACAGATGTATGGTCTTCCAATTGCATTCTTGTGCAGTAGCAATACAGTAAATCAAAGATCTGAGCCCTGTTCTTTAGTTGCATTGTGCAAGTCCAGGCTATATACTGGATAAAAATAGAAACATAGAATGTGACAGCAGATAAGAACCACTAGTCTGCCCTTTGTATGCATTAGGTATAATATCAACCCTTTTTGTAGTTTATATTGCTATGTGATTGTTTTTAGTATGTAGCCTGTACACTTATGGGATATTGCATACAATCATTTGATTTTGACCACACCTGTTCGATAAATTGAATGATTGTATGCACCTTTTTAGGGATCATGCAACGCAATGCAGGGGCCCATCTGTCGAATGTCACATGGATAGATAGTATGTACTGCACATAATATCTATAGAATTGTAGGAGTGATCGCCTGTAGTTTTTACTGACATGCGATCGATTGTATGCAATCCGCGGGTAGGGGCGGAGGGATCGCTTTTGGCGGTGTCAGGTTTGGGGAGAGGAGAAAAGTGACTGGCACTCGGAGACCGTTTGTGGGCAGCAACAGAGGTACGGCATCTCACGCAGGCATGGCGCAACCGTTTCGGTGTGCGTCTCGGGCTGCAACTGCATTCCCCTACCCATAAAATATGGCTCCAACGTCTAGGTTTCTTCTGGCTGTTCTGTGCAACCAAAGCTTCCTAATGCTGCCACATACTTCCTATTACTAATGCATCGAGGTTTCTTTTTCATTTCCATCTGTGCTTTTTTACCATGTCTTTCTATCATCAGACACATTCTACATTGGCTGTAGTTGTATACAGTGGGCAGATTTGTGTTGTAACCTAGTGATATAAAAAGAAACACTTTTCCTTCTATTATATCAATAGACGGCTGAAAGGCACCAAAGCGAGCTGGAAAGAGAGAGCTGTAATGATTTAGCAGCGGAGCAGGAGGGCACATATAAGCCAGGGCATTGAAGTATTCTGAGATACATAATCCCTTCAAAGTGCGCTTAGTAAATGTAAACTTCAATCCTTTTGTTACTACACTTTTAGAAATGTCAGAAGTGTGTTATCTATAGAAGCAATGGAATTGATTTGCACCCTGCTATGGTTAGTGTTTCAGGAAAGTGTTTGTATTAAGTTTACCTATTATGTTTATTATCACATTCTATATATATTTTTTTTTAGAGAGACATGCCGATGATGCAGTCTTTGAACTCTGCATTTGGGGCCTGATTCAGACCTGTTCTCTAGGCTGCATTTGTTCGCAGCCTAGCAAACAGGTAAACACGAACGCCCGCCCCCTTTGCTTCCCCGCAAGAGTGAAAAATCATTCGATAATCTCTCACCATCAAATGATTTTTTCCACTGTTCTCAAATGAAAATCAACCTAGACTGACTTTTCTTTCCAACGGAGATGGCTGAGTTTCGCCATTATCCGGATGGCTCATTGACAATGTATAGGTTAACCCCATACGGTTAACTTATACATGCTCGGCATGGTCTAAATTTCGGTACAAGCAAAAGGTTGGCGCAGCTGTAGTTATTATTATTATTATTTTATTTATAAGGTGCCACACGTGTTTCGCAGCGTCGTACAAAGGAACAGTACAGGGAGACAAAACTTAGTATTACATTGAATAAATAACAAAAATAAAGTACAGGTAAAGAGCTTGACAGTTCAATACACATTACAGCTTAAATATAAGTAGTGAGGACTCAATCAACTATGATGGATGTATGGAGATGAGTATATGCGCACAAAGATGGCCAGTGAGTATAGGAGAGCTGTGAGTGAAATGTAAAGAGAAGAGGACTTTGACAACAGGAGGGAAGAGGGCCCTGCTCTGAGGAGCTTACAATCTAGTTGACACATGAAAAGGTTGACTTTTTCATACTTTACCATCCATGTGGACTAAAGTTGTCCCAATGTGTGACGAGTGAAGCTCGCCGTGTGAAGGAATACGGTATGAGGGTATGCGGTATACTAATTGGGAGGTGATCTTTGACACCAAAAAAATTTGAAAAACACATGTCCAGCTTTTCCTTTGTCAAACTTTTGCTTGTGCCGCCCTTGTGCATGTCAACATTTTGGTATCAACTTAGTGAATGTCGACTTAATATACCACACTTGTATCACCATGTTAAACTTGCATTTTGCTTAATTTATAGACAATAGCAGTGGTTCGCAAAGAGGGTGCCATGGCACCCTGAGGCGTCACGGGGCACTTGAAGGCGCTCCAAAGGTTGAAGGTTCAGGTCTGAATTGAAGTATTTATGGTCAATTGGTCAATGTGATAGGCATAAAACTGTGGTGGTGGATGGCAATCATAACATACTGGGGCAAACAGAGGTCACCCTACGGATGACAAGTAGTGTAGACACAATTTACTGTAAGTAACTTTTTGGCCTAGAGGTGTCATGAATAAATAATGATATCCTAGGGCGCCATGATTCAAAAAAGACTGGAAACTAATTGACTACAGGATAAATATGGCTTAAGGTGTGTACACACGGCCAACCTGGCGGCCGTCGATATCGACGAGGTGCCGGCATCGGCTGGCAGGGAGGAAGGGACAAGGCGTGCGTGCGCGGGAGGGTTAGACTTGTCTGCACAGTCTATTTCTGCTATCAATCCCGATGCCACTGTACATGTGCAATTCAGACTAAATAGTCAGGCTATATAGTCCAAATCGAATAGAAAGTGACCCTAAATCACACCGTGTGTACACTACTTTAGACAAAGCTGGTCACTTTATTCACCTGAGAGGTGTGATTGGGGATGGACTGTGGATATTTTAGGCTGAGTTCTGCCATGGAAAGAAATGGAAGCAGAGACAAATATTCTACGGATAAGTTTTCTACAGTAGAAATGCTGCGCATCTATTTCTCGTTTGTGTACTTAGTCGGGATGTGTGGATTTGCTTCCCACGATCTCTACAAACAGACCTAATGCTTTTCTCCACTAACCACTCCACAGAAACTCCTTCTTGCTTTTCCACTGATGTGTGTGTCTTATAAGGCTCTGTGGGTCTTTTTAGTCAGTTAAACAGCCTAGCAATTATAGGGGTGAAGCTCTTGTACCACTGTTCTTCAATGTTTAAGTAATCATGGCCCTAACAAAGACCAGATGGATTCACATAAACTGTTGCTTAACCTCTTGTTGGCTAGAGGTGAGCGGTGCGCCGCTCTGTATGGTGAGCACCTCCCGTAGGGGTCCAGACGGCCGTTTCCTTGTCTTTACTTGAGAGAGTTGAATGCAGTAGAAATTACGTACTGCTAGAGTATTAAAGGGGCAGTAATAGCAAAACCTAGATTATTTTCAACAGAATGGGGAAGAATTGTGATCTAAGTGATTTTGAGTGTGAGTTTACAAATATAAAGTTCTAATTATCAACAATTCTATGAAGCACGGGCACAAGGGACGACCTTGTTAACAATGGCCATGCAGCTGCAGCAAACACAAACACTGTTGCTCCCTTCCCTGCCAGCATCAGTGTGTATGCAGTCCGGACCTCATCTGATGGCATGTGTGAGGGGTCCTGTGAGTGAGAGCCTGGTGGGCATATGAGAGCTGTAGCAAAGTTGACAGTGTGGCTTACTATATTTTATTTGTGTGGTAATCAGCCCGCAGCTGATTAATTGTTTTGGGATGCAGTTTAAATTCCGGCGGTCGGGATCCCGGCGTTCAGAATCCCGACACTGGAATCCCGACCGCCGAAATCCCGACACTTTCTCCCTCCGTGGGTGTCCACGACACCCCTGGAGGGAGAATAAATTAGCGTGCCGAGCGTAGCGAGGCATCGGGCCCGCTACATGGCGAGCGCATTGATGCTTTTATGGAATTATTGTGTTTTTAACATATTAAACTGATACTTCACTACTGGGCGCTCATTTATGCAAACGCCCCCGTTTTGCCGCAAATATCAAGTATATTCTATAAAATGATAGAAGCCGATTGGTTGCTTCTCCACTATTTAGAAGACTTGATATAACTTCCAAGTTTAGCTTCAAATGCAGATAAATTCGCAACTCAAAATAAACCTATAGAATGCATGTGTCGGCATTTTCCCATGTGCGCAATACTGTCGTTGCTCCTTTACATCAAGTGTCAAATACGAATCCACGTGTGTATTTCCTGTTACAATGCTTGGCAAACAAATGTTTTGAATAAATTACTTTCCATTATAAAACATTATTTTTTGGGGGGTGACTTAAACACTGGGAGATTTTGTTTAGCTCCTTATTAATACCACCTCAGCAGCTGGGAAGTGTATTACCTACTAAAGACAGCTCGGTGCATATAGTGGATATGTATTACCTACTACAGACAGCACGGTGCAGATAGTGGATATGTATTACCTGCTACAGACAGCACGGTGCAGATAGTGGATATGTATTGTCTACTACAGACAGCACGGTGCAGATAGTGGATATGTATTGTCTACTACAGACAGCACGGTGCAGATAGTGGATTTGTATTACCTACTACAGACAGCACGGTGCAGATAGTGGATTTGTATTACCTACTAAAGACAGCTTGGTGCAGATAGTGGATATGTATTACCTACTAAAGACAGCTCGGTACATATAGTGGATTTGTATTACCTACTAAAGACAGCATGGTGCAGATAGTGGATTTGTATTACCTACTACAGACAGCTCGGTGCAGATAGTGGATTTGTATTACCTACTAAAGACAGCTTGGTGCAGATAGTGGATATGTATTACCTACTACAGACAGCACAGTGCAGATAGTGGATTTATATTACCTACTACAGACAGTACGGTGCAGATAATGGATTTGTATTGCCTACTACAGACAGCACGGTGCAGATTGTGGATATGTATTACCTACTAAAGACAGCTCGGTGCATATAGTGGATATGTATTACCTACTACAGACAGCACAGTGCAGATAGTGGATTTGTATTACCTACTACAGACAGCACAGTGCAGATAGTGGATTTGTATTACCTACTACAGACAGCACAGTGCAGATAGTGGATTTGTATTACCTACTACAGACAGTACACTGCAGATAGTGGATTTGTATTGCTTACTACAGACAGCACGGTGCAGATAGTGGATTTGTATTGCCTACTACGGACAGCATGGTGCAGATAGTAGATTTGTATTACCTACTACAGACACAAACATATAAATGCAGGGCAGGTAGTGAAATTGTATTAACCACTACAGACACAAGCACGGCAATGCAGGGCAGATAGTGGAGGGCTGTACTACAACAATAACCCTTTATTTTGGATTTTAAAGTGAATTCACCTTTAATGGATCTGTGACAAAGGGTGCAACTAAGGGCAGTTTGCATTTTCCTCTCCAAGCATTCCCTTTAATTAGAAGCTATAAATCACACTGTTAGATAATTAAAGCTACATAATCGGGCTAATCAGTTATTTTAATGTTTTTCTTTGGAATTTGGTCTAAAGGCAAATTTAAATATGATCCTGGGGAGAACTCCAGCATGATAAAGTATCAGCTTACCCCAAGGGCTAAAGGGCAGCGTGGACGTAACCACAATTGCCAACTGCTCCCAAGTGTAAGAGACCGTCTCTGCATTTAATGATCTTTTTTGTCCCTGTGACAGTTAAGCGGTGTACAGAATGTTTAAATTGTGCAGTAGACAGTTATATGGCACAGTGTAGATAGCCTGTAATGGCTTAAGGGGAGGTGTATCAAACATTCTAAAGAGTGGGGAAGTTGCCCATAGCAACCTATCAGCCTCTACGTATAATTTAATTAAAAAGTACTTGCCAAATGCTGAGTTCTAAGAGTAAATCTGCCTGTAGAAGGTTCAATATATTTCCTTCAAAATGGTGTAGCAGGCCAGCCAATGAACTCCTAACTGTCATTTTTCAAACACAGCTGATTTATCATTGGTTTATCACCAAGTTGTCACTTTACCAGGCTTCATACATTTATCTCTCTGTGCAGTAATAACATAGTAGTGGTAGGATAAAAATGCAGTGTACAGTAGACACAGTTTTTAGTTTATGCAGCAATATGGTGGTTCATTACTTCCGCTGCTCTCTAGTGAATGAATTGTTCAAGCATCTACACGTGCTCAGTAAGGAACTGACCTGTCAAGTGTATTCTGCTGCGTTAATGGGCCATATCCTGGAGAAAGCTGAGGGAAGGCCTCTTACGGTGTCTGCAAACCCTGCACCACCCTCCACTCATTGTGACCCCAGCCACTTTTATCCATTGTCCCCTAGTATGGGGATAAAGTCCTGTGTACCTTAATTGGTGTGCACACCCATGTTACAGATCATAAATACACCAAGTCCATTGTAGCCAAAACCAATCCATGAGGACCATTATCCTTCAGTGGCACTTACATGCACTATGATGTGGGAAGAAAAGTGACTGAAGCCTTATCACAGGGTCACAGGTGCTGTGCCCAAACTATATACCACACACAAGTGGTCAAGAGGCTTATTTCCCACCATAAGAATAGAAGAATAGAATAGAATCAACTTTATTGGCCATGTATGCTTGCGCACACTAGGAAAAAAACTGTAGTTGCAAGTTGAAAATTTCAATCCTTATAGGAAAACCCATGTTATTATCAAGAGACTCATATACCACTTTTGCAGACTCTCCTTCTATACAACTTAACACTCTCCTTAAAAATAACAACTTTTAACCAGTTTATTACACCAGTCAAAAAATTGAGTATTTATTTTAATGACTATTTTCTGATTCTCTATATCGAAAAATAACCAAAATCTTTGTTTATTTTTGAAAAAGTTTGCTTTTGTCCCTTTTACAATGATCATTACAGATGAAAGTTTTTAAATGACCATATAAGGAGAAGCATGTTTTATTAAGAAAGGGAGGGGACCAGCGAGAAGAAAAGCAAGGTGAACGTTTTCATCAAAATGTGATGGACTTTAAAGGTCATTATCAGGGTCAATACAATGAGTGCATGATGGGGGATTATATCTGGGGGTGAATCCAAGAAAATTAATACAATCACAGAAGTAATACGAAAAATATGAATTTCAAAACTTTTCTATACAGTATATTCTAGAGATGTGCAGGTTCTGATTTACTCTGATTTACTCTGATTTCAAAGCAGGATCTTATTGGCTATCCCAAATCACATGACAGTTGTTGACAGTTATAGCCAGTAAGATCCTGCTTTAAATCAGAGTAAATCAGAGTAACATAGAACCTGCACATCTCTAGTATATTCTATTACAGCAGTTTTTTTGTATATAAAAGAAATTCAAATTCATAACAAAAGTGTTTTATTTTTACATACTGTATAATAAAGGTATGAAAATAGGGACATTTTCATAAAATCCATAATTTCATTCATTCATTCTACAAAACCAAACTTTTTCGTGTAAAACAAATTTTTCTCTAGTTAGTAATGTGGATGAAACATAAACTCAGACTCAAAAAATGTATGTTGACCGGTGTTATCAATGTATATCCATGGAGGTGATCTGCGTTTTTTTCTAACGGGAGTTGTATCAAACCTTGGAGAGTGTAAGGGCCAGATGTATCAAAACAATCAACCAGTCAACTCCTACCTGACAGTGTTCAAACCCAGCCTGTAAAATGACAAGTAGGAGCTGATTGGCTGGCTGTTTATCACTCTCCATTTTATCTCTTTTTGAAGCTTGATACATCTGGTCCTTAATGTAATGTTGCCCATAGCAACTAATCAGCTTTGATTGGCTGCTTTAGGCAACTATGACATTTTATCTCTCCAACATTTTGAAAACTCTTCCCTCGAGGCTTGGTATGGCCGCCAACTGATGCTTGGAATTGAGTAGTGCGACTTGCTCCCCTATTATCTGTAATCCTGATATTGCAGATAATATTGGAAGTGTGTGGATTATTAAAGCATGAGTATACATTGAATTGATTACGCCAATTAGCGTCCTGGTTAGTGTTCTGTGTGACAGTGCTCTGCCTGGGAGAAGAAATGTGCGGTGCAGCTGTCGGACGGGCCACGTGCTAGTCCCACGCACCCGAATTAGTTTATTCTGCCTATTTGTCATCACTGCTCAGACCAGAATTTATATGTATTCTGTAATTAAAATCTGCTTTTCTGCCAGGGAGGCACATACACTTGGAGCGTATTGACAGTGCAGCAGGAGCTAACCAGACTGGCACATTTTCAGGAGCTCATTTATTTCATCAGACAATAAAACTTTTTAAACATCAAAACATAGTAAATAGCAATATTTAATTATTTCCAGAGACTCAGTGTTGATGATGACACATATTACATGCTATGCTATGACCAGCAGAGAACTAGTTCTCCTCATGCAAATTTGTAGCTCTTGATTATAATGTTGTTCGTGGATTTTTAAATGTAAATTTACTAAGATGGGAGTTCTAGTGAAGATGCAATGTTGCCCATAGCAACCAATCAGATTCTATCTATTGTCTTCTAAACCCTAAATAAAAAGTAGAATCTGATTCGTTGCTATGGACAATATCCCCTCTTCAATAGAACTCCCTTCTTAGCAAATATACCTCATAACCTAACCTATTAATTGCAGAGGATGAGTGGCGCAGATGACGCCATGCCTTTACACTCCTTTAGGTTAGTTCTCACAGTGTGAGAAGGTGGCTGCAGTGCATACAGATCTACTGTATTTTCCCTTACAGTACTTACAGGTCTATGTAGGAAGCAGTGAAAATATTGGAGTAGTGCGCCAGTGGAGAAGTTGCCCACGGCAACCAATCAGCTGTAATGTATCATTTTATAGAACACACTTGATAAATGTTACTTCAAAGCTGATTGGGCATCTTCACCACTGGTGCACTACTCCACTGCTTCATGAATCGACCCCTTAAGTTTCCAGCACCTACTAATAAACATATATGAAAGGAATTAAACAGGCGATATTGAAAATATCTTCTGTGTAAATTTAAAAAAAGGACCTTTAATATTGTTAGAACCATGGAAGCCTGTGGTATTGGTAACTGCACCTTGAGTCCTATTGCAGAAATGTATATAATTATTATTATTATTATTATTATTATTTTTTTATAACTGCTCAATTTTTTTGTTTGTTTGTTCTACAGGGATAACAATTATACTGTAACGTTTTAACAGATGAAACATAAAAAATCAGAAGGGTTCTATACTTGAGCACTCAAGCAACCAATAACCCCCGCAACCTCATCTTTTTTCCCCTCCCCCATATATTTTGTGTCCTACATATTGCTATTGGTTATATTCGTTGTGATATGCAGTTACTTTATAACATTTCTACAATATAATCAGTGGCGTCTCCTACCTGATTGTAGGAGGGGGGCCGCTGTTGGCCTCAATGCCGGCTCCCCCCCTCCGCTGCTACTGCTCTGCCGCTGCAGTCCCAGGTCCTGCACAATACAGATGACAGGGACCAGTGCATGTGCAATATCGACTTCAGTACTCCGCATGCGATTGCACATACCCACGCTTCTATGGGCTGCTTCGGCTGCAGCACATAGAAGCCAAATCACGGTCCCGGTGCCTGTACACTGCAGATGACAGCCACTGGGACCGTATCAGCCTCAGTACTGCACATGTGCATACCCAGGTTCTTTGGGCTGCTTTTACTGCAGCCCATAGAAGCCAGAGGCAGCCCAAAAAAGAAGGGAACACCTCCCACTGGGACTGCTTTGGGTGACTGACAGGTCGGACTTTCAATAGGAAGTCACTGCCAGTCACAGTGAAGCCAGTGCAGTCTAATGACTACATCTGGTTTCACTACAGTGATGGATATTACCTGGGAGGACTGCAGTACTGCAGCTCATAGGTAAAAACTGTAAGTGAAGATAATGCAATAATAAAAAAACTCTTAAGGGTTAACATGGCAGAAGGGGGTATATGGAGTAGGAAGTATATTATTATATATTGAACTAAACTGTTTCTCAAAGAAAAACATATTACTGTAAATGTGATAATCGAACAGCAGCCAAAAGACCTGATCACAGTGATAGCTGTTTCCGTTTGCGATGCCACTGCTGCCATATTTTAATATATTCTGTCAAACATATAAAAGAATATTTTTTTCTGGTGTGGACCTTCTGAATCTCTATCTGTTGAACCACAAATGCATCACCTGTACTCAAGCATTCAAGGAATTTTGGGGATATCCACACACAGATGCGTCTCACTTAACCAAGTTCCATCCTACAACAATGTCGTTAAACAAATTGGGCATTAAGCGAAGACACGCATAATTAATAGAGTAATTGTTGTTAAGAAAAGGTCTAAATGAAACGTCAACTTGATAACTCTGTTTTACTTTGCATAATGTACAATATTACAGAATATAAAAATGAAATCAGTGAAAATCATTAAAATGATATGCCAAAAGGATTAAAAAAAGGAAGTGCCGGTTCCTGCTAATCGGAGAGCGGTTGTTAAACAGGTAGGTCGTTAGGTGAGGAGCATGTGTAGGAGGCTGTGGCCTAGTTATATGGACGAGTTGCGGCATCAGGTAGTAATGTAAGAGAAACCCCAGCCAGTGTGCAAGTAAGCAAAGGCCTCTCACATCTTGGTTCTCCTGTCTCATTATCAGCCCCAATGTGTAGGTTATATAATACATCCTACTGTATATTTTATATCCATGTGAAGGTACTGTATAAGACCATATCCTGAGCTCTTTCTGTAGGGCCTGGAACTCCATGATTCTCAGTCCTCATTTCCTTTCCCCTTAAAACTAATGCATGTGCTTGTCCCTTGTTGCATGCATAATGGCATACATAGGTGCAATCAAAATCTCTTACTTTACTGATCACGTATTGCATTTATTTATAAACATCTGCAGATCCTGATGGCTATAATGACTTTGACCCCAATGAGGTTTTTTTCCTGCATACTTTAGTGTTTTTATGTTCACAAATACGCAGCATAGTTATGGCAATTAAAAGTTAAAGTGACATTAGTGGCTGGTACAGATCAAGTTAATTCTTCAATCAGCTTGATCATCCTTTCTGGGGGCCTCTTATCTGTTGCTGACTGCCAGAGTGCTGCACAGAGGAACATCCCCCATCCCCAGCTCTCCTGGCCGTTCACACATATGGTTATGCACAACGGGCTCATGCTGGAATTTTGCTTATCTCCTTCGTCTGCAACTGCTCAATACAAAGCAGATGTGCATACGGTTTTAATCCAGTCGCAAGATGGCCGCTAGAAATCTTCTCTAAGGCAAACTGGGACAACCTAAGCGCAGCCAACCGTCAGGCAGCTGGGGACAAGCACAGTACATATTGCAGTTTGGGACATTGCTGTATTTGATGTATTTATTCCAGTATTTAATAAACCTTAATGGATAAGGATAAATCCGCTATTAACTGCCTTATAATAAAATATTGCCCATATTCTAACTCAGATCATACTTGCTATGCTGTTGTAATTACCCCCAAGATACTTCCTGGAGGAAAGACGCCGGTGGCCAGTGTTGGTAAATTAGCCAGCCGCTGCGACAGAATGCACAAGGGGAGGGGCTATGACCACAACATTTGCATAAAATCACTGGAAGTAGGCTGGATGCGGCAGGGTGCCTTGCTCTTTCGGGAGCCCATGGAACTACCCAAACATTTGTGGGTGTCCCTGACATTTTTGGAGAGTGTGCAAGTGTGAGCAGCAGTTCTAATCTTAAGGACCGCTTTCTCCATACGTATGGATAGTAGGAAGGACAGTGCAGTCAATAGGTTGACACCAAAATGTCGACTTTGACATAAGATCATCCTGCACAAGGTCAACTTTGAGGAAAGGTTGACACAAGCAACATTTCGACATGGAAAAGGTCAACACATGGCTCATGTCACCCACAATGCTTCGGACATGTGACTATCACTGAGCTTAACACACTTTACCATTCCCAGTCAGAGTCTATGTGGATGTTAAAGTCTAAAAAAGTATCCCCCCCCCCCCCAAAAAAAAAGTGAAAAACTAATTTAGACCTTTTCATTTGTCACCCATTGCCATAGCAACCTTTTGCCTTGTCGACCGAGTGCATGTCAAGCTTTTGTTAATGTCTAACTAGTAGTGCATGTTGACCTTTGGTAGACCTGCCACCTGGATCCCCCCAATCCCTTCAGTGCAGAGTTATCTCATTCATTGTATTATGTCATTGGTGTAGCTTAATTTAACAATATTAAGGTGCCCATAGACGGTCCGTTCCCGGACCGTCCGTTCTGTACTATGAGATGCGCGCTCCCGCGTATCTCATCGTACGGTACAAAAAGTATGTGCTGCACATACTTTTTGTACTAGGTACACATCGCATCGGATCACAGTGCATACACAAGGCATGCACTAGGGATGCAATCCGATGCGATGCGTGCTAATTAAGTGCCGAACGGATCGTTAAACGGACCGTGTATGGGCACCTTTAGATTAAGCTAGGGCTGTATATAGGGTTACCACCTCATCCCTTTAATTCCGGACACATATTAATTACACAGGTTCTGTGACTGTGACAAAATAGTTGAAATGGAGTCTTGAAGTCAGCCAGCCACAGAACCTGTGTAATTATTATGTTTCCGAAATTAAAGGGATGAGGTGGTAACCCTAGCTGTATAAGCACGAGGGCATTTAAGAGCCTGTGAATTTTGTGATTGTCCTAATAAAGTTGTTGAATAGTTCATTACCCATAGAAGTGCACGTGATTGATAGTTGGAGTAGCCAATTAGGTAGAAAAGGGGTGGTAGCTTATGCAGGGGTATATAAAGGGGAGTCAGATGATGCTGCTTCCTCTTTGAGTCTGGATTCCCACCCTCCCTGCCTTCTTTTTCAATTGCTACCTGGCCTTTCGGCCTTCATCTAATTTGGCTTTACAAAATTAATTAATAATTGGCGGGAAGGCGCTCTCGACCAGGGGTCAATTTTGAGGTACAGGTGGTCACTGTGCGGTATTGCTCCCCTCTACCAGGATGGATGGTGAGTCCTGCCCCTGAGGGGGGACGTTGGTCACTTCCTTGAAGTGTCCTCGCCATGCCATAGGAGGGGCGGTAAGACCGTCACAGTATGGGCTGTGCCTTAAATTCGATGGGGGCGGTTCATCGCCCTGGTTATAAGTTGGGGCGCCGCCATTACTAAAACATTTTGACCTGAGCTGGTCTCCAAGCGCTTTCCTGGCCATCCCTTTCAATAGGGTCGTACCACTTAATAAATATTGTCGACCTTTTAACTTATGCAGTTGTTGTCCTTGTGATTATTTTACAATAAGCTGTCCGTGTGATTCATTTCTAGGGGGTAATTTAGAAGTTAAGTTAAGGTAAATGTCAATCATGATAATTCATTAGGCGCCTTATAGATTATTGCAACGTCCATGTGATCTGTTTTGATAAACGGTTTTATAGATAGGAATATATTTCAGTATGACCCAGCTGTTGACTTATGTAGAGGTAACATGACTTAGAGCACTGTTTATTATTTGTTTAACAGGACAGTAAAACCGGTAGAAGAGTTCTGTGTAATGCTGCCTGTGTCATGTATACAACCCCCCATTGCTGCCAGTTGGGCAGATGTGTTTATCTTGTGTAATGTACCCCGGTCACAGTACAGCAGAGTTACCCTGCAGATGGACGGACTGTTGACAGTAACACTAAGTGGGAGCTATTTAAGTCCTTTCCGTATTCTCGCTTGTCACAGGTTTCTATTGTGTCTGACACAGAACATATGTCCCTCCTGCTCTCTGCTCCATAGAACTTTGCTTTTTGGTTAATTCTTTTATTTATCTTTGAGTTTTTTACCAGGTACGTTAAGATAAATATATCGTTTGCAAGCTTGTACTGGGTTACTGGAGACATTGAACAGATTTTGGAGTTCTCTTACAGGCCATGTGGTAAGGCATAGGTAGAATTATTTTACATAACCGCCTCCATGTCCAAGGAATAGAACAGACAAAAACAAACATCCTAACAAATAAACAAATAAAAAGTGCGGTGCTCAGTATTCATTTTATTTAGTGTTTAGTGCAGTGGTTCCCAAACTTTTTGAATCACAGCACCCTAAAATATCAGAATATTTTTCACGGCACCCCTAGGCCAAAAGTTGGTTACTAATTTCTGGAAAAATATTTAAAAAGTTGTGATTTAAATGTTTTACTTAGGTCCACTTATGTGGTGAGAAACATGATTCACTTCTGTTTACCCACATATTCTTAATTGGAAGCCACAAGCACTGATTTTTCCTATTTCGTTGCCCATAAATAACTTGGATTGATTCTGGACCACCAACCTGAGGCACCCCTGCAAGTGCTCCAAGGCACCCCAGGGAGCCTAGGCGCACAGTTTGGGAACCACTGGTTTAGTGCATAAAAAGCTGCTGGAACGGAAGGGATTGTATATACTGTATAAAGCTTTAAAAGAGGTTTTTGCATGAAATTCCCTTTTAGCATCAGCAAAAGCTAGTAGAAATAAGCAGGGACTGGCCAGGATCCACTTGCAGTAACAACAACAACAAAAACTAAAAAATATATTGAAATAACAAAATACATAAAATATGTAAAAAACCCCATAAAACCATAACAACATATTATATGAGGCGCCGCTCAAGTCAAAATTACGGCTCCCTGAATATGATGTATGACAAGCTGGATATGTTGGGAGTCCCCCCTGCAACTCCATGCACACAGCATCTTTACACTGTGAGAGAGGGGCTAGGGACATGGCCAGCAGCTCTCATAGCTCTGACCATGCCCCCCAGCCGCAAAATGGGGGCGTAGCCTCAGGATCACGGTAATTTCTGCAAAGCCACACCCCCTCTTAGTGAGGCCAAGGGCCTTTGCATGAGTCCTGTTACTGCAGAGTAGCACCCTGCAACTGGGATCAGGATCCAAAAACACCGTCCTCCTAACTCCTCAGCTCGACAGTAAGAAGGTCGACAGTCAAAAGGCCAACACATGACAAAGGCCGACATGCATTAGGTTGACATGGTCACAAGGTTGACACAACCAAAAGACATGGAAAAAGGTCGACATATTTTTCATGGGGTTTTTTTTTTAACCGACTTGTTCATACTGTATATTCAAGATTTAGTTTGCCAGTTACATTGTCTGACTTCCATCCAACAACTGATTATACTAATGACCCGTACACACTGGGCAAGTTTCACGTGAAAGCCATTCAGTTTTCTTGTCTGAGCGGTTTTAGCATGAAACCCCCCCCCCCCAGTGTCTACTGGGCAGCACTCCCGCATCATCGCTGCCAGCTGCCGCTCATCTGCTGGCATTACCAGAGAAGCGATGGAGAGGACGGCTTTCCATAGCCTCCTGCTATGGTAAGTCGTCAGCCCCAGGGAAAAATCGCGGGGAAGGGGCGAAAAACGCTCAGTGTGTATTTACTGAGCGTTTTTTTTCAGCCCAGTGATTCTCCCCATCATCGTTATCCTTACACACCTGGCATAATCACCCAGTGTGTATGGACCTTAAGGCAGACATGTGCAAGAGTAATAAAGGTGAGAAAAATAAGGTTTTAGCCTATCAGCTCCTAAAGGCTGCCATACACCAGAATGATGTGCACATGATCCTTACAATTTTGGCGGGTCGTGCGCTGGATTGCGTGCAGTCGAGTGGTCGTCCCTCATTGTGTCGAGTGGTCGTCCCTCATTGTGTCGAGTGGTCGGCCTTTAGATCACGTGTGCTGCCCGTCTGGTCCATTGGCTTCCACTGTGGTCGTAAGCATATACGATCACTCGTAAGACCGCACATACAACTTGCATACAACCTGGTCATATGCAGGTCATTCTGGTGTATAGGGGCCTTAACTATCATGTTACGGGCTGTGTTTGAAGAATTACACACAGGAGTTGATTGGTTGGTACTTTGTCTCTTTCCACTTTATCTGTCCCTTGCTTTGATAGATATGCCCCTAAGCTGGGTACACTCTATACAATGGGGCAGATGTATTAACTCTTTCAGTGCCAGCATCTGTGTGAGAGATGTGCAACATAGCCACTAAAAATCCCAGATTCGCTAACATTTGTTATGTAAATGTAAATAAAAAATGCTGTGTAAAAAAAGATGATTTTTCCTATATAACTGTGGTTCCCAAACGTTTTTGAATCACGGCATATCAGAATATTTTTCAGGGCACCCCTAGGCCAAAAGTTTGTTACCAAAAATAAAAAAATAATTAAGTTGTGCTTAAATGTCATCTTAAGGTCCAGTTATGTGGTGAAGAAAATGATTCACTTCTGTTTAGCCACATATTTTATAATTGAAAGCAGTTATTCTGCCTTTTACATTGACCATAAACAATTTCAATTGGTTCTGGACCACCATCCTGAGGCACCCCTGCAAGTGCTCCGAGGCACTCAGGGAGCCACGGCACACAGTTTGGGAACCACTGCTATATAAGATAAACAATACCGGTCAATATGATGAATAAAAATGTTTGCTGAGCATTTTTCACACCTAGTTTCACAAATTCCCTTGGCACTTAAAGTGGTGATAAGCTTATTGGCTAATTTATTGGCTGAGATATCGCATTCCACTTTATCACGGCTTTATCACCACTTTATCACTTTACCAGAATTAATACATCTGCCCTGATGTTTGTTAATGGTAGTGCTTATCATTATGGGCCAGATGCACTAAGCTTCAAAAGTGATAAAATGGAGAGTGATAAACAACCAACCAATCAGCTCCTGCCTGACATTTTTCAAACACAGTCTGTGACATGGCAGGTAGGAGCTGATTGGTTGGCTGTTTATCACTCTCCATTTTATCACTTTTGAAGCTTAGTGCATCTAACCCTCAATGTGTACCCACTATGGGCCAGATGCACTAAGCTTCAAAAGTGATAACATGGAGAGTGATAAACAGCCAGCCAATCAGCTCCTGCCTGCCATGTCACAGACTGTGTTTGAAAAATGTCAGGCAGGTGCTGATTGGTTGGTTGCTTATCACTCTCCATTTGATCACTTTTGTAGCTTAGTGCATCTGGCCCTATATCAATAACGATGCGCACTCCTGCAGTTCCTTAATGATAACCCCAATTGGCTGAACATCCAGTCATATCTGATGATATTGTCAGTGACTGCATGTTCAGTGGGACTCCGTGTGACGTCACTGACCCATATTGTGTTAACCCGTAGGTTGTTAATTTTGATGCCGCATATCGTATTCGTAAGTCTACAACACTTTTATCCAATCCAAATGCTGTGTTTGTTTATTAGCCCTGTCAATATGAGCTTGGTCTTATTTCTGTATTTGCCATTTATAGGTTTATCCTGTACACTGAACAGTCTGCTCTGTATAATTCTGCAGGACTGGTGACTGCCCACTGGTTTCATCATTTGCTGGATTTCAGCCATGGTCTCAAACATGACCTTCCTGTTGGCTGTGAATCCTGTTTATGTGTTTTAGTGTCCCGTTTGTCTCTAAATATGCTCTTTTGTTCTTCTATGGATAGAAAAATACAATTGACGGTTATTGGTTAAATCGGTGTCTGATTATACAGTAATCACCCTTTATATAAAATGAATTATAAAGAACAGAGGCGCACGACCTGCAGTCCAGGGTCCCAGAAGTCTCTGGCAATTGTCTCTCAGTTTTAAATGTTTAAATGAGCCCCAGTGACAGACAGACACCAGTCTCTACCTGGAGGCATCGTAAGTGTGACTCTCCCTCCCTACTACCTGTCTCCTTCAGTATATTTATGTCTAGACACAATCTGGAACCACTTGAGAGCCTAGCCTATGTGCTTGAATCCACTTTTATAGGGCCTCGAAATTTGTTCTATTCATAAGCAGTGACGGAATCTGGCATTACATGGCCATACATATGAGCGGACCCATAGAGGTGTCACTCTAAATCAGTCAGGCTTGCATTGCGGGTAAGCTCTGCAGATCAGATGGAATTCATTTCCTCCATGCTGGTGCTCGCTTAATGCCAGCTATTACACTAAGACTGGTGCTCGGCTTGCAGTAGATGTGAGAGTGGACAGCGCGCAATGATGCAGAACTACATTATATATTGATAATACTATAATGGCTACCATCTGTATTACATATGTCTATAATCCACCTTCAAACAAATATGATGTTAAACCTAAGTGGTTTACAACTTCCCAAGAACTAATGTACAATAACTTTCTATGTGACTATCGGCGCAGACGTCCTAGGATAGAATTGTTTTTGAAAGTTTTGCAAATCTGCAGGTCAAACCTTCCATATCACTCTACAATCAGTACAAAGGAGGTCATTCTGGTTGGCTCGCTGCTTAACGAGCCTCGCGCCATGCAAGCGAATGCCCACTCCCCTCATCACCACCTTGCGAATATAGCCATCGCACTGCGATTGGATGTTTTGCATTAACATCCATTTGCAGGGTATCGCGTGGGGCCAAATCATTCGATGGTCGCCAACCATTGAATCATTTCTACCATGCATGCAAAACTGTCAGTCTGGGCTGACTTAGATTTACGGCATTCGGGTGTGAGAACTGGGCGGGCAGGTGACGTCCTGTGGTCCTAACCCGCCCCCAGAAGGCAGTTGCCTGCATGCATTTGCATGTGCCTGTGTGATCACCTTCCTCAGTCCTCGGTGTGAACACGCCAGGGACCAAGTCAATCAAATTCAGGGCCAAAGTCCCAAATGTGGGGCACAATGTGACTACCTCTCTGATACACCGAGACATTCCTACAACTGGCTGAGGACACTTTTACATTTTGCTAAACCCCTCATAGTTTGAGTGTCACTAATTGTGATTGTCCTACAGGAATCTACAGGAATCTGGACTGTTGGACTCTTTCTAGACCATAATCATATGTTGCCCGATCCAGCAGGCAGGAAATGTAATCAATCACCGTTCACCAAAAGTATTATTGAAAGATCTGCTATAATAACAAGCATAAGTGTAAGGGAAACTATAAGAACCAGAACCTTTTTTCTTCTTTTCTCACCTTCTTCTACAGTGGAAGTAACAGAAATGTTGTTACTCAATTGTATATCATGCTGCTTTCACACTGTAAAACCTGCTTTGACCCGATTTTTGAAACGTTTCTTTAAACCGGGTCAGAGCAGGTTTTACACCTTTCATACTGCATGTTTTAAACAGTATATTACTGGTTAATTACCATTTTTGTACCTTTCCCATTGACCCCATTGTGAATGGTACAAAACGGTAATTAACCAGTAATATACCCCCCTCTCCTGGTACCTGGCAGCTTGCAGCAGTCCAGGCAGCGGGCAGTGTGCGGCAGCTAATATGCCCGCCCTTCATGATATTAAAGGTGCATTTTTATAAGGCAAGCAATGTGGTCATTGCTTATAATGTCACAAGACCCGTCCACTCGCCTACTGTCAGTGGCAGCAACGCTCATGTGGGCAGTGTGCGGCGGCGGTCCGTTCGGCGAATGTGAAGTAATCAGCGGGGGTCCCTGCAGCGGATGGGAACTAGCGCTACTAGTTTCCAAATGCACACTGCCCACATGAGCGTTGCTGCCGCTGACAGGAGGTGAGTGGACGGGGTTTGTGACATTATATACAATGACCACATTGCTTGCCTATAATATCATGAAGGGCGGGCATATTAGCTGCCGCACACTGCCCGCTGCCTGGACTGCTGCGATCTGCAAGGTACCAATGGAGGGGGGGTGCAGGGCAGGTGGTGGCGGGTTGTAATCCAGGTACCAGGGAAGGATGGGAGGAGGGGTTTGTAGGCCAGGTACCAGGGGAGGGGGGGGGGGAGGGGGTAGGGCAGGTACCAGGGGAGGGGGAGGACTATTGAGGGATCTTAAATACCATTTAAGACCCTTTCTCACTTCCAAAAAAACGGCTCTTAAACAGGTAGGTCACTGCTTTTTACCCGTATAACAAATACCGGTATTTGTTAAATGGGTAAAGCACCCTGGAGCTTTCCTACTGCAGCTCTACCTGCTTAAAAAGGCTAAAACAACAGCAATTTACAGTTTTAAGAGCTGCAGTGGGAAAGGGGTATCAGAAGCCACTAATATATATGTTGCTGGATATTTGTGTTATTGGATAAAAAGGATTATTTTATTTTGTTTGTAATTGTTTTTTAAAAACAACGTAATGGCTGCATAGACATAGAGGAGATTAAACATGAGAGCTGGGTGGGGCCTTAAGTGGCATGTGACACTGAGAGCCTATAGAGACAAGGGTTGGGTCAGAGTTAGCATTGTATATAATTCCCTGGGGAGGAGGAGTCTCCCTCTTTTCCCTGGAGAAATTCCCCACCCTCCCTCCCTGGGTTTTTTGACCGGTTACTGCTTGGTGAGTCTTTAATAGCGTTAGCTGACAGGCGGGAAAGAACGGCAAGTTCATAGAGTTTAATGAGTTTATTGAGTTATGTCTAGTGCGTATTTGGTCTTGTTCGGTGCGCTTGCCCCTCATTGGCTTAGGCCTTCGCTACATTACCCGACCGGGGATAGCGATCCCATCCGGCTGGGTGGGCAGTTGATGCAGTGGGTAGAGTGGATACCGCTTGAGGTTGTTAGGCCAAATTACGTATACTAGTTTGGGGTGGAGATTAGCCCTAGCCGTTCTTCCTGGGCCACCATTTTAATAATTAATTAAATGACAATAAACTAAAAACAAACAATCAAAATTAGCTTAAAATATTTCAAATAAATCAGCTAACAAGTTTCTGCCAATCTAAGTCTCCTGTCTTTATTTCTTGAGTACAGTATAAGAATAAAGTTGTGTAGGCAACATGCCTCGAGGTCACACATCTGCTCTTACAATGTTTAAAACAACGTAATGGCTGCATAGACATAGAGGAGATTAAACATGAGAGCTGGGTGGGGCCTTAAGTGGCATGTGACACTGAGAGCCTATAGAGACAAGGGTTGGGTCAGAGTTAGCATTGTATATAATTCCCTGGGGAGGAGGAGTCTCCCTCTTTTCCCTGGAGAAATTCCCCACCCTCCCTCCCTGGGTTTTTTGACCGGTTACTGCTTGGTGAGTCTTTAATAGCGTTAGCTGACAGGCGGGAAAGAACGGCAAGTTCATAGAGTTTAATGAGTTTATTGAGTTATGTCTAGTGCGTATTTGGTCTTGTTCGGTGCGCTTGCCCCTCATTGGCTTAGGCCTTCGCTACATTACCCGACCGGGGATAGCGATCCCATCCGGCTGGGTGGGCAGTTGATGCAGTGGGTAGAGTGGATACCGCTTGAGGTTGTTAGGCCAAATTACGTATACTAGTTTGGGGTGGAGATTAGCCCTAGCCGTTCTTCCTGGGCCACCATTTTAATAATTAATTAAATGACAATAAACTAAAAACAAACAATCAAAATTAGCTTAAAATATTTCAAATAAATCAGCTAACAAGTTTCTGCCAATCTAAGTCTCCTGTCTTTATTTCTTGAGTACAGTATAAGAATAAAGTTGTGTAGGCAACATGCCTCGAGGTCACACATCTGCTCTTACAATGTTTAAGAGATCAGCCAGAATTCTGTGAAAATAAGACTGGATAGATTCTTCTGGGATCCTAGTAGTTTAATAAGATGTCCATCTAGAGCAGGGGTTCCCAATCTTTTTCGAATCACGGCACCCTAGATTATCAGAATTTTTCCACGGCACCCCTAGGCCCAGAAAAATATATTTTAAATTAAGTAGATTGTGTTTATATGTGCTTCTTAGGTTCAGTTATGTGTTAAAGGGCAGGATTTGCTTCTGATTGTACACATATGTTATGATTGGCAGCCACCAGCACTGGTTTTGTCCATAAATAATTGATCACAAATAATTTTTATTGGTCCTGGACCACCAACCCGTGGCACCCCTGCAAGTGTCCTGAGGCACCCCAGGGAGCCACGGCACACAGTTTGGGAACCATTGATCTAGAGGTTAAAAACACAACAACAATGGGACATTATTTATTATGCATACAGTAGCAAACAATGTTATGCAGCTTGTCTACAAATAATGTTACACTGTATCGGACCTTTTTTTTTATACAAAGAAAATCACAATTAAATACAGTATATAGCAGGGGTCAGGGAACTTTTTTGACCTTTTACCCCAAAATATATATAGATACGCCGACGATACCCCCTTGATTTGAAAGGAAGGAAATCATATATTATTCATTATTTCATTTCAAAATTTTATTGTGGAATGGGAGAACACACAAACACCTCATTATATATAATATTATGAATATGCAGATGTTTTTTTTGCTACTAATCAGATAATTATATATATAAAAAAACTAGCTTAGTTTAACAGTTATAAAGTTATATAGCACACATCCTTCTCCCCCCAGCATTTCAGCTTGAGCCGAGAGTAATATTATATGCCAGGCTCTGCTGTTAGTACCCGACCGAGCATAAGCCACATACCTCTCTACCTCCCCCCTAGCCTTAGTGGGCATTCCCAATGTGTCTCTCCCACCTGTTCTAATGTGTCGGTCCATCTCCGGGGGCAGCTGCTGAGCGGCACTGCAGCACACACTACACACCATAAGGCGGGTCAGGCAGTGTCCACGTTCTCCATCCTCCTTCATGCACATCAGTCTGCCCCAGCCCCTGGAATGAGATGTGACATGGCACCGCTGTGCCGCTCCTCAGACTCCTCATAACCACATACATACAGAGGTGGCCACACAGATGCCTCCGACCCGGCCGGAACATAATTAAAGGGCGCGCACCTCAATCTGGGCGGAGTGTGTCCCAGGCACCAATACAATAAGAGTGCCCGGCTGTGTCTCGGCAGTGTGACCGCCCATTACCCCCAGGAATTAAATTTTTACCCCATTTGGGGTAATTTACCCCTGTCCCCTGACCACTGGTATATAGGCATGCTATATATGATTTTAATCAACAAAGGGTGCTTGTGTGTCTAGTTAGCCTCACAATGTGCTTAGAGTGCAATTAACAGGGAAAAAATGGAATAATGACATATACAGTACATGAGCTATTTTGACAAATCAAAGTCTATTTTGCATTTTTAAGGTTAGAAATAATTTGTAAAAGGTTTATTTGTTACAAATGTGCTCTAATTTTGTACTTGTAAATGAATTTAAACATTGCTGATTCTAACTCGCCCCAACACACCTGCTCTAAATATGTCTGACGCTATTGACCTTTTTTTGTCTGAGTTACAAGACCAGACTGTTCAGCGTACAGGAATATAAATGGCAAATATAGAAATGACCAAGCTCATATTGACAGAGCTAATAAACACAGCGTTTGGATTGCTGAAAGATAAAAGTGCTGGAGACTTACGTATACGATATGCAGCGTTCTATGTATAACATGGGTAAAACATCTGGATCCAACTTTTTTACCGGCGGCTCTTATTTGAAGCTGAAACCTACCATGTTTAAGTGTACTCGGACGATATTACATTGGCTGACTTTGAGAAATGTTCGAAAAATCTGACATTTCTCAAATGGCCAAAAAATCAGCTGCCATTACATTTTAGAATCCAATATGCACAATTTTTAAATTGGGATTTAAAAGCATGGGGCCACTATATTTAGAAGTGGACCCTTAAAGTTAGATACAGTACAAGCTGCCTCACCACAGATTCAGTAATTACCCCCTGTGGTTTGGGACTCCAAAAATACTTTTTTAGAAATATGGCAATGTCAAGTAATTACTATCTCAACGATTTTATAAAGAATTTAAATCAAACTACTGTAGCATCAACACTCATCTTCCATCACAACATATATTTCCAGAAAATGATGTTCCACCGATAGCGCCATGATTCTTCTAATGCTTGGTCACTGCGGCTGAAAACAATTTGAAAGGAAAATGTTATTTTTACCTTGAACAGCTTATGTTTCTTTATGTCGCATCTCCGTTGCAGCCAAATCTCTGCCTGTATTATTTTTATGTTTATAATGGAAAATGGCTGTGAAAAGCAATATTTTATTTTCCTTTGGAATAAGTAATGGAAGTTTGTGAGTGTTTACAGAATAATCCTCCTTACATTAATAAAATAAATATGTTCCTTAGTCATATATTACATAAAGAATCACTAATGCCTAGGCCTAGCAAACTTCCATAGAGCACTAATGAAGAATAATGAAGCATTCTAAGTGGAGTATAACCTAGCTCCGGGAGATATAGGGAGTATTTTATTCCAGAATAGAGTCAGAATGTCGGCAGGTGGAATGTTTACACCTGATTTCAGGGTTATAGTAAGAGGGCCTCATTTGGATTTGTATGCAACCCTGAAGGTTTACATACACATTTATTTATTAAGTTATTTATATAGCGCACACATATTCCGCAGCGCTTTTCAGAGAATATTTGAGCATTCACATCAGACCCTGCCCCAGTGGAGCTTACAATCTATTCCTTACCACATGTACTCGCACACACATTCACTCTTGGGTTAAATGTGTTGATTTTGTTTGACATTATCAGAATGTCAACAGGTATAATGTCAACATTATGGTTATGCTGAAGGCAGGAGGGATAGGCTGCAGGGGGTATTGTTAAGGTGCAGGGGTTAAGGTGCCAATACTGTACATTACTGCGATGTATTACAGCAGTGTATGGGCCATCTGACCCCCATGAGCCCCCCAGGACCTTCCCAGGCAGCAGGATTGCATGCCACATATATATATATATATATATATATATATATATGGAACTTGTTTCCTAGCACGGCGCCCACGATATTACATTGTATGGCATCTCATTGCATCGCATCGCATGCGGGCATATGGCATGCGATGCGATTAAAATTTGTATAAGCACCCTAATGGGTGATTATAATGTGAAATACACCCCCACGCCACCCCTACTATCAATGCCAACCCAAAGCGTGGCGAGCACAGCGAGCCCACGAGGGGCGGAGGTACGCGTCCTCCGTCCTTTTCATACCCCCACTATCCACGTCGGTGTGGAGTTGATTTTATATAGTGTGGCGAGCCCGAAGCATGGCGAGCGGCCGCGTATTACTTCACATGTATTCCACGTCCCCTTGCGGGGCTCCCTGCGCTTGCCACGCTTCGGGCTCGCCACACTATATAAAATCAACTCCACGCCAACGTGGATAGTGGGGGTATGAAAAGGTCGGAGGATGCGTACCGCCGCCCCTCGCGGGCTCGCTGCGCTCACCACGCTTCGGGTTGGCGTTGATAGTGGGAGTGTCGTGGGGGTGCTTTTAACATTGTAAGCAACCATTACGATGCCTATACAATTAATAATCTTATAGGGGGGCCATTTAACATTGAAAGCACCCATTAGGGTGCTTATACAATTTAAAATCGTATACCATCGTATTGTATAGCATTGTAATCTTTAGGGTTAATAATAAAGGGAGAGTTCAGGCTAGCTGATAAATACTTACCAAACGCTGGAGAGTCGGAGGTCTGACCTGGAAGAAGCCATTGCAGCCGCCAGGAGAGGTAAATCACTGCCTGGTGATGATATGTCTACATTTCATCATTGTGTACATGATGCAAGTCATCAACATCATGGTGGTCAACATATCATTTCCAACCCGTATAGTTCAATAAAAACTGGACAACTGGGGGTGTTCTAAAATGTAAGTTACAGTAAATCAACTTCAGCTGTGGGTAAAAAGTTTTATTAAATGATTTGGAACGTCAGCATATTGGGGGTTATTCTAGTTCACTCTTTCTGACAAAATCCTTCTTAGATGTACAAAACCATGTGCACTGCAGGTGGGGCAGGTGTTACTTGTGCAGAGAGAATTAGATTTGGGTGGGGTTTTACTTCAAAGTGAGATCTATATTGCAGTGTAAAAATAAAGCAGTCAGTATTTACCCTGCACAGAAACAAAATAACTCACCCGAATCTAATTCTCTCTGCACATTTTACATCTGCCCCCCCCCCCCTGCACTGCACATGGTTTTGTCCATTTAAGAAGGATTTTGACAGAAAGAGTGAACTAAAATAACCCCCATTATTTCCTGTTATGCAATAAAAATAAATAAAAGTCACTTTTATTTTAATTTCCATACCAGGGGCACGTACGCAGAAATCAGTGGTCATTTAGTAACAAGCCAATATACTGTAGCGGTCAACTAGATTAAGAAGTTAAAAAGTTTCTGGAAGTGATATATTTAACATACGGTTTACATTGTAATGTACAAATATGTTTATGCTTTTCCTCTATTAATTCCTGTGTTTAAAGGGAAGATAAAATGTATCAGAAGATATAGTATTCGGGTATACTGCATCTTCCGACACCCATGTGTCGTCATGTAGATGTGTTCTCCAGCCACGGAGAAGATCGCACCTCTCTTATCTTGCTCCCCTAAAACTCATCGTGTCTGATGCCCAAACTTTGCACACAACAAAAATCAGAACCAGGACTGTGCTCCTAATGAAACAGAGTATTTCTTATCCTCTTGGCCAAACTGCTCGAAAATTGGTCCATTCCTTTTAGAAAACCAGATGTTTTGGATGCTTGGAGTTCAGATTGCTTCATTAACCCCTGCCAGAGGAAACGGAGCTCTGGGTAAAACTCACCCCCATCCCCTTTCAGGGTTCATTGTCCTGGGACAAAAGTGTTTCCTGCAAAGAGTTAACAGGTCTCCCTGACAGTCAGATATTCAGGGAGCTTCCTGTGAAGATGTCAGGTCAAGAGCACTCAGACATAGTTGCCGCACACTGTTCCGCTAATATTATCCCAACACGCCTTTGTTTTCTGCATACACTACTAAAAGTATTTCCGGTACTTGTGAGTTATCTGGGCGTCCGATTTTGGATCCGATATCGTATGCGATATCGTATGCGATATCGCATGCAAATCGCATGCAAATCGTAAGTACAAAATCGGGAGCCTCACAAGTACCGATTTGCTATTCATTTCATTACCCCACTATCCCCAAAGTGTGTCTATCAACGTGAACCCGAAGCGTGGCGAGCGCAGCGAGCCCGCGAGGGGCGGCGGTACGCGTCCTCCGACCTTTTCATGCCCTACTATCCACTAGGGCGTGGAGTGAGAATAGAATAGTGTGGCGAGCGCAGCGAGCCACCGAGCCCGAAGCGTGGCGAGCGCAGCGAGCCCCGCGAGGGGACGCGGACACCTTCACAGGTATCCGCGTGCCCTTGCGGGCTTCACAGGTGTCCGCGTCCCCTCGCGGGGCTCGCTGCGCTCGCCACGCTTCGGGCTCGGTGGCTCGCTGCGCTCGCCACACTATTCTATTCTCACTCCACGCCCTAGTGGATAGTAGGGCATGAAAAGGTCGGAGGACGCGTACCGCCGCCCCTCGCGGGCTCGCTGCGCTCGCCACGCTTCGGGTTCACGTTGATAGACACACTTTGGGGATAGTGGGGTAATGAAATGAATAGCAAATCTGATGCAAATCGCATGCTAAATCGCATGTAAATCGCATGTAAATCGCAAATCGGATCCGATATCGTATGCGATATCGTATGCGATATCGCATGCAAATCGCATGCAAATCGTAAGTACAAAATCGGACGCCCGGATAACTCACAAGTACCGTATTTCCATTCACTTTATTCAAAGAAAATAACATGCCGTTTCTGGGACTTTAAAGCTGTGTTAGGCCTCAGTTTGATTAGTAATCTGCATTCTACTGTATATCTAGTATACCAGGGGTTAAAAGAAGGAATGTGCCCAGGCCTGGAGCAGTCAGAGGACCGACACATAAAGACAGAGAAGTAGATGGGCGTCTTGACCCCATTAGCTTGTGTCCCCATCCAGCAAGCACTAATTGCTCATTAAAAAGCTTTAATGAACTTGTGCATGAATGCCTGGGCCCTTGAACCTGTTGCTGGCTTCTGCCTCCTCTTGCTGTTTGCAGGGAGATGGTTGGTTAGACTGCAGATAGTACATAGAGAGCACAGATGATCTGCCCATTGAAGTGCAGTGAATTTACGCAAAGGTCTGACAAGTGTAGTTGACAGTTCTAGGTAGTGTAGTGTAGGGGGAACTGCAGGAAAGAATGTGTTTTGCTTATTGTACTAAAGAACATCTGGACACTATTGTGGACTATTTGTCATTGTGATTTTCACGAGAAGTACAGTTTACGCATTTTATAATCTGCGGTATTTATCGGTGAGTTTATACATGATACTGCCTGCCTTACTTATTATGGCCCCCAAGCACACCATTGTTCTTACTGATGTTTTGTAATTTATCAAGTTCCGAATTTGAACAATATCTTAAGATAGGGAAGGTAAAAAGAAAAAGAATTCTGAAATCACCTTTATGAACTCTTTCTTCATTAACAATTATCTCGGCTGGAAAGATAGCTAAAAGATATGAAGAATTACAACAGGACTTTCATTGAATAGACTTCAACCATAATATTCAATTTTACTAAAATGTTATATCCAGTGCGATTTTTCAGCAGGAACCAGCAGGAACTCAGTTCCTGAACCTCTAATTAAATATGACATCAACAGGAACTGGGTTCCTGAACCTGTTCTGGGCCAAAATGTACTTTCCATAAGATAAGTTGGTACTTATTTTATTTCCATCGCAGGGCATTGTACAATGAAAAATTGTGTCGCATCGCATGCGATGAGATGCGACGCGATTTTACCCGATTTTTAATTGTATGGCTTCTGACCATGTTAAATGCCCCCCCCAGACCCGATTTTTAATTGTATACCCACCCTCATGGCTCATGACTATGCGAAATGCCCCCCATTGTTAACGCCACCCCACTATCAATGCCAACCCGAAGCGTGGCGAGCGCAGCGGTACGCGTCCTACGACCTTTTCATACCCCCACTATCCACGTCGGCGTGGAGTTGATTTTATAAAGTGTGGCGAGCGCAGAGCCACCGAGCCCGAAGCGTGGCGAGTGCAGTGAGGCCCGCGAGGGGACGTGCATAACTTCCCATTTAACATGGAAATCAATGGAAAATCGCGTCCATCGCATCGCATGCCATTATAATGGCATGCGATGCAACGCAATATTAAAATTGTATACACAGCCCCGGGAAAAGGCTGAAATCCGGGTCCATCGCATGCCATCGCATACCTTAATTAGTGGCATGCGATGCGATGCGATGGGCGCCGTGATAACACACAAGTACGATAAGTTTTATTTAAAGTCCCCTGTGAGTGCCTTTGTTTCTAAATACAATCTCTCTCTCTCTCTCTCTCTCTCTCTCTCTCGTAACGTATCATGAGATGTATCAACACCTTCCTTTGTCTAAATAAAAACATTTGTTAACAAAAAAATGCATCAGAAGCCAAAGTACGTTTTTGAAGTTTTTTTTAACTTTATCATTAGAACAGCATTAATAAATACGGTACTTATATGTTAGTTGGGCACCCACTCTAGTTAGTACGCTCATACCCAGGGCCGGTGCAAGGCACCGGAGTGCCCCAGGCGAGTGGGGGTGCCCCGGTGCCCATCGGGGGTGGGCTGAGGGGTACCTGCTGCGCCGTCTGGCAGGAGCGGGCAGGGGTGTCCGTGCCGCGGGGGTACCTGCGGTGCTGTGTATTAAGCTGGTGGTGGGGTCCCTGCAGTGATTAGCAAATAACTAGCGCTATCTGGCGGCGGCGCGGGAAGCGCTTCTGATTTTGAAAACACTTGCCGCACGCTGATTGGCTGAATCTCAGCCAATCAGCGAGCGGCAAGTGTTTTCAAACCCAGCAGCGCTTCCCGCGCCGCCGCCCGGCCGCCGGATAGCGCTAGTTATTTGCTAATCACTGCAGGGACCCCGCCGCCAGTTAAATACACAGCGCAGCAGGTACCCTCGCTCCACGGACACCCCTGCCCGCTCCTGCCAGACGGCGGTACGGACACAGTACCGCAGGTAGTGGTACCCCCGCAGCATGGACACCCCTGCCCGCTCCTGCCAGCACCTCCGCTCACCTCCATGCGGGGGGTGATGGGCGAACTGCCGCCCTCCAGTGGCCGGCGCCCTAGAAAAATGCAAATGCCTAGAGCTGCCTAGTGGTGGTGCCGGCCCTGCTCATACCCCCACTATCCATGGCCCTTATTCTGGTTGGTGCGGCCAGAGCCGCACACGGTGCTCTGGCCGCACAAACCAATCCCCGCCCACGAGACGGATCGCCACGGCCGTCCGTACACGGACGGCTGGCGATCCGCATAAAAATGGTGGAGGCGTACGCCTCCACCATGGTGGGAGCTGCCCCCTGCATTCGATGGTCGTCGACCATCGAAGGCAGGTCCGCACGCCCCAGCAGCTCCCGCAAGCTGAGACCACACGGACAATCGTCCGTGTGCTAGCTTGTATGGGGGCTGAGAGCTGACATCCGGCGACGTCAGCTTTCCGCCCCCATGAGTTGCGTCATACCCTCATTACCATGCATACGCCCCGCGTTTGCATGGGAACGCCCATGAAACGCGGGGCGTACACATAGGGAAATGAGGGTATGAAGCCCCTCACGCCCCTATACGCCCCCTTTGCGGCGGACGAAATACGTCTGCGGCGAAGGGGGCTGCACATGCGCAGATTGACCTCTGCGCATGTGCAGAATAAAAACATCGGCGGTACGGCCGCACGCGGGCCGTACCGTCCGAATTAGAATAAGGGCACATGTCGGCGTGGAGTTGATTGTATATAGTGTGGTGAGCGCAGCGAGCCACCGAGCCTGAAGCGTGGCGAGCGTAGCGGAAAACTAAGCAAATAGCTTAGTGGGCGCCCAACTAACATATAAGTACCATAAATACATATTTTTTCAATCTGACAAAAGCAACGATGTGCCATTCATTTATTACTGGATGCAAGATGCCCAGGTGGTCCACAGTCACACTGCACAGCCTGTACCCATTCATGATACCTCTCCATTAGCACCACAGAAATCACAACAACTTCCCAGAGACCTGAGCATGTGCAGTACTGAAATCACTGGGATATTGGCACGGATGCCATGTTCTTGGAGATCATCACATACGCAGTGGTCTCTGGCACAGTGCCATAGTCTACTTGGGACATTCGCCAGTGATAGATGTGGGACCACATGAGCCCCCTCCTCTGTGAATACCCCACATTTTCAGATGATTCATGCGTTTCATAATAAACAGGCCTCTGTACATTTATTTTACCATGCCTGAGCATGCCTAATTGGCTCATTAATTCCAGAGCATCTTTGCAGAATGTAATTTTGCACATTGCCTTACTTAAAAAATGAGAAGTCTGTTGGGATCACCATTCAGTTTGGATTCATGTACCTCTTCTTTGCCATACATTGTTTTTTCCTTTCCACTGTTATTTTACAAGGCTGCTGCCCTCCTGAATTCCATCTTTAGCTCCATCTGAATGTTCCGGGACCCGCCGTGACCCAGCATTGTGATTCTCTGCAATGTCAGGAAGTGGGATAAGTGCCGGCACTTGGAAAACTCCACCCACCTTAAGTGCAACTTCCTGTAATAAATGTCCATTGATTATATGTCTGGACCAAAATCTGTACTGAACTTATAGAGTGAATTCTTCCACTTTCATTATTAATTCTCTCACCACGGACTGTTATGCACAAGGGCTGAGCGATAGTGTCAGTCACTGGTGGTGGGCGAGGCGGGTTGGAACTCAGTTGTATTCTTTATGCACGGAAATGTCATTGTCAGCTCTACTGGGGGGGGGGGGGGGGGGGGTAATAATGTGCCACTAAAGCTCTGTTTTCAGTTTAAGCAAGACGCCTGGCACCGCTCTGGCATAATACTGACACATTTACTATACTTAACACGTTTTATTATGTATTTAGAGTCTCGCTTGCTCCATTCGCTTGCATTCACTGCAGGCCTTGGTAATCTCTGGTGGCCTTCAAAACATGACTAAAAGCAATATTAACAAGCACCGCTGACTTTATAATATTAAGAAATCTAAAATACAAAGCCCTTAACAGAACTGCACCAACATAGATCTTTTTCCTGGCCTCGCCCACTCTGTGACAGTCCCTCCCCCAGGCCTCACCCACTCTGTGACAGTCCCTCCCTTTTACAGTATAGATTTTTCCTTTAGTCCAAACCTTCAAGCACTCCCATAATACAAAACTGCTCAGACCAGCATAACCATACTTGGCCATTTTTGCTTGGAGCCACGGAAGGCATCTCATGTAGTGTTCCTTGTAGGAGGTGAAGTTAGGACCCTGTCGCTAGAATAGTCCCCCTATTCTACATTACTGCTATTTGCAACATTGTACAACAGGAGGCAAGGCCACGATCACATGATCCACCAATGTCTACATTGCAGATTTAGGATTAGGGTGCGGTTAGGCATAGGGTTAGAGGTAGGGTTGTGTTGTGGTTGTGGTTTTAACAGTAGAAAAATGTTATGCTGACAAACAAACAGTTAACATGCACATTGCCGACATTACATTGTTGCATTGTTGCCACTCTGGGTGTTGACATTCATTACATGTTGTCATTTTGGTGGCAACATTTGGAATGTTGAAATTTGGTACCAAACCCATTTAGACTTATTCTACTAGATTCATTGCTGTTATGTTGTTCTGTCATTTTTACGGGCTGGTGACTAGTAATGTTAATACATGTCATTAATGCAAATCAAATGCAAGTGGGTACAGCCTTTATTTGGTGAATGGAACACAACGAAACGAAAGGTACGAAACTGAATATTTTTATCCTGAGCCGATCACAGGTTACCACTTCCTATACTGTCTGCTCTCACTGAAGGTCCACCAAAATTCCGTGAAGTTCTTACAGACTTCCATTAAAGTAGACCAGATGTACAGATTGCCGGTGAAGTGCGGAGCCGGTAGCTTGATGACAAATTGTGACATCGCTCAGTAGGGGGCTGTGCTACTATGATGCAAACTTTGATCCATTAGTGGGTAAATATTTCTTAACTTTTTTTTTTTATTAGAAAATGTACCCCTTAGAATTAGGTTTTGATAACATGTATAAATTTGGTATATTGATCAAATGTATTAAGTATTAACATCTGACAATGTGGAGGGTGATAAAGAGTGATAAAGGCCCTCATTCTGATTGGAATGGGGTGAATTCGTCCCGTTGCAATGTTTGGCTTTGCGCATTGCATGTGCAGGCCTCCTTTGCGAATGGATTTGGCGACTTGCATAGTCAACGAGTCATTGGCATATATCAGGACGGGTTAGGGGCAGCGGGGACGGGGGTCGCCCATGGGAATGCCCAGCATTTAATGGTCACCCCCATGAAAACGCTGGGCGTTCCCATGTGTATGCGGGTGGGACGATGTGTGCCAGGGCCCTGCCCTGTCTTCGTCCGGCACTCGCAAATGAAGATCAGTTCCCACTGAATTATATTTGCAAAGCCACGATAAATCATCCGATGGTTGCTGACCATCGAATGATTTCTCCTGCAGCGGAGACATGCAAGGGGATGTGTCTCCGTTACACATCCCCTCACATATAAACAAGGGATTCGGCAGGGGGATGGGGCATTCGGGTGGGTGGCGTCTCTGGTGCTTGGTAAGCTGCAAGCTTCACAGGTTACCGACCAAACCAGAATCACCCCCTAAGTATCAGCCAATTAGCTCCTAGAAGTCAATTTTCAAACCCAGCCTGTAACATGGAAGTTAGGAGCTGATTGGCTGGTGCTTTATCACTCTTTATCACCCTCCGCTTTATCATGTGTTAGGCTTAATACATTTGTCCCATTGTCCTTGGTTAGTCTGCTGATTCTAGAATCTTTAGAATAAAGACATCGCTCGTTTGCTTGTAATCATTCTTTATTTGGGATAAATTACATGGTCCATTAATTTTTAACAAAACAGAAAGTAATAGCTTTCAACAAATACTAAAACCATCGTCTTAAACACTTCATCCAAACACCAACCACTAAATTCGAAGCAGCCCACCCAAATATAATTGGGTGACACGTTCCTCTAGCAAAGTACAGGGGTAAAGGGGGGGGGGGGGGGGGGGGGCTGCTTGGAACTGGTAATGGAGATCAGCAATATGTTGTATGTTCCTCTCTGCTGAATGTATTAATCAGTTGTTTCTGCGGCCAGCACTACCCACAATGCAGTCAGGTTGCTGCTTATTCTCTGAACCGGCAGATGGATGACAATTGAATACAAAAAAGTAAGAAAAGGTTAGCAGCTCTCATGAGTATTGACTTTTAACTGGGTAAGGGAGAGCAGCACAACTCTGATCATTAGAGGGTCTGCAGCCGAAAGTCCAGTATAGATATAAATGCTGAAATGTCAGTAAAGAGAAATGATTTCTATGCTAGCGTTTTCTATGTGTGATTTGTGGGTTAAATCATTATGTTCCGTATGGCTCATAAAAAACAAATGAGAATTTTGGCTGCTTAAAGAAAGTGCGAGTCCAGTCCTTTGAAATGCGATTACAAATCCTGAGCCAAACACTCAATTACACTGTTCTGAGTCAACTCTGAGCATTAAACACGTACAGAATGTCTCCTTCTCATCTCTGTGAGTTTGTAAAGTGAGCATACATTACTCATTAGGTTTTGCTGACATTGGTGGCCCTGAGAGCAGCAGATCGTATTAAACTGAGTGTTATTAATGCATGAAATCAGATTCTCTGTCACTGAGGCTGGTTATGAGGTGACCACCAGGTATGGTGTGACCCCGGGTGTGTGGTGCTCCTATTATTATCTGCTCAAAACAATTATGTGTAATGGTTAGCATTACAGCCTCACAGCACTGAGGTCATAGGTTCAATTCCCTCCATGTGTGGAGTTTGTATATTCTCCCCGTGTTTGCATGGGTCTACTCCAGGTAGGTTAATTGGCTCCCAACAAATGAACCCTAGAATGTGTGTACATGTGGTAGGGAATATAGATTGGAAGCTCCACTGATGTTTGAACTGAATGTTCAAATATTCTCTGTACAGCGCTGCAGAATATGTGTGCGCTATCTAAGTAACTGGAAATAAATAAATAAGCATAGCTATAAGAGAAAGCTTCTACAAAATATACACCAGATGGTAATTCGGTCCAGACCGACTGCATCATTCGTATGTATACTAATTCTTCTGACCTGTGCTGGAGAAATTGTGGCTTGCAAGGCACTTTTTTCATATATGGTGGACATGTAAGCCTTTTTGGGACATGGTATGCACATTTTACCAAATGTCACCACTCTCTCTAAACCCCCAACACCTGCTACACTCCTCTTATGCGCCCCCTTGGATCACACTCCAAGGCAGAGGAGTAACTCTGGGAGGCAATGGAGTCATCTGTTGCCAGGCTCCTGCTCCCAAGGGGGCACCTCTCCTCCCCTGATAGTTTGAATCAGTACATTGAAAGCCATCAATATCACTTCTGTGGCTGACAACTCCTCCTAGCAGTAACATAGACATCACACTCTCTTTATTTTAAACATAATATACATAACATACATACAAATATGCATGCATACATATATTTATATAAGGTGATGTGTGTGTGTGTGTGTTTAGGGGGGGGGGGGGGCACCAATATTTATCTTGTTTCTGGACAACTGGGATGAACTTACGCCACTGCGCGTAAGGAAACTAACAAACTCCTTCTCCACATCACCTGCTTAGCTAAATATCAGATTGCCCGAAGTTGGAAAGTTCCTTCTGCCCCTAGTCATCAGGAACTTCTAAATAGGATCTGGTTTGTTGCTAAAATAGGATATATTACAAGTCTTCCGAACAACACAGTCAACTCTATGACAGTCTATTTACAGTCAACTCTAGTCAACTCAGTCACTCTATCTGACTATCGTATCACAATATACCTCTCCCTGGCCTTAAATACTACTTATTTTCCTACAATGCCGCATTATAGATTGTGATGTCCTCAGCTCGCTAATAGATTTCTGCTAATGTTTCTCTTCCCCTACCGTTTTCCAATATCTCTGTTCAGGCAAGATATATATTGAATAATGTTTACTTTCCTGCAATTGCCGCAGTTCTTTTTGTTATATATGTTTATATATCTTCTTTGATTGATTTGTGACATACAATTGATAATTAAAACATATCAATTAAGAAATACTTTTCTTTATTCTGATTTCTGTATACACTGATCGCAGAGTATTTCAATTCATATTTGTGTCTTGCAACTTGTACATTTTCTTTTACACCCACATTTAAAAAAAAAGTGCAAACTATTGGAATAAAAAAAAATGGTGATGTTCATGATGGACAAAATTTTACAGACTTATGGTCTATACACACTGGGCTACTATGCCCAGCGTGTATGGACAGCGATGACCGCATTCACACCGCATACACACTGAGCGGCTTTCCCCCTGCCCGGCGCCGATGGAGGGGGGGACGTTGCATAGCGGAGAGCTATTCAAAGCCGTCCTGAAAGCCGCTCATCTGCTGTAATAACCAGCATATGAACGGCTTTCCCGGCGATGTTGCGGGAGCGCGCAGCAGCGCTCACTGCTCATCGCCGGGCCATACACACTGGGCGGCTTTGAGCTGAAAGCCGCTCAAACCTGCTGTTTTGAGCGACTTTCAGCTCAAAGTCGCCCAGTGTGTATGGGCCTTTAAGGACAAGCTCTTCAGGAAAGGAAATAAGGGTACTCTTTACCTAGAAGGGCGCCCGTCGCGGGCATCGCGGGTACATTTATGTATGGCCGCGACGCGACCGACGCGATGCCCGCGATTTTCCATTGAAACCAATGTTAAACTTTGAAATCGTGTCGGTCGCGTCGCGGCCGTCCATAAATGTACCCGCGATGCCCGCGACGCGATGCTCCCGATTTCCCATAGGAATCAATGTTAAAAGGCGCGATGGACCCGATTTTACTGTTAAATGCCTCAATCCACCCGATTTGGCCATAGGAATCAATGTTAAATGGGCCACAGAGCCCATTAACCCTTAAATGTCCCCCCAAATTTTTAACGCCACCCCACGATCCACGCGAACCCGAAGCGTGGCGAGCGCAGCGAGCCCGCGAGGGGCGGCGGTACGCGTCCTCCGACCTTTTCATGCCCTACTATCCACTAGGGCGTGGTGTGAGAATATAATAGTGTGGCGAGCGCAGCGAGCCACCGAGCCCGAAGCATGGCGAGCGCAGCGAGCCCCGCGAGGGGACGCGGATACCTTCACAGGTAGACGCGTCCCCTCGCGGGCTTCACAGGTGTCCGTGGCGAGGTGGACACCTGTGAAGCCCGCGAGGGGACGCGTCTACCTGTGAAGGTATCCGCGTCCCCTCGCGGGGCTCGCTGCGCTCGCCATGCTTCGGGCTCGGTGGCTCGCTGCGCTCGCCACACTATTATATTCTCACACCACGCCCTAGTGGATAGTAGGGCATGAAAAGGTCGGAGGACGCGTACCGCCGCCCCTCGCGGGCTCGCTGCGCTCGCCACGCTTCGGGTTCGCGTGGATCGTGGGGTGGCGTTAAACATTTGGGGGGACATTTAAGGGTTAATTTGGCCTATTTGGCCCCAAATCGGGTCCATTGAGGCATTTAACAGTAAAATCGCGGTCAATCAGCCGTTTTAACATTGTTCCCTATGGGAAAATCGCGGTGATCGCGGTCATCGCGGCCATCCCGATTTACCCGCGATGCCCGCGATCACCGCGATTTTTACCCACGACGCCCGCGATTTCAATCGCTGGCGCCGTTCTAGGTAAAGAGTACCGAAATAAGTATTTACAGAGATAGAAATAGTCAAACAACTTTGAGCTTCTACATTCGTAATTACCAGTGGTGTCAAACTCTTGGACCGCCAGCTGTTGTGGAACTATGCATCCCAGCATGCCCTGCCAAAGATTTTATATAATGGATTGCTAAAACTGTGGCAGGGCATGCTGGGACATGTAGTTCCACAACAGCTAGAGGGCCAAGAGTTTGACACCACTGGCCTACAACTCCATAAACTATGCTTGCTACCCCTATGCTAGGTTATGGTATACATGATAGACAATGTCAAGGTCATCAGCCACTAGGTCGACACCAGAAACGGTTGACATACCTTAGGTTGACACTGCCAAAAGGTCGACAAAAGCTTATAGTCGACATAGGCAGGGTCTGCAGTCAAAAAGTTGTTTGGTATGTAAAATACTTTAAAACTAATAGAGTTTGTTTCTTTTCACAGGATTCTCAGCAACAACAAGATAACTGTACTGAAGAATAGCTCGTTTTATGGCCTCCACGAACTGGAGAAGTTGTAAGTACCATCTTTCCTATCAATAAAAGACAATAAAATTCGTTTATGAGGAGGTAGAGATGCCGACATACAGCTGGAAATTTGCCTGTTGTCTTTCCAATTCTTATTTTTATATCAGACGCACATTCATTGGAGGACCAAGATCGTGGTCTCTGCAGGGGTACAATACTGTATATCTTCTAGTGCATGGGTCTTCAAACTGTGGCCCTCCAGATGTTTTGAAACTACAAATCCCAGCATGCATTGCCACAGTTTTAACACTCCCTTATAGCAAAACTGTGGCAAGGCATGATGGGATTTGTAGTTTCACAACATCTGGAGGGCCACAGTTTGAAGACCCATGTTCTAGTGCGAGGTGCTGGGATGAGTAGTGCTGACCTGTGCACTAGGCTCCTCATAACATGGATAAGAGGAATCAGGGAGTGAGACATTTAAATGGATGTTTCTTATAATCTGCTGTCTTATGCACCTTCCTTGACCACTGCGTATAGGAAAGCGCCTTTACAAGATATTTTATGGAATAAAAGTATTTAGATGTACTTCAGGGTCATGGAAAATAGACAGGTTTAATGTAAGATATACATTTGGCTAAGCCAAGCAGCAGTTTAGAATGTACCTTTTGAACTGATGGGTGGCATTAAAGTGGCAGCATGGAGGTATTAAAGTGGTAGCTTGGTGGCTCTACCATGCCCATTTCCATGTGGACCTACTGGATGCAGTTAGGATCCGGCAGTTGGAATCTTCACAGTGAGAATCCAGATGTTTTAGAATCCTGAAGGTAAAGCTGGCCATACACCTACAGATTGATTGTCAGATTGGGCCGGTTGGAACAAAAACCTGGTAGTATCCGAATGGCAGTTTTCCAGCATTTCAAAGCAAATGGTGAACTGTCATTTACTCTCATCCAGTACCAGTGTTCAGATGGCTTTCCAGTAAGATATTGTTTACTGTTTAATCGGGTATGGTCATAGGGTCGACACTATGAAGGTCGACATACATTAGGTTGACCACTAAAAATGGACAGGGCTTAGGTCAACACATAAAAAGGTTGACCTGACTGAGGTCGACAGGGTTGGAAGGTCGACACAAGCATTAGGTTGACAATGGAAAGGTCGACAGTCAAAAGGTTGACATCAGTTTTTCCGTTTTTCTTTTGTCTCCAATTTGACGTAAATCGACATGGACACCGTATCAGCGTACCGCGTCCCCTCGCCATGCTTTGGGCACGGCGCTTCACTTCGCTCGGCACACTATTGTATTCTCCCTCCCTAGTGGATGGTAGGGCATGAAATACCGCCTGTTGGCATAATTTGGCTAAAAAAAACCGTGAAAAACTCTTGTCGACCTTCCGACCCGACGTATGCCGCTTATACCCTTTTTTGCAACAAATTCTCCAGTCCCCACTGATAACTAGTTCCCCCCCCCCCCCCCTAAATACGGTACATGTACAGTCGGCATTATTGTCTATAAACCAGACATCTTTATGTAACATACAACCCGTTCCGTCTGCATCTCCAGCGTTTCCAGCGCGAACCCCAGTCAGCCGGGGATTTATATCTCATGGGCATTATCAGTACACAGCCTGCAGGAAACTAAAGCAAGGCTTGTAAACAAACATGATAAATGATGGGAAGATCAGGAGCGACATTGGGTCTTGAGAAAGGGCTGTGCTACACTTGACACGTGGCCAATATTTATTCCATTTTGCGCACGAGGGTGAAACCGTTCCAAATAGCTATAAAACTGGAAGACATAAATCTCCCTCCATCCACAAACACCATGACTGGTCTTGTTCAGAATACGCTCATTTCGTCTGAAAACTTCGGGAAAGTTTGACAAAAGCAGACTTTTGATGAATATTGGTCTAAGACCTCAGATGCTGATTGCAGTCCCTTAATGTGGATTATTCACAAAAGCGTTCTTTTAACTCTTCCTCCGAGGAGAAGCCCTCGCTAACACTGAAGTATTCATTCGTCCTGTAAATGTGGCTTTGCGTTGTGGGGCTGAGAGCATGTTAGAGGATCTGCATGATGTTGCGCGGCATTCTGGAATCTCCACACACGGAGTTAATTGTTTGTATCATCACTGAGCGCACTGTACTGCATGCTGGGGATTCAGAACAGAGCTCTGTTATCTGCCAGCAGTAAGAATCTTTATAGCCTGGCAGCTTGTAATGAGCCTGAGATTTATTGCAGAACTGTGGGTTAGATGGAGGTATGCAGAAATTGGGGAAAGCAGAAGGCCTACTTTGTCCCTCAGACCCAGAGGGAGCCCGCTTACAGATTCCAGCTGCGAGATCAGGGGGGGCCAGAGACTCATTTTGTTTGATGTATGAAGTGAGTGCCCATGGGGTAACATGCCAATAGTCTCACTCAGGCGTAATCACGCAGAGCGCACTCTTCACTATATTATTTATACTATTATTATTATTATTTATATGGCGTCACAAGGGATCCACAGCTACAGAGTGCAGAAACGAAAAGAATCACAGAGAATATTTAGTCATTCATATTGGTCCCTGCTCCCGTGAGCTTACAATCTATGGCCCCAATTTGGGCCTGATCTTACAGCTGCTAATTTTCGGAGCCCAGGGATCAGGTATACAGCGGTGAAATTGCTTAGCATGCCTTGCTGAAATATCGCAGGCCTGTGATTAGCTGCAAACCCAGTCACAAGCTGCTCACCACCGAATGCTTTATCCAGTGTATGCAGTCTGTACATAGCCCAGGACACTATGACCCTTATTCAGGTTCACTCGCAAACGCAAATTCCTTTTCAAATGGACAAAACTATGTGCACTGCAGGTGGGGCAGATGTAACATGTGCAGAGAGAGTTAGATTTGGGTGGGGTTTTACTTCAAAGTGAGATCTATATTGCAGTGTAAAAATAAAGCAGTCAGTATTTTCCCTGCACAGAAACAAAATAATCTATTTCTCTCTGCACATGTTACATCTGCCCCGCCCCCTGCAGTGCAGCATGGTTTTGTCCATTTGAGAATAAGGGCCTTACTCTGGGGCTGCAATAGAAACAGGCTGATCGGGGCCAGAGACTTCCCCTATTCCTGATACTCCCAGAAAACGGCCACTTACCAGCCCCAAACACCAGCTTTCCCAACTTTCATACGTACGGCCATCCATAAAAATGCCCCCCCCCCCAGGTATACTATGGGCAGAAGGCATGTGCAGTCTATCAATAATTTTGTCCATGTCGACCTAGTGCATACCAACCTTTATCATGTGTCGACCTTTCCATTGTCGACCAATAGCATTCAACTTAATGATTATCCACCTATATACTGTCAACCTAATGATCCAAACCCATTAATAATAATAATAATAATAATAATAATAATAATAATAATAATAATGTGCTACTTTTAAGGTACATGCTGCAGGCAACTCTTTATAGGAGGTGCCTATAAATGACAGAGAATAATCTCCTCATCCTGCCAGCTTCACTGGTAAAGTGGGCAGGTTGTGGGAGATCCGGCTTCTCTTGGGTGGGTGCAGGGGGGCTACCTGAAAAATCGTGTCTTCCTAGGAAAGTATTGTGCATAGTAAGAACTAAAGGGTATGGGTAAAGACTGGACAGAACCCCGTAACACCAGACTGAACAGGCTCCATTCGTCAATATATGTCATTCTGGAGCTCAGAGGCATAACTCTGGGAGGCAATGGAGTCATCTGCCACCGGGCTCCTACTCTCAAGGGGGCACCTCTCCTTCCTTGCTAGTTTGAATCAGTTAATTGATATTGCTTCTGTGGCCAACTCCCCCTCCTAGCAGGAAAATACACATCATACGGTCTTAATTCTTAACATCATTTTGGCAAGTGTCACACCCTGTATTAGAACCTATGACCCGTTATACTAGATGCAGACACCTTACTGACAGATATTTGCTCCTGCATAGGAAGCATGCTATTCTAGCTGTATGACGTTACTACACTACATAGCTCTGCCTAATAGTAATGGTTTTCAACTAACAATTCTATCAGTAAAGTGTCTGCCACCAGTGAGACAGGTCATAGGTTCTTTTTTTTTTTTTTTTTTTTTATAAATAAATTTTATTAGTGAGATGCCATGGATACATCAAGCAATAGTTAGGCAAAAAGACATAATGTAGAACAGGGTCCAAGTATGAACAAATTAACGTAAAATTAAGGAACCAACGCAGTGGTTCCAGAACCCGGACCAAGTATTTACAGTCAGTAAATTATAGAAGCATCTCTTTTGTTTTTAAGGGTGATAATATATTAAAGGTATAATGTATTAGTGATAAATAATAAAATGAACCAAAAAAAAATAAGTAAGTTACATATATATATTCATACACACACACTCACACACATACATACATATATGTCCATATATATATACATATACACATACATATACAAACACATAAAGAGAAATAAAAAACAACACTGTTATAAGCTAAAGTAACCATATAGTAAAAATATTTAAGAAATATAATAGAGAAGAAAAGGAGGGTGAATGAAGGAAGGAAGGAAGACAAGGAAAGCGAAGAGACAGGGTAGGGGAAGTGGAACGAGGGATCCGGAAAGGAGGGGGTCCTATCCGACTTGTCTAATCCATTTGGAGATCCATTGCTAATTTTTTAGTGGAAGGCTGGGGGTACATTAAAATATGTGGTCCAGGGCTCCCAGATCTTAATAAACTTAGCGGAAGAGCAATTTAAAATGCTACTGATGTACTCCATCGAATGAATATGCCAGATCTTAGCAGTCACTTCAGCTAGAGACGGGACAGTTGGTGATCTCCAAAGACCCGCTATAATGGTTCTAGCCGCCAGGACCATATGAGTGAACAATTTGTTCTTTGCACGAGTTGTTTCTGGGATGTTCATTGAGAGTAGAAAATAGCCAGCTTCAAATGGAATTTGTATATGCAGAATAGAACTAGCTAAGGTTGCCAGCTTCTGCCAAAAAGGGATTAAAACTGGGCAGTCCCACCATATATGCAGAAAAGTTCCATCTGACCTTTTACATCTCCAGCATAGGGAGGATATATCTGCATTCATTTTATTAAGCCTAACTGGGACATAATACCATCTATATAGAAGTTTATATGCATTTTCTTTAAGTTTTACACATATCGAACTAGAGGCAACATTAGAGTAAATTTCAGACCATTCATCGTCTTGCAGCGTTTTTCCAAGGTCAGATTCCCAAGCATTTATAAATGAAGCTCTAATATCAGAAGACTGAGGTAATAAAGATAGATATAAAGTTGAAATTAGGCCTTTTGCTGGTGCTTTGCGATAATTTAAGTATTCTAAAGAGGTGAGTGGCCTAGCAGTGAGTTGTGTAATGACTGAGGAATGAAAATGCCTGAGTTGGAGATATTGAAAAAAATATTTATGCGGAATAGGGTGTACTGATTGGATGTCTGCGAATGTGGGGAAGGATGAATTTTGAGAGATGTCATTAATGAACCTAATCCCATTTTTCCACCAGCTACTAAATGCCTTAGGGGAGCAACCAGGTTGAAAGTTTGGATTATCAAATAGAGGAATCAGTGGATTAGGGGAGGGTGCTATTTTAAAACGCTTGTTGGTAGTGTCCCAGATATCTAAAGAATGTGATATTACCGGGTGGGCCCTTATATTCTTAGGACGGTTCGATCTGGGTAACCATAAAAGCGAAGAAACCGAATGGAGATTGAGATTTTGAGATTCAATCCCTACCCAAACCCTCTCAGAATTAGGTCTATTCCAAAGGACGCATTGAGCCAACCCCGCTGCTAAGTAATATGAATATAAGTTTGGGACCCCGAGACCTCCACCAGAAGAACGTCTTTGGATTATCAAACGACTCACTCTTGGCTTTTTGTTGGACCAAATAAAGTCCATTATTTTTTTTTGAAGAAATTTAAAGATACAAGGGGGAACATGGATTTGCAGGGTTTGAAAATAATAGAGTAGACGTGGTAATACGTTCATTTTGACTGCATTTATTCTACCAATCCAGGATATATGATATGCTCCCCAATCAGCTAGGTCTTTTTGTAAACGAGCTATTAGTCTAGGATAGTTAGCTTGATAAAGTTGTCTGTAATTTTTAGTAATAGCGACACCCAAATAGGTGAGCTGGCTTCTATTCCAGTGGAAGCCATAGGTCGACGCCAGTGCATCTTTAATGTGCTGCGGAACATAAAGGTCTAGGGCCTCGGTTTTTAATGGGTTGATTTTATAACCCGATAACATCCCAAAATCTGATATCTCACGGAAGAGATGAGGAAGGGATTTAGCTGGGTCAGTGATTGTGAGCAGCACGTCGTCAGCATATAGGGCTACTTTATGCTCCGTATCACCTATTTTGACTCCTTTTATATTGGGGTTGGATCTAATGCGTGCTGCAAGAGGCTCAATACTTAGTGCGAAAATGAGAGGGGACAGCGGGCATCCTTGTCTCGTCCCATTGGTAATCAAAAACGGGGAAGAGGCCAATCCATTAGCCAACACTGCAGCACGTGGTTTGTCATAAAGAGTCGAGATTCCCTGAAAAAATCTACCAGAAATGCCTATAGTTTGGAGCATGTTAAACATGAAGGGCCATTGAATCCGGTCAAAGGCCTTTTCAGCGTCTAAGCTTAACACCAGAGCTGGAATTTTCTGTTCATGAATAGCATGAATTAAGTTAATTGTACGACGCGTATTATCAAATGCCTGTCTACCAGATAAAAAGCCCACCTGGTCGGGGTGGATCAGGTCCGGGAGTAGGGGGCCCAGCCTGTTGGCCAACACTTTTGCATATATTTTGATATCAACATTGAGCAAAGATATGGGCCTATAGCTTGAGACCAGGAGGGGATCTTTGTCTGGTTTGGCAATCACCACTATGTTGGCCAAGGAGGTCAAAGCATCGAGGGAATCACCATCGAGGAGACCATTAAAAAAACTTTTCAAAAAAGGGGTCAGAATGGAGGCGAATTTTTTATAATATAGAGGGGTAAATCCATCTGGGCCAGGAGTGGAGGAAGCTTTTAGACCCCCAGGTCATAGGTTCTTATCCTGGGAATTTGTGTGTGGGGAGGGGGGCACCAATATTTATCTTGCCTCCGGGCATCTGGGACAAACTTACGCCACTGCTGGAGCTTGTAGTGTCCAGTCCGGGGGGTGCATTGCCAGGGGTGTTCCGTCCGGTGGGGCTGCTCTGACACCTGTTACCAGGGAGAGGTGAAGGGGGAGAATACAGCCTCTCTGCATGGTCTGGGGTGTAATAAAAACCGGAACAGTCCGGACCACACGGTGAGGCTGTAATCTCCTCTTCCCTATGTCCCCGGTGAAAGCTATCACAGGGACCCCCCGGACAAGACACCCCCCAGACAGGACACCCCCCTTGACAGAATTAAATCTGTTTAGTTCTGGGACTAAGTAAAGACAGGACCCGGACAAGACCCCGGAACGCCGGACCGGACATTAAACTCTGCATTCCAGAGCTTGTACCGGGGTCTTGTCCCGGTACAGTTTTTACTTAGTCCCAGAACTAAACAAAATTAATTCTGTGAAACAACATATATAAATATATATTTCAACCTCATAATGTATAAAGTGCCACCATATTCAGCAATATGTGTGCGACTTGTCAGTATGTTGATCCATCCCCACCTACCAGTGACATTGGGGCCTCAGTCTTCGTTCCTCACCATTATACTCAGTTATGCGCCAGTGACTGTAGTAGGGTACGCAGGATCTGCCAATACCGATCGGTTCACAGTTATCTATGATGTACATGAGAACAGGTATCACGAGAGCAGATGAAAACAAAACTATATTTTAACATGAAGTCATTCAGCCTTGTGTAACTTTAATGTGGCGTCCATCTCGAGCGGTGGTAAGCTGTATTTAATAACATCTATTTATACAGCTTGAAGTGATTAAACTGTTGGTTTTTTATGTACAGTAACATTTGTTATGCAGTGCACTTTATGAAGGAATAGGTTAATATGTAGCAGGCAGGCTAGACTCCCTGTCACCTTCTCACAAGGATATTATTATCTCCTAAGTGGCACCAGACTCTGGGGGAACGGCGCAGCAGTGCCAGAGAAGGGTTAAGAGGAGGGTGTTGTATTTAGTACTGTGAAACCTCAATAATGAAGAGAAGACTAACACGCTACTGGTGCAGCCGACACCAACTGGAGGCCTGTCGTCGGCATGCTACTGTATCCTCTAATACACAACATTCCATTTAGCCTCATGGTATGGAAGCCGCCTGGAAGTTGTCCCAGAGACTCCAGCATCATTAAAACCACTTGTGAGAGGAGAATCGGGCCTGAGGCACAGAGTGTGCATGTTACCGTCTCATTTATAAGGGTTTATTGGAATCAGCTCTGCGGTCAAGGACATGTGTGGGTTAAAGGTCAAGGACATTAATGTTAGGGCCCATGTTAAATCATCCCAGGAATGCTGCTGCATTTTGGAGCTATTTACAATGTATAAGCCCTGCAACTTTACATCATGTGAGTATACCGCTGCCCCTGTATATTGGTTTCTGGTTGTACCAGCTTTTAACCCTTTTTGCTTAATTTTTTATCCATTGTCTTTGTTAAATGTGTTTTACAAATGTGCCACTATCACAATTCATAGGCTTGGAGCATATTATAACAGAAACAAAATGTAGTTCTTCAACTTTATTGACTTGTATCTCATAGCTTAAATGTTTTTTTACAATAGCAATAGTTCTTCATGATGAGCCATACATAGCAGGGGCTATTTACATATGTAGGAAGGACTGCAGTGCCTGCTATACTGCTGTGGTTGTGTCTAGATCCTCTTCTGTTTGGTGGGTAGGATGTGACGTTAGGTGAGGGCGGACGTAGATAGAAGCCCTCAACTGTGTTTTTTTTATTGTATTTGTATTTTACGTAGGTGTAGGTTATGTTAGGTTATGTTATTTTAGGTACTCGTGTAATAGCACGGTGCCTATTACGTAGTTAGCGTAGCGTCCCTGTCAGAATCAGTGTAGTGTTCGCGTGGCCAGCGTAGTCAGCGTCCCTGTCAGAAGTAGCGTAGTGTTCCCGCATCCAGCGTAGTCAGAGTCTCTGTCAGATATGTGTTCCTGAAACACCCCCACTATCCCCGGCAGCCTGAAGTGCGGCGAGCGGATGCTTTACGCGCTCCCCCAACCTGTTCATACCCCCACTATCCACGTCGGCGTGGAGTTGATTCTATAAAGTGTGGCGAGCCACCAAGCTCAAAGGCTCGGTGGCTCGCTGCGCTCGCCACACTTTATACAATCGGGCAAAGTGGCTCGCTTAGTTCGACACACATTTATACCCCCCCAGATATACGTGGACCCAGAGCATGATGGGAAAACTCTCAAAAGAGAAGTGGTTGTTGCCTCATAACGCTATACCATCGAAAGAAAGGCACAATTCACATGCTTATTAATAATAATAATAATAATAATAATAATGAGTGGGTTTAATTAAATTAGTCTTGTTAATTGTATATCTTGCATACTCCGCAGAGTTTACACTATTCAGGGCCCACTCAGTGTTATCACTACATGTCTTTTGAGCAGTAGACATATAATTGGTCTTGGCTCACCCAAACTTGTTCATGAAAGATGGAGGGAAAGAATTACTTGTGTCACTGGGTGATCACTCAGAAACACTTCAAATGATGCTGCTATCAGGAGTCTGTGAAGGGAGAGAGCTAGGATCCTCTGTATATAACAGTACAGGATATGAGGAGATTGAACGAAGATACTCCATGTATAACAGTGCAGGATAGGGCAGAAGTAGTAAGTAGTGTCATGTTTTTAACTACTTACCATAACTGATAAATTAGAAAAAAAACTCTCAAATTGTTGATTTAAAATAAATAAATCGAAATGGCAAATAAAACCTATTTAAAAGCTTATTCAATAATGTTTTATCAATAAATATGATTAGGACAACCCGAAGGGCATGTCTACTAGACCCATGTACAGTTATCCCTAGACCTTTGTAGCACTTTGAAATTATCCTTTGAGATCCCCTGTAGAATTTTCCTTGCCCCTTCCAGTGATGATGCCACCTAGCAGTAGGTATTATCTCCACCTCAAATGTACATTCGCTCACCCCTATAGCATTACTGCCTCCTCGTTCCTCCTCAGCGTATACAGTACGCTGGTTTCATCCATAGTCTTGGGGATTGGAGAAAATACAGTATGCTCAGATGAGAATTTCAGTTCCCTTCTTTGCACTAGGAGAAGTTAATTTTTGAAGTTTGGATCAGTCGCAGTTGCAATTCTGAATCAGGCCCGGGGGCTTATGTATATTGGGGGCGATTCTGATTGACTCAGTAAGCTGCAAATCTCGTAGCTTACCGAGTCATTTGTAATGCCGCCCTGGCAAACGCACCCCTCACCACCACCGTTCCCCTCACAACCATGCGAGGGGATGTGTCACGTACAGTAGACACACTCCCCCGGCCAGCGAACAGCCACGCAACATTGCAAATTGCCATGGCCATAAGTGAACCAGAATCAGCCCATTATGTATAGCCTGTGAGCTATAAGCCCTTCAGAAATTCTGGCGAGTCTGCCTGTTTTTTTATTTTTTTTTATTTCAAGCTGCAGTCATTTAAAAGGCAAAACCAACCTGGCTTTGCATTTTAAGTGATTCCCGCTTTAAAAGTACTGCAGATTTTCTGGGTGTTCCGGAATTTCCGTGCCTCTCGCAGGCTACACATTAGCCCCCTAATGCATGTTTAATAAATAACATATTTCCATAGAATTGCATAGAAGGGAAATGAATGTTACACAGTGTCAGCAATGTTCTGTTTTGTACTGTTTTCAGCTCGCATGCTGCCTAGAGTATCCGCTGGTACAGTCACATTCACAGAGACAGTTTCTAGCTTCGTCCGCTGGAAATAAAAATAAAAAATGCTGATGTGACAAATTGTGGGAAATGTCTGGCGCCCCAAATAATAACCCATGCCATAAGCTGAAAGCAGGAAGGGTGAAATATGCAGGGGGGCTGTGAGCTTGTCGCAGCCAGAGCAATGTAAATGTGAGGCCTACAGTATCTCTCATTTCTTGTTCTTCCTGAGTATAGTGTTTTCGTTGGAAGACAAGCGTGGAATTCCTGCCAGATCCATTCATTTCATCGACCGCTCTGACCACAGCTAGAGAACAGCAGGACGTGCAGATGTGAGTGAGGAAAAGAAATGATCGTCCATAAGCCCAGTATCTCAGGGTCTATCCTATTGTGCCTCCCGTTATGGAGGAGGCAGCATTGAGTGCTTTTGTTTTCTGTCAATCTCAGGTGAAGTCGCATTTAGTACCATAAAACTACTAAATCTACATTTTGTATCTAAAAGAGTGGAGTGGATGAGTACGGCAGTTGCCTATTTATTTAGTCGTGAAGTCTGCAGAAAAAGCCCATTTCTGCATTAGTATTTATTCCATGAAGGTAAGCGCACCTAGAAACTAAGAACCAATCAAACTCCAACGAGATCTTTCCTAACAACAGGTAGCATAGCCAATAAAGGAACCGTTGGAAAAAAATCAACATCAATAGGGAGGGAGGGAAAACAGAAGCAACAGTCTGACCCAGCCCCTCACAAGCTCTAACATTTATAATAATTAACTCCATGCCTATAGGACAAACCCTATCACCTGATGCTCAACACAGGCCCCTATCACCTGATGCTCAGCACAGGCCCATCCGTAGCCTCTGAGGTTTAGCCCTCTCCATTTTAAAGGGGCTTCATAATGCACAAGGACTAGGCTAGATGTATGTGTCCTCAGGTACTAAGCATTGCTATGCTGCCCTGGATTTTTGCATTTGGAAAACTGTCCAGTAAAATATTTCCTATGAGCAGAGATAGAAATGAGCTGTATTTGGTAAATAGGCCCCTTGCTGGCTGCTCAGTACTTGGGGGTTGCACTGATGTGTCCAAGCACAATGATTACCATGGATTAGAATTTCCTTTCATCCGCAAGGATTTGTTTGAAAATATTGAGACCCATCAGGACCTCTGGATTAAGGAGGTCCTCCAAACTCCAACTTTACTGGCGCCAGACTTCACTTCCGCCCGCTGCTATGATCAGCTACTGCATCCAAGGACGCAACAACGGATCACTTGCGTGAACAACGGCTTAGTAACCCTGGGGTTGCTCGGGATGGCCGGACCAATTTTATAGACCGCTGTCTGGTGTCCCAGTCTTTCCACCACCAGATGATAGGGGGCACTATTTTCAAGGTCAATTCTGCACATGCACAGAACAGGTCCTGCACCTATACTGTTCCACAAACATAAAAAAAAATTAGGTTTGCAAATCTGAATCAGGCCCCAAATATTAAAATGTTGACTAAATTACTGCTCCAGCCTATACCATTCTATAGCTACAGCAGTTAATATTGATGCTATTGGCGTAGTAAATCAGATGCACCATTAAGTTGGTGATACTGTTACTACATCTACTTACTTTTCTATGACTGGCCACCTCAATGTGCAAGAGGTTGCTAGGCCCGGCTGAGCTTGTAGTAAGACCCTGGGATGTACAACTCCTAGATCATTATACCTCTGCTTTTAACACAAAGGAGACTTTCATCATTGATGTAGGCAGTTATACTCTTTAGGGGGAAAAAAGCAAAACTACCATAGAGGAGAAATAATTCCTTCACTGAAACAGAGTATACTTTTCCTTTAACTAAACATGAATCTGCATCTGGGAAGTTAAGGTCTAGGACACAGGTCCCCCCATGTTAATGTGCTCTGACCCCTTCTATGCCTGCAGGGAACATTCCCAACAGAAGTACAATGGCTGCTTTCAGTGTTGGGGCTCCAGCAAAGGAGATGAAGTAATGTACTCTTTGCTTGCTGCTATGGGGTCTCCACTTTAACCAAGTCCAGGTAATTCCTGTGCTGACCCGTACTACATTAATGATTTCTTTCTCTTTCCATGTCTGCTGGGAGCTATTCATCATATTATTCTTTAAAACATACTCTCAGCACTACATGTAATACATATATGTTATCTAACGTCCCCCGATGTACTATGAATCTCTGTCATTCTTTGATGTTAAAGGCGCATAGAATGTTGTGTAATGGGGAAAAAAACAATAACTGTACACCTTAATATACAGGATAAGCTATTACGATTTTGGATTTTTGTCCCTGTGGCACACAACAATGCCATTCACCGACAATTGGAAGCCATTGCTATTTGCTCTCCTTGGAATTTATGAGGAATCCCCCAAATCTTGGATTCTCCCAAACACTCCAGTAGAATGGGCGTTGGGAGCAGGATGTTACATGCTCCACCCCCCCCCTCCATCCCCCCACATACACACACTTTTTTGAAGGGGTTACAGCTAAGTTCTCAAACTCTGTCCTCAGGATCCCACACAGTTCATGTTTTCCAGGTCATCTGTGGATTTTTAAAACGTGACAGTTGGTCATACACAGCGCCTGCCGAGTGACCTGGAAAATGTGACCTGTGTGGGGCCTGAGGGCCACGTTTGAGAAACACTGGCTAATAGTAATATCATATTTCTTTTTCTGCACAAACAATGTAAACAGGAACCGTTAGTGAGTTTATGCGTGCGAATGGCGCTGCAAGCTCCACCCCCTGTGTACATATGTGTAAGGTCACAGATACCCAATTCTGTGCACACTGTAATACAGATTGGAGTGTCGCCATCAAAACTTGTACATGTGCACTCACTCCCCTTGACCATGGCTTCCTGGCAGCTGTGCAGCTGTAACACTCACAGGCTCTGCCTAGGAACACAAGGTAACTTTTCTGCAAAACTTCTGACACCATCTGTCCTGATCGCAACTGCGCCTTTGCGTCTGTGTAAGTTCTAGTTTTTAGAAATCTTCCTGCATGCACAGTTGGAAAAAAATTATGAACCGTGTGTGCGGACTGTGTGCTGCTCTGGATCATGGCCCCAATTTCATATTGGATTGCTGTTTTTTTATACACACCCATCTGTGATAACATTAAAGCCACAGAAAGGTGAAGCGAAAAAGATTGATTACATTGTTACAGTATACCTGATAGGGTTTTTTGGGGGTAAATCGCACAAGACTTGATTATGGGGATATGATATATGGAATTCGGCCCCCTGTAGGTATTGGTATTGTTTGGTATCCAATAGAGATGCAGGGGTGTGCAACCACGGACAATGATTAGGCAGAGTATAGATTGAGAGAGGGTAGGGATTGTCACAGGTGTGGTGCACCAAAAGGGAAATTAATTAGATCCATAAAACATACCTTTTATTAGGTTCATTTAAAAACTGTACTGACATGCAATACCTCCTATTATTCTGATCACTTCTCCTATTAACAGGAGTTAAGGAGTAACATTAAGTTAATAGGAGAAGTGATCAGAATAATAGGAGGTATTGCATGTCAGTACCGCACGTGCATCTTTTAAACCACTGTATTCACTGTTTAATGTTTTATGTTAGTTTGTATATTTCGCAGTTTTTAAATGAACCTAATAAAAGGTATGTTTTATGGATCTAATTAATTTCCCTTTTGGTGCACCACACCTGTGACAATCCCTACCCTCTCTCAATCTATACTTTACAGTATACCTGTCAAGGGGTGCTGAAAGTGAACACTCAGTTCTCGAAGTTGATTGTTTGGAAACAGAAAAAATGGGCAAGTGTAAGAATCTGAGCGACTTTAACAAGGGCCGAACTGTGATGGCTAGATGACTGGGTCAGAGGGTGTTCCTAGTATGCAGTGGCTAGTACCTATCAATAGTTGTCCAGGGACAATGAGACAATGGACTAACAGGCGGCAAGGTCATGGGTGCCAAGCAGCAAAGGAAACCCATCTGGTCTGATCTCACAGAATGTGAGAGCAGACTGTAGCACAGAGTGCTGAAACCATTATTGAAGGACCCTTTCATAAGTCACATTGCATCCCAGCTTGCTGCATAGCCGCAGACCACTGTCCACTGCCAAAAGTGCCTACAATGGGCATGTGGGCATCAGAACTGGACCATGAAGCCACGGGGGAAGATGGCATGGTCTGATGTATCACATTTTCTTCTAGACCATGTGGACAGCTGGATGCGTGTATGTGGTTTTCCTGTAGAAGAGATGGCACTAAGATGCACGGAGTCTGTGTGATGCTCTGTACTGTTGGGAAACCATGGATCCTTGCATTCATGAGGCTGTTACTTGGACACATACCACCTACCTAAGCACTGTTGCAGCCCAAGTACACACCTTAATGGCAATAATATTCTCTGATGGCAGTGGCCTCTTTCTTCAGGTTGATGCGCCTTACCACAATGCAAAACTTGTTCAGGAAAGGTTTGAGGAACATAACAAAGGGTTCCAGGTGTGGGCCTGGACTCAAAATTCATTAAAGCTGGGTACACATATGTACAATTTCATTTTTCTTGCGACCGTTCGATCGACCGTATACACGTTCGGCCGTCCGAAACATACGACCGATCTGCGCGTACACATATGTACAATTTTACTGGCGACGTCCGATGTACTCCCGTCCAAACAATCGCAAGAAAAAGATTGTACCACCGTACACACTCTCCCGTTCTGGCTATTCGAACGATACTCTGTTCAGGTCCGACCACCCAAATAAACAATGTGTTCACAGTAATTTTTGTCAGTATTTCTTAATAAATGTTAAGTGTTTATGCAGAACAATGAACATCACATATCTATCTATCTATCTATCTATCTCTATCTATCTATCTTCTATAACTTCAGGAATGCACACACAACGATTATTTATTTCAAAACGAATGCACACACAACGAATATTCTTTAACAGCATGGGGCGGAAAGTACGGGGGAGAAGACTTCCTGTTGTTTACTTGCTGCGCTGATGGAGGGATGACGCAGCTAGTCAACACCCACATGGGCGTGCTGCGTTTGGGAGGAATGATCGCAGGAACGGGCTGCATATCGATCGAACGTGCGTACACATGTCACTTTTCTTTCGATATGGAGCCGTCCTGTCGGAAGAATATTAAGCAGCAAAGAACCTGCGACCGACCGACCGTGGACGGCCAAAAGCGTTTTTGGCCGTTTATCGATCGCAACGAAGGGATCGGGACAGCGTACACATATATACAATCGAACGGCCGTTCGTCCGCAGATCGGAAGAACGGCCCGACGATTGTACATATGTGTACCCAGCTTAAGTCTCTACCTGACCGTGTATCTGTGAGATATGGAGGCCACACCCTCGCAATTCACAGGGCTTAAAGGATCTACTGCTAACATCTAGGTGCCAGATACCTTGTAGAGTCAATGCCTCATTGGGTCAGAGCTGCTTTGGTGGCCTGAGGAGGAGCATCACAATATTAGTCAGGTGGTTTAATGTTATGGCTGTTCATTGTATTGTTTTAATTGTAATCTTGCGATGAAATTGTGCCATTCTTTTCAACCCTTATATAAATGTTTGTACAAGAAACATATGCAATAAAGGACATATTTTGAATCATCACTGGATTTACCAACAAGATATAAATCCTTAGAGATTGAAACAAGACTAACACTACAAAGGGCCGCCAATAGGTGGGTTCTGTGGGTACCGCTGTCCTGGGTCCCGGCCTCTGAAAGGAATAGGGCAGCTCATTTTGGCCACTGGAAACCCCCCACTGAACAAAGTAGGTCCCGGAGCGCAGGCTTATTCAACCCAGGATGCCGGCAGCCAATTAAAATGCTGCACCAGCTTTGAGACAATTGGAGCTTGCATACCAGCAGCCAATCAGAGCAGCTGCCGGTACGCAAGCTCTGATTGGCTCACCAGCCGATGCTGCATGTTTAATTGACTGCTGGCATCCTGAGTTGAATTACTGATGTTGCTTTACTTTGTTGCAGCACAAAACCTGCTGTGTGAGGCTGCTACCACTGGTGTCTTATCCTAGACACATGGCTACTCTGCATGCCTAGCTGTTGTTTCGCATCAGATCTATACTCACCCATATCTGTGTGACAGCCAGCCTGATCTATGCTGCACTGCTTACTTTGCAGATGAGCCATTGCTATGCGTGGTTGTAATCTATAATCACTCGTGTTTTAAAATATGGAGAGAGAAATGAATGTCTCCTCCTCTTCTTGCACAGACTTTAAGGAGTTAAAAAGTAGGGGGTTGATACAAATGGAGCCTATTGGGTCCAGGCTTAGGAAACGACTGGGCCTGTTTTGCTTGGACGGCTTTGGGTACAAACCAAGCTATGAGGTCAGAGTGACATACAGACAAAAACATTTTCCTATCATGAATCTCTGTCCCCCTCGCTGAGCCGTCCCACCCAGTGAGTGCAAAGGCTGCTCCTAGCTCCATCATTTCACCCTGTACAAGCCGGGAGGTGACATCCTGTACTTTTTGGATCATTTGTTCAACAGTTGCATCTGTGGAGCCACTTTACTGATTGCCATGGATGGCCAAAGGTGGACTTCTAGCATAGACCTGCCTGCAAAGTGGTGTCCCCCCTTATCCTAATACTAATCTCTTATACTAATAATGATATATTCTGATGCCCAGGTACTGTGATAAGGAGACATGCTCTCTCCACATATGACACGTGACTGCTTACTATGTATCAGTGAATGCATTACTAAGTGTGGGAAGCTCCGGGCATATGTATACAGGAAGATGATATCGCTGGAAAAATCACACACTGATAATAGTATTCCCCAAGGAGCATTCATTTCATTATAACATTTTTACAATGTTTTGGATTACTTAATAAACTTAACCCTGAAGGAGGCCAATGCGAGGATTCAAGTAGATTCTCACTAGAGCCAAATTGAGGATCTAGGTTAGATAAGAGGTTCTGAAATGATATTGGCCAGTGTCTTGTTGCCATGTACTACTGAGAGCCAGTAAATAGGAAACCACAAGAGCCTCCTGGCTTTTAGCACAGCTACACAAGACTGTGGGCCAGATGCACTAAGCTTCAAAAGTGATAAAATGGAAAGTGAAAATCAGTCAGCCAATCAGCTCCTGCCTGCCGTGTCACAGACTGTGTTTGAAAAATGTTAGACAGGAGCTGATTCGTTGGTTGTTTATCACTGTCCATTTTATCACCTTTGAAGCTTAGTGCATCTGGCCCTGAATGAGTTACTACCATATCTGCTGGCGTGACTGTCCTTACACGGGCAGGGCCACCATGGGCCAGGTGTGCTAAGCTTAAAAAAACTGATAAAGTGGATAGCGATAAAGTACCGGCCAATAAGCCCCTAATTGCCATGTTACCGGCTGTGCTTTAAAAATGAATGTTAAGAGCTGATTGGCTGGTTCTTAGTACATCTTGCTCATGTACATTGGGGGTTATTCTGGTTCACCCGGAAAGGCACAATCACTCTCTAATGGACAAAACAATATTCAGGGTGGGGTTTGTACTTCAAACTGTCTATCTCTATTGCAGCGTAAAAATAAAGCAGCCAGTATTTACCCTGCACAGAAACAATAAACCACCCAAATCTAACTCTCGCTGCACGTTATATCAGCCCTACCTGCAGTACATATGGTTTTGTCCATTAGAGAGTGATTGTGCCTTTGCGAGTGAACCAGAATAACCCCCATTGTTAGCTTCTTGCCATGAATTATAAGAATAAAACCCAAAAGTCTGTGGCAAAAAGCCAGACATACAGTATACTATCTCTTTGGTATCTGATATTGTGAAGAACTCAGAGCAATTCCATTAGATTCCTATATGGGTCTGAAAGCCATACAACTATGCAGAGTACAGGCTGGTTTCCTCTGTGCTCCTTCCTCCAGTGTCCCTTGTTTCCTAATGACAATATACAATATGGCAATTGTTGTGCCGACAGCTTGCTGACCAGATCGGATCAATGAATCCCTGTTTCTGCTGACACAGAGGTCATCGTTCCCTTTGATTTCTGGCCGTGCTTTGGTATCCCGGTTGTCATATGTGACCCTTGTAGACTTTTTAGTGCCTGAGAATCCGGTTTTCTTTTGTCCCAGCTTGTCTACCCCAGGAAGATGTATTTTGCCTGTACCCATAATTCCTTTTTATTTCCTTCATAATTTTGCTTGATGTGAAAATAATCAGTGCTACATAATATTCATACTTATTAATAATTGTATTATATATTATAATTATCTATAATGAACTATTTAGAGGTATGGGTTCCATTTATTTGTATAAAAACATATGTGCAGTGAGCTGGATCCATAAGTCAGTACATGAATACAGCATTTTCATCCAAGTCGTGTACAGTTGTGAACGTCTGCTGCTTCTAAAATATATAGCATATTCAGGGGGTTTTGGACGGCGAGGATGGCTTTTTTGGCAAGGAAAAACCATCCACGCCGTCCAGCACCCTCGCCGGCAAATGCAGCGAGCTCACTGCATATAGCGGCGAACCTCAATGCCTTGATGGCCACAATCGCCGTTTCCACCTCGCTTTTTAGAAATACAGTAACTAGGTGGAAATGGCGAGTACTGTGGGGTCAGTTGAATACCGAGGGTGGGCTATGATGGCGAGCAATAGGCACAGCTTGCCATCATAGCACGTCTAATCAGCATTGAATAGACCCCATAATGTACAATATCAATGAAAATATTGACATGATTAATGATTATGGCTTAATGCATCTCATAGTGGTGGGATTACCGATGTGCTGCTATCAGTGAGGCAGGAATGTGTTCCTGTGACTGAGGCAGTGATGTGTTGCTGTCAGTGAGAAAGTGATGTGCTGCAGTCAGTGAGGCATTGATACGCTGCTATCAGTGAGGCAGGAATGTGCTAGTCTCAGTGAGGTGGGGGTGGGCTGCTGTCATTGAAGCAGGGATGTGCTGCTGTCACTGAGGAAGTGATGTGTCGCTGTCAGTGAAGAAGCGATGTGCTGCTGTCAGGGAGGAAGCGATGTGCTGCTGTCAGTGAGGCAGGGATGTGCTGCTGTCAGTGAGGCAGGGATGTGCTGCTGTCAGTGAGGCAGGGATGTGCTGCTGCCAGTGAGGCAGTGATGTGCTCCTGTCAGTGAGTCAGTGATACGCTGCTATCAGTGAGGCAGCAATATGATGCTCTCAGTGAGGTGGTGATGTGCTGCTGTCATTGAGGCAGGGATGTGCTGCTATCAGTGTGGCAGTGATGTGTTGCTGTCAGTGTGGTGCACCACGCCCCCACCGTGATGCCAGCGCATATGTACTAACATATGCGGCTGGCATCGTGGAGCAGTGACGGAGCTTCCCCGCAGTGTGGCATGGATATGCTCCTGTCAGTGAGGCAGTGATACGCTCTTAGTGAGGTGGGGATGTGCTGCTGTCATTGAGGCAGGTATGTGCTGCTGTCATTGAGGCCGGGGTGTGCTGCTGTCAGTGAGGCAAGGGGTACTTTGCTATCAGTGAGTTGTGTCTCTGTGAGTGATTTCCAAAAATTGGAGAATTACATCTGGCACTGTCTCTACTATATACCTTTTCAATGAATATTTAATTATTGGGGAGAGGTGAAGTCATCATCCATCGACCTTTTAATAAGGCCCTATTTTCATATCAAAGGTTTCTTTAATTGTAAGCTTGCAGCAGGGCCCTCCTACCTCCAAGTCTGTATGTTGTTACCCAGTTTGTTTTATCACTGTCTACTATTGTAAAGCGCAACGGAATCTGCTGCGCTATATAAGAACCTGTAAATAAATAAATAATGTAGACTCACCATAATCTGCTGGAAGTCTTAACCTTTTTCCAACTGGTACCACCCCCATTCCTATCCGGATTTGGGGCTGGATATATTAATATACATCGCCGTCCTTGGCCACGCCCCCAGCGCGATGCCAGCGCATATGTACTAACATATGCGGCTGGCATCGCGGTGCGTTGACGGAGCGCCCCCCCCCCACGATACCTGTACTATGGTGTGTGGGGGGGCTCCGTCACCTCCCAGTTGCCTACTGCTCCCCTGCAGCCGGGACAGCTCAGCGTGGCTATCCCCGGCGCCTCCTCCGCCCCCCTTGCAGCCGGAAGGACGTCCGGCTGCCTTGCTAGGGGGAGGAGAGGTTTACCTTCCGGGGTCTAGGAGGACCTGCAAGAAGGTAAGCTGAAGGGAGGGGAAGAGGGGGGTCGGTGAGGCATCGGGTTGCGGCAGAGGTGGCGGGTGGCTAAAAGAAGCCCATAGGCTTCTATAGGGTATCGCCACCCAAAAGTGGCGATACCCTACTATGCAGTATCGGTGCGGCTGGGATTTAATACATGGGAAAATGCGGTAAAACAGGGGTTTTACCGCATTTTGAGCTTAATACATCTCGGTCTTGGAGTGGAGGTGGCAGACTCGGGCAGTTTATGGTGCTGCTGTTTTTAAACTTTTACCTTATACATTGTATTTTTTGTGTATACTTCTTTGGATTAAAACCTGCTTTTTATGGATGGATGCCTCTGAGGAATTTGTATTCTGATTCGAGAGGAAGCTCAAAGAAACCTTTTTTTGGTGAATTTAGGGCCACTTTTTGAGGTGAGTTATCGCCCCAAGGGGCTGTGATGTATTGATGTGGTGTTTAGAAGTATACCCGTTTTTGATCCATATACAGTATCCTGAGAGGAAAAGATATCCTGTATGAAAATAGGGCCTAGTAATAAGGTCAGTATTTTGCTAAAGTGAACACGTGTTATCCTGAAGGGGGAGGAGTCAGGAAATTGAGTCTCCATTAAAGAAACCTTTGATATGAAAATAGGGCCTTTTTAAAAGGTCAATGTTATCTGGAGAGAGTTGAAGGATCATTGATGGATGATGACTTCACCTCTCCCCAATAATTAAATATTAATTGAAAAGGTCACTGGTATATGGTAGAGACAGCGTCGGTGTAATTCTCCAATTTTCGGAATTCATTTGTTGTGGGCGTGGTAAACCCAGGAGGACTTCATCAGGCTGCAGTCAAGGGGCGCACTATCCCTCCTACACCTATTGTCTTTTCTCTGTGGGTGATGCTGGGGTGTAGTGGAGTGACAGCATTGTGCTGTGTGATGAGGTTTGGTGACAGTTTGAAGCAGTGCAGGGGTGCAGGTACGCTGGTAGGCGTGTAATCTTTGTAAAAAAATAGTGTATCCAATAATGTTAGTGGGATATCTGTCATTGTAACACACCAATGCATAAAGGTGCAATTGTATTACCATAAGGAAATGTCCAGCAAAGGAAAGAATCAAATACCAGTTGACACTTTTATTATAATAGGAACCATTTTTAAGGATATTAACATACATCCTCAAAGAGCTCCAGCTTTCCTGATTTTAATACTGGCTTGGGCTGTCGAAGACAAAAACACGATAATACCAGTTGCTTATCTTACCTTTGCATATAAGAATAATATGCAAAGCATAGTTTCTGACTTCTATGCTGCCCTCTCCGGGAGAGGGCAGCCAGCTCACTGAAGTAGGAGGACGGGCCATCGCCGGAAGGGGAAAGGGCGGTTTGGGGCGGAGCCACGGACAGGATGCTCTATTGGGGTGTGTGGCTATAGCAAACGTGTAATTTTAGTCCCGCCCCCGCAGTGCAATGTCAGTATTTCAGGCATTGTGTCATTTTACCGACGGACCCCCCCTGCCGTGTGGGGGTTTGCGGGTGATGGATGGAAATGCGGGAGGGTTGCCCCCCTTTCTGGGGGGCCGGGAGGGGGACCCGATTTCCGGGATCCTCCCGGCCATTCCGTAAGGGTTGGCAACCCTGATGCAAAGTTATATAATAACCTGTGTTACTGCCTTGTGGCACGCCCCTATGCTCATTATTTTGGGACTTCCAAATATACAGGTTCTCCATGTAGTGTGAAGATGTCACAGAGTTGTGTCTCAGTGTCCCCCACCCTTTGAGGGACACTGTGGCCACTGGACCCTAGGTGAGACGGTGGGACAGGTGGGAAGCTTTGTGTTTTCCTTTCAGTCACCTATCGGCGAGGGGAACTATGATTATCCCAAATCTAAATATAACATTATCTAAATGGGCAAAAAATGGTGACGGCGTTGTTGTTTGGCTTTTTGGCCACTTGAAAGGCAGCTAACCATTAACAGGTGTGTAACTGTATTGTACAATGTTATATCTCCTGCATGAAGAAATAAGCTTGTGCTGACGTATCCTCTCCTGTACCATAATCATAATTCATTTTCCCTGCTTATTGGATCTCGGCATATATCTTCTGCCTTTCAAGTACCGCCAGAAAGAAAGGAACAGATTTTTTTATTGAATGCAGAAAAATGGGCTCAGCTATTTTGGCAGGATAGGAGGAAAGGGGTCATCCTTTATATTGCTACAAAGAGCAGGGCATGCCCAGTTCTCTTTTTTTTTATTGCAATCAGGACGTAAGATTATCTTAAGCCTGTTCATATTCCTGTCTGGATAACAGAAGCCAAAAAGAACAAAGCTGGCCAACAAAAAAACAGAAAGAAATGCCAATAAAATGAAAGGAGAATATCGGTACTTTATCACTGACTGGCGGAGAGATAGACACAACAATAATAATTGCATGTTATTGTCATGTTGAAAGATAAGATAAGCAAAGTAACATAGCAACCTAATAACGTGCAGCGTGATCTAATAACCACACAGAAAACCACAGCATGGTGCAGTGGCTTATAATGAGATCTTTGTAGGCACCATAGCAAATGTTTGTAAGGGCCCCTATGCACCATCCAATGGTGAAAAAATGTATGTAGCACATGTTACTTTGAAAGGGAAGGTGGGCCCCTCTCAGCTATGGGCCCCATAGCAGCTGCACACTCTGCAACACCTAGGGATGCCAGTCCTGGAGCATTTTTTTCAATCCCGGGATTTGGATTGGCACCCTAATTTAAAGAAACCGTTGCCACCCTGCTAAAGTGGCCGCGCCACATATTAACTTACCAGTGTATCGCCGGAGGCAGGGGTATGCGGTAGAGCTAGGGTACCTCCTAAAGTGGATGGCCTGGTACGCATGGGGATGGTGGAAGTGGGTGGATGGCAGCGACGTGGCCTGCGCAGCGTGACTTGTAACCGGCATAGAGCCGCAGGCCGGGTATCGGGAACTGCCTGGCAGTGTCTGAGCTGGCGCTCAGATGCTGCCCGGCATTAGACTGCTCATTATCCGTCAGTTTTGGGGCCGATCCCGGTATTGGCCACCCTAGTTACACCCTTGACATGGTGATTATATACATCCAATGTCAGTTTTAGACCAAAAAGAAGAAATAAAACAACATGCCAAATCAGTGTGAGCCACTAGGTCAGTGGTTCCTAACCTCGGCCACTAACAGTTCACATTTTCCAGGTCACCTATGGATATTTCAAATGTGACAGTGCACAGTGCATCGGCTGGGTGACTTGGAATACCTCAACTGTTAGGGATTCTTGAGGACTGAGGTTGGGAACCAATGCACCAGTATTTCAAATGCTTCCAATAATATCTATTGAAAAATCCAGATGCCTTATAGGCCACACGTCAGATCCACCTTTGGCTGTGGCACAATCAGTCTATCCTCAAATAGTTAGGCCATTCCCCTTTCTCTGTGGTGAATCTACAGGTTGTCTCTCCCCTATCTGACATCCTGAAACCCTAAAATATTCCAAAGTCCGAAAATTTTGGAGCACGATTGAGATAGTGAAACCTTTGCTTTAAGATGTTTTGATCTACATAAGTATTATAATATTGTATAAAATGACCTTCAGGTTGTGTGTATCTGGCACATCAATGTATTTCATAATCATATTCCAGGGATATATCATTATGGTATGCATATATTCCAAACTACAGAAACATCAGAAATCCAAAATACTTCCATAGACCTCAGGGGGGAAGCCTGCCTGCAGATTGCTGGGTAGCACGTGTCCGCACTCACCCACCCCCCAGGCTGTCAGAGAACATCCCAACAGATACTTATTCTTCTTATGATTTTGTTTCCATCAGAGATCTGAAGAATAACCTGATCAGTAGAATGGAGCCTGGATCGTTCCTGGGACTCACAGAGCTGAAACGCCTGTAAGTATGAGAGACATTACATGCAGCACCGCCAGCAGCATATTCTACACCGCCCATTGATGTCAGCCGCCCACCCTGAACAGGCGTAGGCCGGCCTACTTTTCCAGGGAGACGCCCAGCATTTTAATGGGAACATTCAATAAATGCTGGCCATTACCCTGATCTGTATCCTATTGTCCCCCCCTTCCCTACCTGTGCGAACGCCTCAGCGACTGTGACGCCGAAGCCGTTCGTATATGTCTTCTGTCGCTTTGGGATCAACTGGTTAATTCAGTAGAACTTTTCTATTTGTCTCTTTATATATATTGCTGATAAAGCCCATCTAGAACCACTTTGGGCTTCAGTCTGGTCCACACCACTAGATAAACTGCTAAATACCCTTAGGATTCCAGTAACATCTCTCAGCTGATAAAACTCAAATTTATCTCTATAGTCGACAAACCAGTATTCACATTTCTTATCTACTATGTCAGTCTGGAGTCCCATCACCATCTTAAGCTCAAATGATAAAAAACAGCAAAACATTTCCAAATCCTCCATGGAGGTCCATTCAGATCGCAGCCGTTCCGATTTCAGAGGACCGCTTCTCTGCACATGCAGCCACAGATGGCCTGTGAACGCAGGCCGTATGCTGGCTGATTGACACCCGGACGGCGTTTGTGGGCGGGACCCCAGTGTTTACTGGGAGTGCCATGAAAAACGCAGGCGACCCGGCCATTGGGATGGAGGGCCACTGACACAGCGCCGAGTAAAGGTGACCATACACTACTCTGACTTCTCGCTGTAGTGTATGGCCGGCCGATCCCCCTTGATCGGGACCATCCCAGGCGTCAGGATTGCATGCAATATATCACTGTCAGATTGGGGGGGACGACTCCCAACTGCCCCCCCCCCCCCCGCAGCGGGACACTCTCGGCTGCGGGAGGGACGCGGAAATGTCCCCAAAAACCGGGACGTTCCTGCGTTTAGCGGGACAGTTGGGAGTAATCCGGGACTCTGAGCTTCTTCTAAATCACAAGTCCTGCTACTTTCCCTTATGAAGTATCTCTACAACATGGCCTTTCTTGCACTGGATCTAACAATGTTTCAGTTTAGTCATTCCTTAAATATATTAGTTGACTACTGTGAACATTTTTTTATTGGCCATTCTCTTTACACACTTCCTGCACTACATTGCTGTCATACTCGTCCATGTCACCGCTGCACAACCTCAGCTGCCTCACTCTGCCTGCCTTTGCACTGGCTCCCTCTACCCATGAGAAAATAAAATCATATTATTATCTCAAGTGACCTCTTCACATTTTCCTGACACTCCAGGTGTATCGTGCTCACCACTCTTGTGTCTTGTGTGGTGCTATATAAATGGTTGGTGCTTTATAGATACTCTCAGTGATTATAAGAAATGAATAATAATTGTATTATTAAATTGTTAGCAAGTGCACATTTCTACTAAGAACCTACTGTGTTTCCCCGACAATAAGACCTACCCTGATAATAAGACCTACCCTTACTTCTGCAGAACGGTTTAAAATAAACCCTACTCTGAAAAGAAGACCTAGCTTAATCCCCATTTTGCCCGGTCCCTGCGCTACACTACAATGCCCTCCCCCCGTATGAAGTGGATGCCGCTCTTAAAGATTTAACAGTGGCATCCAATCACAGCTGCAGCGTCTCACTCTCTCACAGTGAGCACACACCCTCCCCTTGTTTTCTGTGAGTGACACTGGCATGCGTGCCAGCGTCATTTACAGCAGCGCCGCAGAAGACCCTACAGAAACAGAGGAAAGTAAAGACAAAAGAAATTATAATGATGTTGGTGAAGAAGATGACATGACCATTTCTGAAGAATAGTAGATTTTGTTCTTGACACTTACCTGTTTATTGGGTACTCTTTACTTAGAACGGCGCCCACGATTTTGATCGTGGGCATCGGATGGCCACGATGGGCGCCCTTCTAGGTAAAGAGTACCGTTTATTGAAATTGCTGTCAATGTTAATTAAACTAAGCCCTACCCCGAAAATAAGCCCTATGGTGTTTTTTTGGACCCAAAAAAATATATAAGAGGGTGTCTTATTATTGGGGAAACATGGTACTGTATAAGGCAGCTAGATGTACTAGCCTCTGTGCCGATGCTATTTAACCTACGTATAAGTCATGTAAAATCTATGTACACTGGCTCATTTCACACAAAAATAGTAGCATGATGTAATAAATCATATGTATATGTAGAGGCTATAATATATGTGAATATATGTGATTGTCTTACTGTATATCACCTCTTATTATTCTAGGGACATATCAAACAACAGAATTGGCTGTGTGATTCCTGATGTCTTTCAAGGCCTAAGCAGTCTAACCCGCCTGTATGTATATACTTACAGTAACTGTATTTCACGTATGTGCTGATATATACACAGTACCTCTGTGTTCTGCCCTAATACACAAATACTACCTGACCTGTGTGCTCCCCTAATACACAAATACTACCTGACCTGTATGCACCCCTAATACACAAATACTACCTAACCTGTGTGCACCCCTAATACACAAATACACCTGACCTGTATGCACCCCTAATACACAAATACTACCTGACCTGTGTGCACCCCTAATACACAAATACACCTGACCTGTATGCACCCCTAATACACAAATACTACCTGACCTGTGTGCACCCCTAATACACAAATACTACCTAACCTGTGTGCACCCCTAATACACAAATACACCTGACCTGTATGCACCCCTAATACACAAATACTACCTGACCTGTGTGCTCCCCTAATACACAAATACTATCTGACCTGTGTGCTCCCCTAATACACAAATACTACCTGACCTGTGTGCTCCCCTAATACACAAGTACTACCTAACCTGTGTGCCCCCCCTAATACACAAATACACCTGACCTGTATGCACCCCTAATACACAAATACTACCTGACCTGTGTGCTCCCCTAATACACTAATACTACCTGACCTGTGTGCTCCTCTAATACACAAATACTACCTGACCTGTGTGCTCCCCTAATACACTAATACTACCTGACCTGTGTGCTCCTCTAATACACAAATACTACCTGACCTGTGTGCTCCCATAATACACAAATACTACCTGACCTGTATGCACCCCTAATACACAAATACTACCTGACCTGTGTGCACCCCTAATACACAAATACTACCTGACCTGTGTGCTCCCCTAATACACTAATACTACCTGACCTGTGTGCTCCTCTAATACACAAATACTACCTGACCTGTGTGCTCCCATAATACACAAATACTACCTGACCTGTGTGCTCCCCTAATACACAAATACTACCTGACCTGTGTGCTCCCCTAATACACAAATACTACCTGACCTGTGTGCTCCCCTAATACACTAATACTACCTGACCTGTGTGCTCCTCTAATACACAAATACTACCTGACCTGTGTGCTCCCATAATACACAAATACTACCTGACCTGTGTGCTCCCCTAATACACAAATACTACCTGACCTGTGTGCTCCCCTAATACACAAATACTACCTGACCTGTGTGCTCCCCTAATACACTAATACTACCTGACCTGTGTGCTCCCCTAATACACTAATACTACCTGACCTGTGTGCTCCCCTAATACACAAATACTACCTGACCTGTGTGCTCCCCTAATACACTAATACTACCTGACCTGTGTGCTCCCCTAATACACAAATACTACCTGACCTGTGTGCCCCCTAATACACAAATACTACCTGACCTGTGTGCTCCCCTAATACACAAATACTACCTGACCTGTGTGCTCCTCTAATACACAAATACTACCTGACCTGTGTGCTCCCATAATACACAAATACTACCTGACCTGTGTGCTACCCTAATACACTAATACTATCTGACCTGTGTGCTCCTCTAATACACAAATACTACCTGACCTGTGTGCTCCCATAATACACAAATACTACCTGACCTGTGTGCCCCCCTAATACACTAATACTACCTGACCTGTGTGCTTCCCTAATACAATAATACTACCTGACCTGTATGCACCCCTAATACACAAATACTACCTAACCTGTGTGCCCCCCTAATACACAAATACACCTGACCTTTATGCACCCCTAATACACAAATACTACCTGACCTGTGTGCTCCCCTAATACACTAATACTACCTGACCTGTGTGCTCCCCTAATACACAAATACTACCTGACCTGTGTGCTCCCCTAATACACTAATACTACCTGACATGTGTGCTCCCATAATACACAAATACTACCTGACCTGTGTGCCCCCCTAATACACTAATACTACCTGACCTGTGTGCTCCCCTAATACACAAATACTACCTGACCTGTGTGCCCCCCTAATACACTAATACTACCTGACCTGTGTGCTCCCCTAATACACAAATACTACCTGACCTGTGTGCTCCCCTAATACACTAATACTACCTGACCTGTGTTCTCCCATAATACACAAATACTACCTGACCTGTGTGCCCCCCTAATACACTAATACTACCTGACCTGTGTGCTCCCATAATACACAAATACTACCTGACCTGTGTGCCCCCCTAATACACTAATACTACCTGACCTGTGTGCTCCTCTAATACACAAATACTACCTAACCTGTGTGCCCCCCTAATACACAAATACACCTGATTTGTATGCACCCCTAATACACAAATACTACCTGACCTGTGTGCTCCCCTAATACACTAATACTACCTGACCTGTGTGCTCCCCTAATACACAAATACTACCTGACCTGTGTGCTCCCCTAATACACTAATACTACCTGACCTGTGTGCTCCTCTAATACACAAATACTACCTGACCTGTGTGCTCCCATAATACACAAATACTACCTGACCTGTGTGCTACCCTAATACACTAATACTATCTGACCTGTGTGCTCCCCTAATACATAAATACTACCTGACCTGTGTGCTCCTCTAATACACAAATACTACCTGACCTGTGTGCTCCTCTAATACACAAATACTACCTGACCTGTGTGCTCCCCTAATACACTAATACTACCTGACCTGTGTGCTCCCCTAATACAATAATACTACCTGACCTGTGTGCCCCCCTAATACACTAATACTACCTGACCTGTGTGCTCCCCTAATACACAAATACTACCTGACCTGTGTGCCCCCCTAATACACTAATACTACCTGACCTGTATGCTCCCCTAATACAATAATACTACCTGACCTGTGTGCTCCCCTAATACACTAATTCTACCTGACCTGTGTGCTCCTTTAATACACAAATACTACCTGACCTGTGTGCTCCCCTAATACACAAATACTACTTGACCTGTGTATCCCCTAATACACAAATACTACCTGACCTGTGTGCTCCCCTAATACACAAATACTACCTGACCTGTGTGCTCCTCTAATACACAAATACTACCTGACCTGTGTGCTCCCCTAATACACAAATACTACCTGACCTGTGTGATCAGTAAAACATTAATACTACCTGAGCTGTGTGATCACATACCAAACCTATATAGTGATTGTGACTTGTTATGATATCAGAACCCTGCATTATAGTGTAGTATCACAATCATACCTCCTGTAACTATAAAATAATAACACATTTCTTATAATCCAGATGATGTTCCATCTGGCGATCCTATATGTATTTCTGTTTCTTGACCTCGGGACTTTTAGACGCTCCGAACAATCTGATTTTAAAGACCATGGCAGGGAAATGCTGAGATATTTATTTTGTTTAGATCTCTCACAGAGAAGATGATTTAGGAATTTTCTAAGTTTAAAATAATAAAAAATAAAAAAATGTATTTTGGCGACGGATTCATGCAGAGCTTGGAATAGACCCTCTTATTTCTGCAACCACAAGGCCGAGAAAGAAGTGCCCACTGCTTAAAATATCCCACTATTCACATGCCAGCACTCCTCTGACACTTCCATGGCTGTAAAACACTCTGACTAAGCATTGGCTGGGCCATGCTCTATTTTGGGACAATAGTTTGCTTTACCTCAGAATACTTTTGCTATTTGTAGTCACAGAGTAGGACGGCCTGTCCCTCATAGCCACAGTCACATGACCATACTACGTCTACAGAGTTAGATATGTACACTGTTCCAGGTTGTAATGAAGTCTGTAATTCTAGTGTTCCTATGGTTGTACCCTCAGCACGTTCCCTGAGGGGCGGTGTTATTATTACCTTGTGCTGTTGTCAGCTGCATCTCTGCCAGGAGTTACCATAGTCTCTAATTATTAAAACATTCTCAAAAGATTTTTTTTTTCTTGCATTCCCAAAAATAAGCTCACTTCATCAAAATATCATGGGCCAAATGTAATAGGGTGAGAGTTTCAGAAAGTGAGAGATTTTGGGAGAGTGTTCCCTTTTTTTTAAAGTGGCAATCATTGAAAATGCAAATCCAGGTTGATTTTGCCTTGTTGCTGCTTTAATAAAATGGGAAAACTCTCCCAAAATCTCTCATTTTTTGAAACTCTCACTCGATTACAATTGGCCACATATGTAGGCTGGCAAATATATATATATATATAAATATATATATATTTTAAGTGGCTTTGTATAAAGATATGTCCTTTGTTTCTTCAATTATGTTACACATTTTACCAGAGAACATCATTTTAAAATAAATGACGCAGGCCTGCCTTATATCCAAGATTTGGAAATGCATGGTGGTTTTTGCTGTATATTATAGAATGGCAACTTTTTAATAAAGATACTGAATTTATTCAATTCTGTTTTGCTATTCTTAGCACCATGTCTGGAAACATCTTCTCTAGCCTCAGCCCAGGAGTTTTCGATGAGCTTCTATCCCTGAAGCTTGTGTGAGTATTCAGCCAGCAATCTGCCACCTGTAGGGTCTTGGGGCCAGATGTAGTAAGCTTGCAAATTGATAACATGGAGCATGATAAACCACCAGCCAATCAGCTCCTAACTGCCATGCCACAGGCTTTGTTTGAAAAATGACAGGCAGGCGCTGATTGGTGCGTTGTCTATCACTCTCCATTTTATCACTTTTCATGGCTTAGTACATTGCGCCCTTGGTGGGCTCATACTGATCTTGGCTTGTGTTCATTTAGGGACTTTTCTACAGAGTTCCTGACCTGTGACTGTGACCTGCAATGGGTGGCTGCGTGGACTAAGAATGGCTCCGTTCAAATCTCCGACAAGACATTGTGTGCCTATCCCAGTGCCCTGAGAGACCGGCCTTTGCGGAACCTGAGGGAAAGCCAGCTGACTTGTGGTAAGGGACATCACAGAAGGGGACAAAGTTCCTTTATCTAATATTTCCTTATGTGTTATCTGTGGTGATAACTAATAGAAGAGTTTTGTGGGTTTTTACAATTTAATTGGAGGTAAAGAATACATCCTGGGTTGTTCTCTTTCATTAAATAGTCACCAGTATTTTTGTCCCCTGTGTTATCATTACAGAGGGAACCCCAGAGCTTCACACACATCAGCTCATCCCATCCTTGCGGCAAGTTGTGTTTCAGGGTGACCGAATACCTATCCAGTGTACTGCAAGTTACTTGGGCAATAGTAGCCAAATCATCTGGTACCACAATGGGAAGCAAGTGGAGGAAGATGAAGAACAGGGCATTATACTGGAGGGGACAATCGTACATGACTGCACCTTCATTACCAGGTACAGGATCTGATTCACTGAGTGTTTCTTATATAGGGCACGATTAAGTTCAAGAATTGGGCACTTCTGGCTTTCAACATTACACTTTATTGTTCTTATGATTATTATTATCTTTAATTTATCAGCAACACAGCAAAGCATGCTGGGATTTGTCTGTCTACAACAGCTGAGGAGAGACAAACTACTTCATACTTGCCTACTTTGTGGCACCTGGTGGGATGTGCGGGGGGGGGGGGGGTTGACCACAGCCTAGTGCAGGGTTGTAGTGCTGCAATTGCCTCATGATGACTCTACCACTAATACATTATAAAGCTGGGGCTACAATAACATGATTCAGAAAGTGGGATGCAATGGATGGCCATAGGGGGGGGACTAGGCCGCCTTTCCAAGAAAGTAGATGAGCATGAGTTACAGTACCTTAACCCAGTGTTGACCAAATTCTTTGAACCTCATAAACCCTCACAGCAGTGCAGGTGTTAAGGGTATCCCTGTCTGAGCACACATGGTTGAATGAAAAAAAGTGTGATGCACTGATGAAGTCACATGTACTCAAACACAGATGTCCCTAAAATGTAAGTCATTAGTCGTTATTTATTATTTATTTATTAACAGATTCTTATATAGCGCATACATATTCCGCAGCGTTTACAGAGAATATTTGAACATTCACATCAGTCCCTGCCCCAGTGGAGCTTACAATCTATATTGTCTACCACGTGTTCGTGCGCACACACAGACATTCTAGGATTAATTTGTTGGGAGCCAATTAACCTACCAGTATATTTTTGGATAATGGGAGGAAACCGGAGTACCTGAGGGAAACGTACGCAAGCACGGGGAGAATATACAAACTCTGCACAGTTATAGCCATGGTGGGAATCAAACCCATGACCTCAGTGCTGTGAGGCAATAATGTAACCATTACACCATCCATACTGCCCCTAGTTGGGAAACTACTTGATGTATAATGTTATAAAACTCCGTCTTTTTAAAAACAAAATGGAAAAAGCAGATACAGGGCGGGATACTCTAAAATCCGCAGCCCTCTTCGCCGGCCACCGCATTTCTAATGACCGCATATTCTCTAAAATATGCGGTCATTAACGCAAGGGACAGCTCTTGCGGTAAGAGCTGTCCCTTGCGATGCGGCGCCGTTGCTGGACTTCCGGGTCTATGACCCGGGAGTCCATCTGCGCATGCGCAGACTGACGCGCCGGCCGCGGGGCATGCTGGGAGGGATCCGTGACGTGACGGGTAAGAAGCCCATAGGCTTCTGCAGGGAACCGCCAGCTTTTGCTGGCGATTCCCTCCGCAGCTGTGACACTGCGGAGGGAGGTTAGAGAATACAGAAATGCGGTAAAAACCCAGATAACAGGGTTTTTACCGCATTTCTGTAATAGAGAATCTCACCCACAGTATTTTGCAGCCAATGAGCAAGGAGCTGTGTTCTATCTAGTGCATATTACAAAATAAAAGAAAGTACCTGATTGGTTGCTTTGGGTTCGTTCAACATTGCCCCCTGCTATGATATAATCCTACCTTTTGTCATTGTTTCTTTTTAACTTCTGAATTGGTGGCAGCAACAATGGTGGTGTCATTGATTGCAGCATTCCCTAGCAAGAGCCCTGCATATGTTTAACATTAAAATAAGTTACTTAGGCTGAAGCAACAAACTACGCCATCAGGCCTGCTAGTAGAAACCCGTATCATCCTCTCCTGAGGACCAAAGAAAATAAATCCATCAGCCGCTGTTTTTTTAAACTGCATGTGCTGTTTGCATGAGTCATGTGAAATACATGCGTACATCATACAATGGTTTTAGAATCAGGGAATGTAGTTCTTCGACAAGTTGCATTTGGGTATAGGGAGAGCAGGAATGTCTTGTTTACATTCAGTGTCTGCGTTTAAATTTAGCAAATGGCTCTGGTATTACAGCGTAGCATCCTGCCGACTCCAGCCCTGATAAACTGTTTATTCCTAGCTGGCAAATCAGCCGTTTCCTCTCAGCGTGAAGGTACATCCTGTGCGTTAAGGGACTCCTATCGGATGTACAATTCCCCTGCCAAGGTGCTCCAAGAAACCGAGCAATTGACGGCAGATCGGAGTCACTTGGCCCACCTAGTCTGTGCATGTTCATTGTTACAGCAACAGCAAAGCAAACACGTGATACCCACATTCTTGAGCAGATTCCAGTGACTGTAGTATGGTGTGTAAATTACTGCAGTCTTTTACTTCATAACAAGTACTGTCCTATCAGACATTAGCTATGTGGGGATAGTCATCAATATACATACTTGTAAATTTAATTTCAGTTCAAATCTGTTGGAGCATTACCATATAAAAGCCTCAATATTATATTGTTAGCTTTTAGCACTCCACCTGCCGTCCTGTCCGTCCTGTCTCCCTGCACAGAAGTCAAAAGTTGCTGTTTATAAAAAAAAATGTAGTAAATGTCCCACAGGTAGAAAGTACACCAGTGAAAACAGATGAAGGGGTAATTCAGGTTGGTTTGCCCCAGCCAGGCTGTGGAAAGCGAGCAAGGCAGCCAGGCCAGCAGCAGCTCAACGGACTGAGGAGAGCTCAAAATTGAAAAAGGGGGGACAGCATACCCTAGGCCCCAGCCGAAGCGCCCAGGCCACGGAGATCAAACAAGCAGCCAGCAGCTGACTCCAGCTCAGTGAAAATTGAAAAGGGCCAGGGGGGACAGGAAGATATGGGCAGCCAGAGTGACAGTCAGACAATCAAAGCAAATACTGGAATCCTTTAGTTCTCGGCCCGGCTGCCTGGCGCAAGCTCTGCTCACCCTGTCCGCACCGCTAACCCTGCCTGGCTTCACCTCACACCCCCCTGGCAAAGAGCATGTAACCCCTTGGCTTAGAGCATACAACCCTGGCAGATCATGTAACTCCTGCCATAGAGCATGTAACCCCTGGCAGAGAGCATGTAACCTCTTGACATAGAGAATATAACGTGCAATAGGCATTACTGTGTGTGGCATAACTTGTAAGTGGCATTACGGTGTGCAAAACCAAGAATAGAATTGGAGCACTGGTTAAAAAAATACGTGATAAGGTGGGTCAAGGGGCGGGGCTGGGGTGGGTCAATGGGTAGACTGGGGGTGGATCAAGGGGCGGGCCACTGTCTGGGAATCTCTCAACAAAAAGGTGGTAACCCTACTTAGATATGATCAGTTTTGAATTTGACTTGGTAATTCTGATTATATTAATTGATCTAATTAATCCTCTGCAAAATAGCAGGCAGCATCTCCATGTGATTATCAGACATACTATCATAGAGGCAGGTCCTACCCCTCACACACACACACACACACACACACACACACACACACACACACACACACACACACATATCCGCGTGCTGTAATTGTAGTCACCAACAATCCCTCTCCATGGCTATAATTTACCTTTTGCAGAAAACCAGATTTCATTTACAGGTTACCAACCCTATAGAATGGAGGGGACTTGGTAACTGTAACAGGAAGAGGGCTGGCTATGTTCCAGTTGTGCAGATGCTGGTTAGTGTAAACTATATGACGGGTTTCAGCCAGCGTTCCCATATTTCTTCGCATTATTCATGTCTGTCATTTACTTGCCTGGGCAGTGATTCCAAGATGCATGCTTTGTTTATACTGTTCCTCTCTGCTTTCCAGCAAAGCTATTTTCTCCTCCATTGTGAGTGACACAATCCTGGTGCTCAGACAAAACGTATACATCATATTAAGTTTATGTGTAGCAAGCTTAGACAATGCGAGTGAGATTGCCAAGTTCTCCAGGCTACTATGCCGAAACATTAGCATCATGTACAGTTCACTTTGGTTCACACGTGCTTCATTCTGGTCAGCTATTTGTATGAAAGCTCTGTGGGTTAGTGATAAATAAGGACGGGAGGATTGTCAGTTTTACAGTGGTATATAAACTAGATAAAATGCATAATGATAGATTATTATATGTTCTTAAGACAGATATCCGGTACAATAATTTGCCACAAAGTCCATAAAAGTCATGTGTTGGGTGCAAACTTTGGTAAAACATGTATATAAAATTGTTTGTAGGACTCACATCCCACAGAAACGCTTAATAGTGGATGTGGAGGGCTTTCGTTTCCTATCTACATAAAATAATAAATACTTCTGAGGTGTAATTCCACCAGTGACCACTAGAATACACTTGATGGACCAAATTATTTCTTTGAGTGCGTAAAAATGTCATAACAGAAAGTGAAAGCAATTTTTGCAGGGACACAGGTCTTGCTGGATATGGAGAGAGGGAGCTGTGAAGTTAGAGATTGGAGGTAGGAGGAGATAGGGACTGGGGGGTGGGAGTCTGTGGGCTAAAAACAGTCACAGCTCAAAGTGAAAGCACATTGCAGAAGTTCATCTGAAGTCTGAATTGTGGATGTGGCAGATAGAGAACTCATATGGGGCTCGGTGAGCACCTGGGTATGCGGATCATAGATAGACAGTGCCTAGGTTGACAGTTCATATGTCAACACCATATGGTCAACATGCTTTAAGTTGACACGTTCAAAATGTCTACATGACAATGGTCGTTACATATATGGTTGACACGTTTTTTTGCCAAACATACAACATTTGATCCAAAAAGATGGAAAAAGAAGAAGGACCTCTGGAAGGACGCCCCCGTAATCCATCACCTGCCAGACACAGAGCCGGAAAAACCATCTCCTCCAGCCACATAGTTGACCCACAATCACGGACGCTGTGGCAGAGCGCCGTGTGAGATCTACAACGGGGAAGGCTGTAACGAGGAGGCGGCTTCTGTTGGGACACTGCAGCCGGCTGATCTCCTGCACATTACAGGTCAGCTGAGCGGGGAACGGAGAGAGCGTGCGCTGCGGTGCATATCCTTCCATAGAGTGACATTCTGAACTGCCCTCAATACCTATCGGTAAGAGTTTACACAGAGACAGGACGGACACTGTTTGCACCAGCCCAAAAAACAGAAGTCCTTGCTCCTTGGTTGCATGCACAACTCACGCTAAGTGCTTTGCTACAAAATTGAAAGTGTGCACACTAGCCATCTTCATTTCCATATAGTCTTATTGAAAAAAGCGGACACTGTCAGCCTAAACTAAGGGATTGAACTTGGTCTACTTGTTTAAACATTTATGCCTGACCCTAAAAGGGTGAAAGAAAAAGATTCACATATGCATACAAATTTAGTGAATTAATTATTTGTCGCAGTGAACCTATGTGCTTTTAAATATTGTATATGTTTGTGTGTTTTAATAAATTGTTATTCATCTTGTTTACCCAAGAGCGGCCCTCGTTATTGTTGTGTAATCTGCCTGGAGGAGAACTCCGGACATCTGTTCTACACATTCTGCACAGGTTCTCAAACTCGGTCCTCAGGACCCCACACAGTGCATGTTTTGCAGGTCTCCTCACAGCACCACAAGTCAAATAGATCTTTTAAAATGTGTCAGTCAGTAATGAGTGCACCTGTGCACCTGCCGGGTGACCTGGAAAACGTGAAATGTAAGGGGTCCTGGGGACCGAATTTGAGAACCCCTGTCCTAATGTCAGTCCTGTGCCACATGCAGCATGTTTCCAGGGTGGTAGAAAGCCATGCTGACTCACAGTAATGCGTGGGGGGGGGGGGGGGGGGGGGGGGCTTAAAAACCCATGACCACACCCACTAAAAAGAATACAGTATAAAATATTTATAATTACAGGGCTGCCATTATAATCCGGATGGGTATGTGGTCCCTGGGTCAACAATGTCTAGGTCGAAGACTGCTGGTCAACAAGGACTATGTCGGCACCCAGGAATGGTCGACCTTGCCAAAATGGTACCAAGCTGCCACTTCATTCCCCCTGAAGTTGATATTAATATTACCGGTGGATAATGCCCTGTATTTATACTTTAGCAGCTTATTCCCAGCATCGGGAAGATTATTTTGCTATACTGCTGACAAACCTTCCTGCGCTCTGGGACAGTTTCCTTGCATCAACTACCCTACACCTACGTTTATTTATATTTCTCCTGGCGTCAACTTCCTTCTTACTGTGACCAAAATAGATCATTTCCCTCAAGTTATCTTTCCCAGCATGTTTCCTATTTTCAGTTTTTATGATAAAATACATTAAAAAAAAATAAAAAAAACCATAATTTTATAAAATGTCTCTTTACCTATTATCGTACATGCTTTCCATGGGGGTCCTGGTAGTATTTTCAGAATTTCCTTGTTACCAATTGACTAGTGCCTAGTTAGTTATAGTGGGAAAGTGTGACACTGCATTCTAGTATATAATGATAAGATGCCAGCATTTAGGTATAGTGGTATCAAAACATGGAGAGAGATAAGGTTCCAACCAATCATCTGATTGGCTGGAGCACAATGTAATATTAATTAGGAGTAATAATAAATATATCATTTGTTAAATCTGCCCTTTTATCTCTCTCCAAGGTTTGACACCTCCCCCCCTTTAATGAGCTACAGAGGTTCCAGTAGAACCAGATGAAGACACTATTGTTCCGTAGACATGGTGCAGTGGATGCTGCGGTTTTTTTTAATGCACCATAAGCTGGGTACACAATACGCGGTGTGTGTACCCAGCGATATTGAGACATGCAGAACAATGGAGGACAAAGCCTGATTAACCAATAGGTTTATTAGGCTGCAGCCTATGGCGTCGCCAGGACTGGAGGTGGGGGGGTCTCTTGCAGGTGACAGCCTAGGAATACAATTAAGTCCTAATTTATTCCATGCTTGTTAGCTATCACCCATCCTGGTGAACTGTGGAGGGTAAAGTTCTTAAGGTGACTGCCAGATGGCTGTGCCAATGTAACTTACTGATGGACCACTACTTTATGTACATTGTGCTACAGCACCAGCCGGGCAGCCTAAAGCCAAATATAATAGGGTGTGAGGTTTAGAAAGTGAGAGATCTTGGGAGCGTTTTCCATTTTTTTAAAGGAGCAATCATTTACACGGCAAAAACGAAATGGCTTTTTTAATTGTAAATGATTTGCTGCTTTAAAAAAAATAATGAGAAAACTCTCCTAAATCTGATTCTCACACCCTGTTACATTTGGCCCAAAGTCTTCTTTAGATCCTATATGCCAGTTGTATAACCTTCGTTACATGTACATGGGCAGTATGACTGGTGATTCCCTGAGCGCCCATACAGGGATGTTTAGAAGGATTACAAGGGGAGCTGCATGTGCACTAGCTCTATGACACCTGGAACCTTTAATCAGGTCCTGATATAGGGCATCGTTAGCGACCCGTGGTAGAGCACATACGTGACAATTTTCAGCATACACACCAACCAATATTTTAAACAATATCGCTCAGAAGCGGGGAAATGAGCGATATGGTTTAAAATATCGCTTAGTGTGTATGGGGCTTTAGAGTTTCCAAAACAGATTTTAGTTTCCTTCACTGCACCCTGAGTCACCTGCTCACCATAAAATACCCTCAACAACCCCGCCGTCTCCCAAGCCCGCTGAATTGATGTCACCCATGATTTAGCAGTGATGCTGGAATACATCATTTGCAAACAAAACTCTCAGATTCAACCACTGCCCTCACCTGTTATATCTAATTTACTGTATGTCCATGAACTGTCCCAGTTTAAATCAGTACTTAATGGCCACTCCAATCTACACCATTACCTCAGTTTTGTCACAAGTTTCGATGTATTGGATATGCTAGTTCCACTCACAAAATGGCTGCCTCCACTCTATGTAAGCAGGGGCGGATTGGCCCACCGGGAAACTGGGCCACTTCCCGGTGGGCCGGCCCAAAACTCTTTAAAAAGCACTTCGCCCAAATCCAAAATGACCGCACAGCACCTCCCAGGACCTTCAAGCGGCACAGCACCAGGCTCCCAGAAAGAAGCAGCAGCAGGTGAGCTGCCCCCAAAGCCCCCCCCCCCTGCGTGCATTACATACTGCCGATCTCCCCCCCCCCCCCGTGCGTTACATACGGCCCCCACCTCCCACGCGCATTACATACGGCCGCTAGGTCGTCATCCCCCCATTCACACCAGCATAATTTCCCGGGTTGGGTCCGGGAACAACCCGCGACTAACGCAGGTGTGAAAGGTTGCCAGGCCAAAATCCCGGCAAAAAATTTCATGGAGCAGGGTTGTGCCCGGGTTTAACCCGGGGACCTGGCCGGTGTGAATGGGGTAGGGGAAACTTACCCGGGTTGCGCGTCCTCGGTGTGCTGTCCGGCCGGGGATCCACACAGGCGGCGGGCGCAAATGACGGGACAGGCGGCGGATGAAGATGACGCAGCTCTCCGGCGGCAGTGAGGGCACCGGAGAACTGCTTCATCTTCATCCACCGGCTGTCCCGTCATTTGCGCCCGCCGCCCGTGTGGATGCCTGGCCTGCACGGAGGACAAGCAAGCAAGCCTCCTCCCCGCCTCCATTCCACCCCCTTCACACACCAGAAAATGCAGGGACTTTTCTGGTGTGAAAGGGGCCAACCCTGGAATGGCCCGGCATGATTCCTGGGCCATATTCCCATTTTCTGGTGTGAAAGGGGTATTAGCAATGGATGCACTGTAACATTTTCTGCCTCCATAGTATATAAAAATAGATACATCATGTTATTACTATTTCTTTTAGAAGTGGATTTTATTTTTTTATTTCACTTCTTGAATTCTTTAATAAGTCTCTTTCCTGTTCCTTCTAACATTTCCTGTCTAATGCCTGTGACTAAGGATGAGGCCTCTGCCATGAGTACTGGCTTTTAACACTGAACATTTTTTAGTATAAAATGATTGTTTTCTTAGAATTCTAGATTAGCAGAGTTAGAGGTAATAGGTTCCTATTTAATTACATTTGGTACCATAAAGGGACTTCGGTGCGACTTTTATGGACTCATCACGTGGGTGTTACAGCTGTCTATTTAAAAATGATAAAAACCCTACCCTGACACAGCTAGGCAGGCCCTTGGTTTCTGTTTTAAAGACACAAATCTAAAGGATTTGAATTGGCATAAAAAAAAAAATTGGGGAAGGAAAAGGGTCTTTAATGGATGCCAGTAATATACATCAACCACAAAGCAGTTTCCCGTCCTGTGTCCTACTGCTGGGCTGTGTTGTCCATACAGCTCCAGAAGCCTTGGTGCTTATATCGGGTGCCCAATATCCGATCCGGTGGCTTGATTTGGCCTTGCTATGACTTTTGAAGAAAGTGTCCCGACATTAAATTTAAAATAAGAATTTTTCTTACATTGTCTAGATGAACCAAGTGGTTCTTATCTGCCATGGAATTCTGTGTTTTTATGTTAGAATTCCAATGAAAAAGGTAGACATTAACAAAAGGTTGACACATAAAAATACCAAAAATAGAGAATATACTATCAAGAAGGTGAAAATTTGCCTAGCAATGGAGAACTCATTTTTAAAAATATAATTGAACTATTTATATTCATTATAGCAGTTATGTTGATATTTCAAAGCATACTGTACTGTGCTTTCTAGCATTTACTGTATATTGATAAATCAAATGCTCTGCTACCCCTCTGCTCCGCCTTTCCCCCTCCACCTCAGCTCTGCTCTCTCCCTTCCCCTCGGCTCTGCTACCCCTATCCTCTGCTCCCCATACTCATTCCTCTGCTCCCCCCTCCTCCGCTCCCCTCCCTCTGTTCCCCCTCCCCTCTCCTCCCTTCCCTCTACTCCACTCCCCCTTTACTCCGCTCTCCCTCCCCCATTCCTCTGCACCCCCTCTTCTCTGCTCTCCCTCCTCTTCCCCTCATCCTGTCCCCTCCATCCCCCATCCTCTCCTCCACTCCTCCTCTCTCCGTCTACTCTGCTCCCTCTCCTCCTCTCGACCTCCCCTTTCCTCTGCTTCCTCTCCACCTCCTCCTCTGCTTCCTCTCCCCCTCCTTCTTTTCCCCCTCTCTGCTCTCACTTTCTATTCTATTTCTCTCTTCCCCACCTCTTTCCCCACACTTCCCTTCTATCTCTGACAGTCTCTACCTGGCACTGTCTTTCTTTCTCTCTCTCTTCCTGACACCCCCTCTTTCTCACTTCCTCTCTCCCCCTTTTTCTCCCTGACATCCCTTCTCTCTTGCTCTCTGTCTCTCCCTTTTCTCTCTCTGACATTTTGGTGTACGGTATAATGTGTAATGGGTATTACATGTGTGGCATAATGTGCAATTGGCATTACATGTGTGGCATAATGTGCAATTGGCATTACATGTGTGGCATAATGTGTAATGAGCATTATGGTTTGCGGCATAATGTGTACGGGGGAAACAGTGTGAGGCACAATGTGTAATGGACGTTACATCTGAAGTAAAAAAAAAAGACACTATGCAGTTTTTTTTGTGTTTGTGTGTGTGTATGGGAAGGGGGGGGGGGGGGGGGCAACCTTATTTTTGCACCTGGGCCCACAACTCGCTTGTTTCGCCACTGTGTTCTACAGTATATCCACAATGCATCCTGTCTGTAAGCTACTCAGAATGGGATGCACAGCAAAGCAGGATCTTAGTAGCAGATATTGGAACTGTGGGCAACAGTCTGGATGAGGTAGTCAGGAATTGCCACAGACATATCTGTGCTTATCCTTTCTTATTTCAGCAGTCTTCGACTGCACCAAAGCATGCTGTTTGCTGTCACCTTGATACTTATGTTGCAGCAATCGGCTGATGTTCCTATAATCATTTACCCTGTATTTGTCCTGTATTGTCTTCAACTGTAAGTTACTGTTTTCCAGTTTGATTATGTGTACTCTGTAACTGGGCGCTGCGGAACCCTTGTGGCGCCATACAAATAAAGGATAATAATAATAATGTAGAATTATGCACACATTGCACTTTTCTCACAGCATGCTGTTTATGCTCAGGAAGACAAATGATATGAGTTAGAGCAGAGTTGACCAACCTGTGCCAGTGTGGAACTAGAACTCCCAGCATTCCTTGCCATGGAAAATGGTTCATATGTTCCATTACATTGTAACTGTTCCAAATGGAAAATAAATAACAGCCTCTTAATTCATCCAACAGCCACCTAAATATGCTAAGTCTTTTACTTCCCCTTGTATGTATGATAAGAAATTCTAGTGCGTGGCGCCTACTAATGTACAATAAATGCCATCTGAGATTTAATCACGGATATCCACTTTTCATTTCAACTTCCGTCACAACACTTTTTTTTTTTTTAAACTTCTGCTTCTCTGATTTGGCAGGGAACTTGACTCTCATTTCCTTTATTGAGTAGTTTTTCTTGCTTACTTTTCAACAGCTAAAGGTTCGGCCATTTGTGAGTAACTTTATCATTCCAATGACAGCATTTTACAATGCATCCACTACGCCAGTTGGCCTCAATCTTTAATTTATCGAACCTCCCACACTCATCAATAACAAAGACCCAGCCTCATTTAGGCTTCGCAATTCTGTGATAACCCATTGCGAAGATACTAATCACATATGTACTTACAAATGCTATTAGCAACGCAAATGGCAGCTCTCCCGATAAGACCAGCCCTTTGTGATGCACTTGGCACTCATGCTCAGAGTGAACCAGGCAGCCACTGGATATGCTGACAGGGATCCAATCAGATACCTCACATTGGGGCAGATGTATTAAGCCTGGAGAAGAGATAAAGTGGAGATAAGGTAAAAGGAGATAAATCACCAGCTTTATCTCCTTTCACTTTATCTCCAGGCTTAATACATTTGCCCCACAGGGTGATGCAGAAAGCAGCCCTTAGGCTATATATAGCTATAAGTGGTTATCCCCCGCCTTGGAGTCCTGACATCTAGGCTTAAGTACATTTGGAAAAGTGGGATAAACCCTGAAAGCTGGGTTTTTAAAGCATTTCTGTTTTAGTACATACAACCCTCTAAGTCAGGCGCAACCAGGAAATTTCCGCATATGTTCAATATTTATTAGGTGTCTAAGTCGCTAAAAAGTAACATAGCACATGTGTTCCTCATTAATAGCGCACATAGTAAGAGGAGCGATTGAGATACACAGTATCAGAAATGTATTCGACATTCCTGAGCGGTGACTTGGATGTGGCTATGCAGGATACAGTATATGATATCCTATCGGCATGTTATGTGGGTGTCGCAGGTGTGACGCTGAAGTAATTACGAGCTCAGCCACGTAACAGATGAATGTCTAAAGATATTCACAGTGTACATCTCAGTCCCTGCACATGCAGCCACACAGCTGTGAACCAGGGCAGGGCTTGTAGAAGTATTAGCATAAAGTTTAAGATGCTACTGCTCATATAGTGTTCACTCTAGCACCCTGCACCTGTCACAAACCCGTGCATTCATCTATCCTGTTTGGAGTGTCGCTCTCAGATCTGGTGCTACTAGCATGAGCTGGTCTGTATCTCAGTGCTGGGATACAGGCCAGACTGTGCTAACACCACCAGTACTGAGACAGTAAAAGGCGGTCACAGTGCTGGTAAGATTACCCTTCCGGCACTAACCATAATTAAGTCAAGTCAAGAGCATAGAAAGAGGAACTGCAGAGGTTGTGACAGGTGTAGTGTGAGTGAATACTGCCATTAACATCATTGCATTAATAGGTACTTGAATAGGCAGGTCTGTCTTGGTAACATTTAAAATATCTTATTTAAATAAATGGATGTAATAACGCCTTCTTTTTTTGTTTAGCTCCATATATCTATTGTTTATTCCTTTTCTTTCTTTTTTTTTCTTTTTTTTTCTTTACCAAGGCCTTTACATCACACAGACAGAGATGTTTATTTCTGTAGCCTTTGATTTAACACAGCACAGGTCTGCTCTGTACAGCAAATACAGTTTTATATCTGGTATTGTGTATGATATTAATGATATGATATGATCAGGTGAAAGAAGACTGAATCATATAGGGCCAGATGTACTAAACTTCAAAAATGATAAAAAAAAAACAGCCAATCAGCTCCAATGTGCCATGTCACAGACTGTGTTTGAAAAATGTCAGGCAGGAGCTGATTGGCTGGCTGTTTATCAGTCTCCATTTTTGCACTTTTAAAGCTTAGTGCATCTGGCCCATCGAGTGGAGCCAGGAAGGTAACTCAATGCATTTAGTAGTAGCCAAATAAATTGTTATATCATGACCATGTACAGTTATACTTCAGATTGCTTTGAAGTGATATGTGACAGTGAGAGTGCTATATTTCTGTGTGTTACTTTATGCCTGTAACCTAGACCACTGACCCCTTCTCCTTGCCTTGCCCCACCAGCGCTCTCATCCTCTCCAACATCTTGCTGTCTGCTAACGGTGAGTGGGAGTGTAGCGTGTCAACCAAGCAGGGCGTAATCAGCAAGAAGGTGGAACTGGTGGTTCTGGAGACATCTGCATCCTACTGTCCTGCTGACAGGGTGACCAACAACAGAGGCGAATTCAGGTATGTGTTCTCCTTCAGTCCACACCGTTACTGGGCCTATCTTCTTTAGATAACATGGCTTTATCATGGAAACCTTTTACTAGTGTTTCATGTCACACCGCAGTGGTATCAGAGTAATTCTAGTTGGATGACACCTATCATTTTACACTATAGGGCATAGTTTATATGATATATGTTGTTTCCTGGCCACAAAAGTCCAGCATGAGGATGCAGTATCGGATGAGGAGAGACATTGTCTGCTGTAGCCTAGGCCTGGACTAGATGATAGACTCACCATAAATAAACATCTGAGTTCAAATAATCATGCAGCCTGATTGGTCAGAACTTGTCAATTGTGCCCCTCAGGCCAAGCAGCTATATCGCTTATGGCTTCACAAGAGCCTTTTAATTTCCCATTATGCTCAGCAAACGGCTCTATCACTACCTTTTGATAACAATGAGCTTTCTGTGGCCACACCCTGTATTGTACACCTTAGCGTTGTCTCCATAGACTTCCCTTTGTGGGAAGCACAACAAAAAATACAATTGGTTGCAGAGGATCATCAGAAATAGAGCACTGATGTACACTGCTTAAATAAATAAAGGGAACACTAACATAACACATCCTAGATCTGAATGAATGAAATATTCTTATTAAATACTTTGTTCTATACATAGTTGAATGTGCTGACAACAAAATCACACAAAAATTATCAATAAAAATCAATTTTATTACCCCATGGAGATCGGGATTTGGAGTCACAGTCAAAATTAAAGTGGAAACAACACACTACAGGCTGATACAACTTTGATGTAATGTCCTTAAAACAAGTCAAAATGAGGCTCAGTAGTGTGTGTGGCCTCCACGTGCCTGTATGACCTCCCTACAATGCCTGGGCATACTCCTTATCCCAGACCTGGACTAAAGCATACACCAACTCCTGGACAGTCTGTGGTGCAAGTTGGCATTGGTGGATGGAGACAGATGTCTGGGACATGATGTCCCAGATGTGCTCAATTGGATTCAGGTCTGGGGAACGGGAGGGCCAGTCCATAGCATTAATGCCTTTGTCTTGCAGGAACTGCTGACACACTCTAGCCTCATAAGTTCTAGCATTGTCTTGCATTAGGAGGAACCCAGGGCCAACCGCATCAGCAAGGGGTCTGAGGATCTCATCTCGGTACCTAATGGCAGTCAGGCTACCTCTGGCGAGCACATGGAGGGCTGTGCGGCCCCCCCAAAGAAATGCCACCCCACACCATTACTGACCCACTGCCAAACCGGTCATGCTGGAGGATGTTGCAGGCAGCAGAACATTCTCCTTGGCGTCTCCAGACTCTGTCACGTCTGTCACGTGCTCAGTGTGCACCTGCTTTCATCTGTGAAGAACACAGGGCGCCAGTGGCGAACTTGCCAATCTTGGTGTTCTCTGGCAAATGCCAAACGTCCTGCACTGTGTTGGGCTGTAAGCACAAACCCCACCTGTGGACGTCGGGCCCTCATAAAACCCTCATGGAGTCTGTTTCTGACCGTTTGAGTAGACACATGCACATTTGTGGCCTGCTGGAGGTTATTTTGCAGGGCTCTGGCAGTGCTCCTCCTGTTCCTCCTTGCACAAATGCGGAGGCAGTTGTCCTGCTGCTGGGTTGTTGCCCTCCTACGGCCTCCTCCACAGCTCCTGATGTACTGGCCTGTCTCCTGGTAGCGCCTCTATGCTCTGGACACTACGCTGACAGACACAGCAAACCTTCTTGCCACAGCTCGCATTGATGTGCCATCCTGGATGAGCTGCACTACTGGAACCACTTGTGTGGGTTGTAGACTCCGTCTCATGCTACCACTAGAGTGAAAGCACCGCCAGCTTTCAAAAGTGATCAAAACATCAGCCAGAAAGCATAGGAGCTGAGAACTGTCTGTGGTGCAGTGTATATCTGGCTGTCTGACCAATAACAGATGAGATATCCCGATGTGTGTGACTAGACTCAAGGGCGTAACTACCATAAGTACAGGATGTTGAGCTGTTATGGGGCCCATAGCTAAGGGTGGCCCATCTTCCCTGTTTAAGTTACATGTGCTATACACATTTAACACCATTGGTTGGCAAACTTTTGCTATGGGGCCTACAAATATCTAGTTACACCCCTTAGTAGACATGCAGCCTGAAGAGGGGACTTTTCTTGGTGACTATAGTAACTGTGTATGGCTTAAAAGTAAATAAATAGGGACTGGATGTTGTACCTTGACCTTGATTTATTAAATCACAAAATTGACCATGTATTACCAAAGCAAAAGTAAGATTATGTGGACTATGGCCCTTATTCAGATCTGATCGCAGTACAAATTTGTTCTCAAAATGGGCAAAACCATGTGTACTGCAGGTGGGGCAGACGTAACATGTGCAGAGAGAGAGAGTTACATTTGGGTGGGGTGTGCTGAAACTGAAATCTCAATTGCAGTGTAAAAATAATGCAGCCAGTATTTACCCTGCACAGAAACAAAATAACTCACACAAATCTAAATCTCTGCACATGTTACATCTGCCCCACCTGCAGTGCACATGGTTTTGCCCATTTTGAGAACAAATTTGTACTGCGATCAGATCTGAATAAGGGCCTATAACAGATCAGTAATATTTTTATTGTCCTTTATTTCTTATATAGTGCAAGAATCTCTGTATTTCTTCCAAATGTCGTAATATCTAAATTTATAGCAGTGCCTCTCTGCAACACAGTCACTTAGAAAGATCTAATGTCAGGTGATAGTTATCCCTGCGACAAATAAGAGGCGGTAATCTGCTGACAGGGTTGGAGTCCAGTCAGCGGCGCATTTACAGGCAATGTGATTTTATAGCAAAATGAATCATGGAGCGAGCCTGGGGAACATAATAGTAGAACAGACCTGAAAATGTGCAAAATATTGCCGTCAGTCCTGGCCTGTGTTCAGCATATAAACAGTGGGGACACAAGGAATGTGGAATGTCATTTGCAGCCTTTCAATCTGCTTAGGGTTAGTGGTTCAGTCCCCGGGGATCTAACTCTCCCCAACAGAAAAAAAAAAATATAAGAAAATAATTGAACAGGACCCTCCAATGTGACACCTGCGCGTTAATAGGAGTTCCAGATTGCTCAGCAAATAGCTTTGGCACTGAAGGTGTTAAACTAGGCAGGTCTGGGTCCATCTGTTAGCCATTAAGAAGAATCATAGAAAAGGCTCCTTTCACATGCTCTGTCCTGGCAGAACGTGCAGGGCGTAAAATTCAAGGTGTTGGAATTTCGCTTGGCTGCAGAATAAAGAGCTATATGCCGTGCAGTGCAAGCCGTCTCTGTTCCTTTATGGAATATAAATTATTGGTACAGCCAATGTGGCTTCAATTAGGCTGCCCCCTCCCCTCCTACCGCTCTCCTTTCTTGTGCCGTCTGAATCAGAGAAGGATGTAGGAGTAGGTACCGAGGGAAATTAGAGATTTGCAGAGTCAATATCCAGGCAGAAGCCAACACCAGATGTTACATCAAATCCTGCTTTATCTTCTTTCGGCGCTGTTGGACAGGCGACAGAGTTCATGCACCAGGTGCTGACATTCTAAGGGGCTCACTTGGGATAGGTAATGGAGGCATCTCTCCCCGTGATTGGTGCCCAGACTGCAGCTTGTTACAGTATAGGCCGCTCTTTGGTGCCAGTTCGTATTGTTACAGGGTTATCTTCCACCTGGAATACAAATAAATGATGCATCCAACCACAGTGAGAAGGCCAAGCCAATCAATATCCTCCAAACAGATTAAGCTATTCTGTTATAAACATTTACTCACCACGTTCAAGGTCAACAAAACTGCAGTTCAGTATGCAACCCTTTATACAAAGTACATTTAATAGCTGCCATAATGCCATAGTGCTACTGAAGCCAGTGAGATCGATACTTTTTGACAGTATCATTATTGTATTTCTAGAATATATTTATTTGAATAAATATATATATATATATATTTATATATATGTAGAGCACAGTCGTGAGTTGGCGCCCCTAGTGATGATCTTCACAATCTTCACAACACCTATTAGTGTGTTTTCTGTGGATAAACCAACCGGCTGGGTGGCGGATGGCCTTTCTCCTGGATATGCTGCTAATATATTTGCAGTCGGATGTTACGTTAGTGGATAAGGTCTCTCTTTAATGGCAGTACCAGTATAAGGTTAAAAAGGAGACAACGACTCCAATTGAATTGTTGCCACTGTGTGGATTAAGAGACTTTTTTAATACATTTTTGAAATTGTTTGGACTCTTATTCTATATACTAGAGTGAATTGTATTAAGGCTGGACTGATCAAATTGTGAAGATCATTACTAGGGGCGCCAACTCACGACTGTGCTCCATATCCTTCCCATATCCCCATTCCATCAGGGGATCTTGTGAGATAGGCAGCCCCCACAAAAATTACATCAATTCTCTGGGCGCGACACAAGAGTCTGCTATATATATATATATATATATATATATATATATATATATATATATATATATATATATATATATATATATATATATATACAGGGCCGGCGCCATCACTAGGCAAATCTAGGCATTTGCCTAGGGCGCCGGCCACTGGAGGGCGGTATTTCGCCCCCCCCCCCTTGCCGCCCGGGTACCTGTCCTGCTGCGTATATGTGCGTAAAAGCTGGCGGTGGCGGCAGCGGGGGGTCCCTGCAGTCAATAAGAAATAACGAGCGCTATCCGCCGGGCTATGCGGAAGCGCTTCTGTTTTGGAAACACTGGCCTCACGCTGATTGGCAGAGATTCAGCCAATCAGCGTTCGCCGTGCGGCCAGTGTTTCCAAAACAGAAGCGCTTCCGCATAGCCCGGCGGATAGCGCTCGTTATTTCTTATTGACTGCAGGGACCCCCCGCTGCCGCCGCTGCCGCCAGCTTTACAGCGCCGCAGGACAGGTACCCGGGTGGCAGACACCGGGGCGCCCCTACCCCGACTTGCCTGGGGCGCTCTGGTGCCTTGCACCGGCCCTGTATATATATATATATATATATATATATATATATATTTAAACCTAATTAGCATCCAAAAAGCCATCCAGAGGTATGGCCCCTATTTGAATTTTGGCCGGGCGGGATCCCGACAGGCATTTACCCGACGTCGGGATCCGACTGTCAAAACACCGACAGCCGGGTTCCCGACGGCCACCGGCTATTTTCCCTCGTGGGGGTCCACGACCCTCATAGAGGGAGAATAGAATAGGTGGCTAGTGTAGCGAGCCACCATGCCCGCAAGGAGCTTAGTTGTGCTCACCATGCTGTCTGGGTCCGGCCAGTCGGGATCCCGACGTTGGGCTAATGACTGTCAGGATCCTGACTGTCGGACCCCTGTACCACACCCCCTGCAGCCACAGCTCTGGAGTCACCTCTGCACCCAACCCGTGTGAGTCTCTCTGAACCAAGCATATATTATTATTATTATTATTTTAAGGCACTATGTCACTAAGTGCTTTTCCTCTTTAAAATTAGGCTTGTAAAAAATAGCAGTCCACATAATCTTAAAGTAAAGAGAATAATCTACTCAAAAAGTAGATTAAAAAGCCCTTACTAATTCAAATACTTTAAGACCGTTTCCAACACTCCATTTTAAGGATAACCAGGCTTGAGTCTAAGTGACTGAGATACTAATTAAGTCACATGTGCTCAAACATACCTCCCAACTGTCCCGATTACAGAGGGAAAGTACACTAATTAGGCCTTGCCCACTTGTCCCACCAGCTGGTCGCAGTGTCCTGATGGTGGAGAGGACAGTTGAGGGAGCCGGAGATCACAGCATACGCACGCCATCTATCAGGCAGGGAGGGGAGCTGGGACTTACCCCCAAAATGATGGAAACGGGGGCCGTGATGCCCTCCCACACAAGATCCCACCCCTTTTTGGCACGGCTGCACTCCAGGCACAACAGTTCCGGCGTCCCACAGGACCAGTGATGGCAAACCTTGACACACCAGCTGTTGTTGGACTACTCATTCCAGCATACCGTGCTACATTTTTACTATTTGGCCATGCTAAAACTGATGCAGGGCATGCTGGGATGTGTAGTTCAACAACAGCATGGTTAGCCATCACTGCACAGGACAAAAGTTAGGAGGTATTACTCAGGCCTGGATATCCTAAAAATGTTGAATGTAATGGCGGAGTTTGAGAAAACTAGCATTATTGTTAAAACCGTACTAAGAATTGGTCGGCTGTTTTGTTGACAGAACGGTCTGTTTTTATGTCACTGTCCCTTTAAACTAAATGGATGCTAGTATAAAAGTTTGTCTGCAAAACATGTTCTCCCTCACTCCAGTCTGGCCCCCTGCTGGTTGTAACAATCATAACAATTCAGCCAAGCTTGGCAAGGTCACATATTTACTTTGATTTATTCCAGACATTCCAATTCTCTATGTGTTATTTGCCTGGCCTTTGTAGGAAAAATGATCAGTTAGAAATCAGTAACATCACACAAAGATCAGCCGCCAGTACTCTATCAGAGTTTTCCATCTGAGACCCTAGCGATCCCGACCAGACAATCAAAAATCTTGGCCTTACTGCTGCATTTTCACTATTACACAAATAGTCACATTTGAAAATATTTGTCTCAACACAAAAAATAACTGTAAATTAAAAATTGACTTTTGCTCTGTTACACACAATTTGGAAAATTATTGTTTGATCACTGCCTCATTCATGCAAAATCCTGGGACGAAATGTAATAGGTTAATACATTTTTTCAAAAATGGCCGGTATCGCACGTTTTCCAAAAATCGCACATTTAATAGGGAGTTTCGCCAAGTCCCAGTATGCTGGGGAGGCCTGCTGGGACTTGTAGTTCCACTGTAGAAAGCAACTTTTTAAATTACATTTTGCACGTCAGTCCGGCGTCCACCACCTAAGGATGCCGGGGACAGCCCTGGGCTTCAGCCCTAGAAGGGTGAAGACAACTTTGTTGAGGGGGTCCCCACACCCCCAGGTACCCCGTCCAAGGCTGACCAGCCACGGTGCGCATGGTACATAAAAAGGGTCCCCCGCTGTGGCATGACACCACGGGCTGTTGGAGCCCGTGCTGGTTCCAAAATATAGGGGGACCCCCAGTTTTTTTGTCCCCCTTATTTTTGGAACCAGGACTGGTCCAAGAGTCTGGGGCTGGTTTTGATTTTAAAACATGACTTAAAATTGCACCTTATTATAGCTCTCCCTCTGGTGTTTATAAGTTGCAATGATAATGATGGCAGTATTGGATGCATCTATATTCTGCATTTAAATTTGCTTTCATTTTAATATATGCTAAACTTAAAATACAGTACAATACATAAAGATTCTCGCCTGCTCTCCCCTCTTGTGAGACTTCTCTGGGACATAGGGCCTTATTCTAGTTCACTCTTTCTGACAAAATCCTTCTTAGATGGACAAAACCATGTGCACTGCAGGTGGGGCAGATGTAACTTGTGCTGAGATAATTAAATTTGGGTGGGGTTTTACTTCAAAGGTAGATCTATATAGTAGTGTAAAAATAAAGCAGCCAGTATTTACCCTGCACAGAAACAAAATAACTCACCCAAATCTAATTCTCTCTGCACATGTTACATCTGCCCCCCTGCAGTGCACATGGTTTTTTCCATCTAAGAAGGATTTTGTCAGAAAGAGTGAACTAGAATAAGGCCCTAACTGTAGATCTGAGCAGGGAAATGCACTGGAGCAGTGGCATAACTACAGCACCGCTGCCCCCACGGTTGCGGGGAGGCGCTGGGTAAGTGGGGCGCCGGGGGGCTGCGGTGCTATTGTAATGCCCCATCCCCCGCAGCGTTACCTATATTCGCTGCGGTGGTCCCGGCTCCCCTGGCTTCATTCTGCTATTGCGACGGGCTATCATAAAATGTCCGCCCCCATATAGCAGCCAGTTCTCTGAAACTGTCTGCTGTATGGGGGCGGCCATTTTGTGATGGTCCGTGTTTCATATCAGAATGAAGCCAGGATGGGAGCCGGGACCAGCGCAGCGAATACAGGTAAGTATGCGGGGGGCACAAGCATAACACTTTAATCTAAGGGTCCGATTCAGACCTATTCGCACAGATCCGAATTCGACTCTGTTCCCAATGGTGGGGGGGGGGGGGGGATCTGCTCATTCACATGTGAAAACCCCTGGAGCAAATGCCTTTGGCGAGTTACACAGTTGCCGGGGCGTTCGCTACATGGTGGGCAGGCAGGGGGTGGTCGCAGGGTACTGCCCACAAAAATGGTGGGTGTGCCCATGGAAACACTGGTCGTACTGGGCCATTTTTAGATGGCAAGCGACCATGGAATTATATTTTTCCCCCATGCGGCCGCATGTGAGCGGATGTGTAAGCATACACATTCGCTCGCTTGATAGTGCGGGGATTCGGGCAGCGGGGGTGCCTGCATTCGGTGGGCCAGCAAATATATGCAGCCTAGTGAGCAGGTCTGAATTGGGCCCCTAAGACAGACCTCTTACCACTGTTATGCCACCCTGCCATGTATTTACTTTAAGGGAAAAGAAAATCAGTGCTTCAAATCCTGCAACAAAAATGCTAAATAACCACTGATTAGCACATAAACCCCAGTATCTCAGCTCTGATGCTTCCACACGGATGTGAGAGAACAGGAACACAGGGACACATGACATACTATGGGGTGCACATACACAGAAAGCAGTAGTAGCTACTGTGATTAACATAATTCCTCCTGGGCCGTATTCATGGGGGAGATAAACCACCCTGCAAACTAGAACACGCACTCAGATTCGCCCTTGTTGCTCATTTACATATCATGCATACATCACACAATCCTGTTTTTGCTCATTTGGTGTTTTGTCCAGGTCACACTTACAAACAGATCACTATGTGAATGCCCTGTACCTTGGTACCTCATCCCTAGATATATTACACCTTTCTAAAATTGCTCAGGGTCTTAACTAGTTCTATCAGTGTGGAGTTTGTATATTCTCCCTGTGCTTGTGTGGGTTTCCGCCTGGTACTCTGGTTTTCTCCCATTATCCCAAGGTATGTACATGTATAAGTGTCTTCCACTGGGACGGGGACTGATGTAAATGGGGAACTGTTCACAGTAAAAGCACAGTGGGATATGTACAGTATGCGCTATATAACAAACTGTAAATACGGTACTCTTTACCTAGAAGGGCGCCCATCGCGACCATCACGACCATCGAATGCACTAAAAATGCGATGCCCGCGATGGCCGCGATTTCCCATAGGGACCAATGTTAAAAATGAGATTGGACCTGATTTTAGTGTTCAATGCCTCAATGCCCGCGATTTTTACATAGGAAACAATGTTAAATGGGCCACAGAGCCCTAATAGTCACCGTGAACTCTGAAATGGCCCCCACAATTGTTAACGCCACCCCACGATCAACGTGAACCCGAAGCGTGGCGAGCGCAGCGAGCCCGCGAGGGGCGGCGGTACGCGTCCTCCGACCTTTTCATGCCCTACTATCCACGTTGGCGTGGAGTTGAGAATAGAATAGTGTGGCGAGCGCAGCGAGCCACCGAGGCCCAAAGCGTGGCGAGCGCAGCGAGCCCCGCGAGGGGACGCGGATACCTTCACAGTTATACGCGTCCCCTCGCGGGCTTCACAGGTGTCCGTGGCGAAAAGCGGACACCTGTGAAGCCCGCGAGGGGACGCGTTTACCTGTGAAGGTATCCGCGTCCCCTCGCGGGGCTCGCTGCGCTCGCCACGCTTCGGGCCACGGTGGCTCGCCACACTATTCTATTCTGTGGGGTGGCGTTAGCAATTGTGGGGGCCATTTCAGAGTTCACGGTGACTATTAGGGCTCTGTGGCCCATTTAACATTGATTCCTATGGCCAAATCGCGGGCATTGAGGCATTTAACATTAAAATCGCGGTCATCGCGGGCACCCGTTTTTAATGTACCCGCGATTTACCCGCGATGCCCGCGATTTTTTACCCCCGACGCCCGCGATTCCAATCGCGGGCGCCCTTCTAGGTAAAGAGTACCGTAAATACTAATAAAAACATCACATGTGATGTATCAAACCTTCTAAAAAGTGGATCATTTACCCAAAGTAACCAATCAGCTTCTAATTGCCATGTAATGGGAGGTTCAAGATAAATGGTAGCTAGAAGCCATAAGGGCCATATTCTCCAGTGTTTAGAAAGATTTACATCTTCCCCAGACATAAGGTGTAACGGTCGTTGTTACTAACCCCAATCGTTTTGTCATTGGTGCGAAGCTTGCCATAGGTATATCTGCTGTTACTATTATACATTCCGCACAGCTAGATTGACCCTGTATATTATATGTTTGCAGGTGGCCGCGCACATTGGCTGGTATTACCTCCTATCAGCCCTGCTTGCAGTATCCCTTCACATCCATGGCACTGAATGGCATTGGGCAGGAGAAAAAAGCTTCTCGCCGATGTGATCGATCAGGACATTGGGAGGAAGGCGACTATGCCAACTGCCTGTACACCAATGATATCACCAGGGTGCTCTTCACCTTTGTGCTGGTGAGCAAAACCAGCTGCTTGTATCTCATGATATATCACAGTATAAATATAATGCAGTCTGATATGATATGAACTCTGACCTTACAGTCCTATCCCAGCTACTACAGTAGGATGCTCTGCCCTGACTGCTGTATGGCCGGTT